>NC_134250.1:632105-945657 GCF_965152275.1 Natator depressus | reverse complement strand
TTTTCAGCTCCAACACATTTCAGGCTGAATTCATTTCCGTTTGGCAAAGGCCTAAAGCCTCAGTATGGAGACTCCCAGCTTCTCCTATTAGCTTTTCTGTGGACCAGTGGTTTGGATCTACTCTGGAGCCCCGAGGAACAGGGCTCTGTGTCCCCCCCAGAGTGCACCTCCCGAGGATGTGACAGACGCTTAGCACCACCTGCTGGTACCATCAGGGCTGGGAGTTTCGCACCAGAATTGGGAAGGGTGGGGAACACAGGCAAGGGAAGAGTGGCACGGCACAAGTCCTGGAAGCCTCCTCAGGCCTGAGACACTGGGCTAGCTGATGTCAGGGTCTCCTCTCTGGATGCTCTTGCCACAGCACAGTTCTTTGTTCCCCTGGCTGTGGGCCTGACGCAGCCCATGGGAACTCATCCCCCTGCAATGCCTTTATCTGGTTCTTAACAATGACGGGGAGCTGGTACCTTGTGGGCTCTCCAGAGCTCTGTGGGGGCAGGATCCCAGACATGATTCTCTGAGACCCCACAAATGGAGTTGACTCTTGATATAAAAGGGTTGGCGGGATGGTTAGGGGAGAAGTGGAACCCTTCTGCTTTGGGCTGGGGCTGGGCATAGTTGCCAGCGTTCTTCACAGCTTCTAAAGCCAGCAGGGACCACTGTGATCATCTTGTCTCAGCTCCTGCACAGCCCAGGCCAGAGATCACCACCCAGCAACTCCTGCATTGACTAGAACTTCCACCTGAGCCAGAGCCAAGCTTTTAGAAAGCGACACCCCGTCTGGATTGAAAGACTCCACCTCTGGGTGAATTGGGGGGTGGTCCAGTGCCAGTCTAGTGCTTAGCCAGTCAGTCTCGTTCTGCCTTTGTGTGCCAGGTTGAAGAGCCTTCTACTATCCAAGATCTAGTTACAGCCCACTTGGCCTGCACTGCCAGCCAGGCAGGACCATGCTACTGCCCATTTACACACATGGGGAAGAGACCGGGAGGGAATTGCCTACAGACATCCCTGCCAGAGCTCGGATTGGGCCCAGGAGTCTCTCGTTCTAGCCTGGGGCTTGCAGTGTCTCACCCAGCTGTGGGGCCAGCCAGGCCCCACTGGCTGCAGAGCAGTTAGATGGCCCGTGGCTATGAGCAGGCTTGTGCTAGCCCTAGTGCCTCCCTTGCCGATGCAGGTGGCTGTTCCCTCCATGGCTGCGAATTGGTCTGGGGCACCCATCACAAGGAGGCACCCCGGGCTTGGCTTTCCTCCAGCCTGAGAATTTAGTCTCTTAGGACCCAGATTGCTGAGGAGAGGCCAGGGCCAGGGGACGATTCCTGCAAGTGCTGCCGGGGAGCTGGTGGGGGTGGCCAGAGCTGGGGTGAGGGTGATGTGGGGTGGGTGGGATTGGGTTCACACTGGTGGGGGTCAGGCCTGGGGAGGGTTGGGATAGAGTTAGTGGGGGCCTGGGGTCATGGGCGGGGGGAAGAGCAGAGCACCATGGGTGGTGATTTACAGCCATACCACGTGGACATGTCCCAGGAGCGCCTGGGATTGTGCAATGCCAACCTGTGGGGCAGGCCCAGGGCTTGGTTAGTTTCAGGGAAGTGGGTGGAGGGTCACCTGGCTCCCTACTTCTACTTTTCCGGTTCCTGCTCCCCCCCCAGAACTGGCTGCTAGACAGAGGCCCAGGGATGTCTCTGGGTGACATCTCCTCGGGGGTGGGAGGGGCTCTCCGGCCAACAGGACTTGGTTGTTGCCTCTCATTTCTGACTTTCACTTCCCCTTTCTCACAGCCTGGAGCCTCTTGCACAAGCCCGAGGCCACCCGTGCTCGAGCTGGGTGTGGGGGAAAGTACACGTCAGCTTCTGTCCTGGCTCATGGTGAAAATGCCCCAACAAACCTGCTGAGGAGAGACCCATGAAATAACAAAATGGGTGTTCGTTAGAGCACTACCTACTGACGCCCGCATCCCATCCCCCACAGGAATGGGCACACTCCTATGCACACACGTGTACTCACACCTGCACGCTCACTCAGACTGTGTGCATGCCCATGCTCACTTCCTGCCCACACTCACATGTTTGCTCACGTCCAGTCTTTTGTTCAGGAGCCCCCTGTCCCTCCCCGACGCAGATCCTCAGGCCCTGGCTGGGAAGAGAACTTGGATGGCCGCAGTTTCCTCTGCACCCCTGCATCCTGCTCTGCCTGATTTCTCTGTTGGGGTTTTGGGGTGAACCACATGCTGTGGGCCTGTTTACATTTGGGTTTTACTCTGCCCTGTAATCTGCTGCTGGTTCCTTCACACAGCATGTCCCAAGCACTGCGCACAGCTGTATATCCCAGGCAGGCTGGCCATGCGCCCACCCTGCTCCCATGTTTAATATGAGAGTGGGACCCTGGCATGCAGGCCTGCTGACGGCAACATTGCTCACAGCTGAGCAGCTGGAAAGGAGGGCACTGGGGGTGCCAACTTGGGCACAAAGGGAGCTGGCTTCCTTTAAATGCAGCCTGACCCCTCCCCAAGAACAGAGACACGGGCTCGCTCCAGGCTCCACTGCTGTGTATGTGGAATGGCTGCTCTGCTGAGACACAAACACCTGTGTGGCCTTTGTACCACACCAGAGTTAGAACTGACACCTGCCAAACCCCTGGGGGAGCAAATGCTGCATGGGCGAGAGAATGAGAATTGTTCGGGTTCCTGGCCAGGTGCAGAGTGCGTGCGTGTCTCTGTGTGTGTCTGCAGGTGCATGTCTGCAGGTGTGTCTGCGGGTGCGTGTCTGTGTGCATCTGTGCATGCATACGTGTGTTTGTGCATGTGTGCGTGCGTCTGTGCACACACGTGTTTGTGCATGCGGACATGCATGTGTGACGGAGTTGCTGCAGACGTGGAAGCCAGGGACTGGCATCTATCCCCCGGTCACACATGCTCTTACATACATTCAGCCTTGACCAGGAGCTGACTCCTCCCATCTCTTCAGGGTTCTGACGTTTAGATATTGGAAATAAACCTGTCTCTGTTTGTTCTAACAGAACTGGGGGGTGTCACAGAGTCCCTGGGCGATGCTCTGGAACTGCTCCCCATGAAGCCAGTCAGGACTCTGGGGCAGTCGCCTTCCTGTGAGCAGCTTGTCTTCAGGGGACACAGCTCACACAGCTTCCACCTTCCTGGGTCTGACCTCGGAGCATTCAGCATCCTCTGCCCCTCCGTGTGCTTCCCACAGCGAGTCCGCTCAGGCGGGGTCCTGGGGAAGCCAGAGGGTCCTGCACCCCAACTCCGCAGTCAGACGTGACTCTCAGCCAGCCAGTAAAACAGAGGTTTATTAGACGACAGGAACATGGTCTAACACAGAGCTTGTAGGTGCAGAGAACAGGACCCCTCAGCTGGGTCTATTTTGGGGGGCAGTGAGCCAGACAACCATGTCTGCCCTTCACTCCATGTCTCCAGCCAGCCCCAAACTGAAACTCTCTCCAGCTCCTCCTCCTCTGGGCTTTGTTCCTTTCCCGGGCCAGGAGGTCACCGGATTCCTTTGTTCTCCAACCCTTTAGCTCTCACCTTGCAGGGGGGAAGGGCCAGGCCATCAGTTGCCAGGAAACAGGGTGTCGGCCATTCTCTGTGTCCAGACCCCTGCACACACCTGCCCTCTAGGGCTCTGCAATGATCACGCACCTTATCCCACCCCCTAGATACTTAAGAACTGCCTAGGGGAAACTGAGGCACCCCCACACGATTCAGAGGAAACATTAAGAACAGTCCCACTTCGTCACAGGGGGGCACAAAGGGCACCTGGCCTATAAGCTGGGCTCTCTAGCTATTAGGCCAGTCTTGCTGGATCAGAACCATCAGCACTGCTTTCCAGTGTACGGGAGCAAGATTGACTCTGGAGACGAGTCTGTCCAGCCCCATGCGCCCAAGCTCTGTATACAGGTGTCTGGGTGAGATCCCTGCTGTGCAATGCAGTGAACGCAGAATGGATGGTGCACTGGTAATCTCAGGCCTTGCTTGGTGTCTGGGCACACCAGATGCATAAAAACAAGCTCCCTTCTCCACTGGTCTCTGCCCAGCCCTGCCCCCTTAGCAACCCCAAAGGATGGCATGCTCCTGGCCAGGGGTTAGCATCAGGCTGAGAAAGGCCACACCTGCCTGCAGCTGCTGGCTGCACAGCAGCCTGCCTCACCGGGATCCCCGCTGGGTCCTGCGAGCTGGGAGAACATGACCTGCTTGTTACAGAGAGACTCGGTGTAATCCCAGCTCCCTGGGCACTAATTTCCCCCTTTTTCCTGTTCAATTAATGGCTGGAAATGGTTTGGATTCTGGCAGTGGGTTCTGGACGTTGCTGTGAGGAATGGCTCCCGCGGGCTCCGTCCGGGTAATTTATAGGCCCCAACGAGAAGCTCCGAGACAGCTGCATCCCTGAGGCCTAGGGAGGCACCCGCTGCTGCCTGGGTACCTGGTGAGTGACAGGGCAGCGTCCCTGAGCTGGGCTCAGCCTCCTCCCAGGGGCCAAGAGAGCCTAAGAGATCAAACAGGCAGGGTGGGGGGCGGAGAAGCGACTCATTGCTCAGACTTTCTCACCCCTTTCCAGCTTCCCTCCTAGCTCTCAGCTGTCAGTGGAGGGGAGGGGGAGGGGGAGGAGAGGCTGGGACAGGTAACGGTTGGTGTCAGAAATGGAGATTTCACAAGGCATCCTAGACCCAGCCAGGCCCTCTCCCTGGGCCTTGCTTAACTCACTGCTGGCCTGTGTTGGGCCCCTGCACTAAGCTCATTTGTTGACCACACAGAGCCACGAGTGGGTTCCTGGGGCCCTTGGACAGAGCTGGCATAGAGTCCACATCCAGCAAAGGGCTAGCGGGTGGGGTGTGTCCTGTCACAGCTCGAAGGAGGGCCACAGTCATGCCCAGCACACACAGGGCAAAGGGATGCTCCCCACAAGGCCTGGGAGCAAAGTCCCCTCCTGGCCCTCTGGGGAGAACAAGCACTTAAAACTACTCAGATTGGGAAGGTTTGATCTTATGTTGGGTTGGGAGCAGAGGTCAAGGGTCAGGCTCCCCTACAACTCACTCCCCCGTGAGGCTGGCAGAGATGCTCTGGGCTGGCTCTGGTGCCCTGAGACCCAGCCATACTGCTGCTGAGCGCTCACAAGGCCTGTGAGAGCTGCATGTGCTTTGCACAGGTGGGTCCAGGCTGTTCTCCCCAGAGGGGGATGGGACTTGCTGATGTCAGCCAGCGACTCAGGGGCACAGCTGGGACTGGAACCCAGGTGTAGCCCTGGCCCCACCCCCGAGAGCAGCCCCGATGCTGGGCGCCCGCTGCCGTGGTGAGGTGGCACAAGGGAGAGGCTGACTCCAGCTGCGAGGTTGCCAGCGAGGCTGGGCATGCTGGAGACAGCAAATGGCTGTGAACAGGAGTGTGCAGGAAGGGGGCACTTTTGCCTCAATGTGGTGAGCAGATTGGAAACCGTTCTGGTTAAGTCATTGGCTCTTTTGGGAGGTCTGAGCTGGAGATTCTCCTGTCTGTGCCCCCTCCCCACGATTAATCAAAATGCAGCAAATTAGCCCAGATGCTGGGAGATTCGGTTCAAATCCAGCTGTGGTTTGGATCTCGCTCGCATGCCTGGCTTCATGTGGGACCTGGGCTTTTGGACAGGATGCAGCCCCCTGGTCTCCAAAGGGCCCTGTTTCCGAGATCAGCCGCTCCCTAAAGCCCACACACATGTGTTCAATTACGCAGCACTTTGGCCAGCCGCGCTGCATAAGTCATGGCGCGGAATGAGGCTGGAGCCCCTGGTGGCAGCTCGCAGTTAATTTTCCTGGCGTTGCTGTGCCACGCCAGCGCACAGAGCAGCCCCAAGCACGGCTTTAACCCTTCCGTAGCCGCCACGGGCCTGGGCCTCTCCACTGCACTGAGCTGCCTCCCTGAGAACTGCCTGGCTGGAGCAATGCAGATTCCCAGCGTTGGTGCCTGGGCTGCAGCCCACATGGCTGCCACGCTAACACGCCCCGCTCCCAGTGCGCACGTCCTTGGCCATGCTCCTGGAGGCTCCAGCCACATGGCAGCACAGCGCAGAGTCATGCCAGGCCGTACCACAGAGACACCACTTTCCAGGGCAGAAGCCTGGGGAAAGGAGGGAGGGGCGAATGGCTCGGACTAGGTTCCCACTGGGCCTGTGTGCTGAAAAGCCCAGAGGTTGCCTCTCAATACTCCTCCATGGCCAGTGCTTTCCCCGCAGCCAGAGCCGACCCTCCCCCCAGCCCATATCCCATCCGGGGCTGCCCACTGAGGTGTCGGGGCTCAGGCCTGAGCAGCACATTCTTTCCTCTCCCAATGGAGACCCTAACACACCGGATAACTGAAGAAAGACCAGATCTGTGGGAGTGTCTCAGGGGAGGGGAATTGGGCTCATATAAATAATTTTTTCCACCTCCTGCCCTGCCCTGGGAGCAGCTGGGGCTGTGGAGAGGCACATGTTAATAGCTGTGATTCTCTTTAGCTCTGAGAGGCCAGCTGGCTGGTGAATCAGAAAGAGAATGAGTCTGAAAGTGAGGGAGCTGGAGCTGCGAGTGTGAGCACAGGGGGTTATGTTTTCCAGCCAGAAAGAGTAAGCAGCTGCATTCAGTGAGGATAACCCTTATATCATAGTGAGAGGACAACAGAGCAAGAAGGAATGAAACAAAGTCTCAGTGGGAGAGCATGGTGTGGCCTCCCATGTGACAGTCTGCACTGACCTCAACACAACATGGCTGCCCCTCTCGGTGGCCTTAGAGATTTAAAGGTGCAGTGTACAGAAAGTAGAGGCCCAAGAGTCACACAGCTAAAGACAGCAGAGATGAGTAAAGACCAGTCAGCAGCAGAGCAGTGAGTCTGGCATGAGTGACTCGCACCCTGGGGGGACACGAGCAAGGCTCTGTGTGCTGCGGGGCATGAGCAGACTGTGCTCAAGTTGGCAGGTTTGTTGGGGAGCACGGCATGCTGCTGAACTCACCGGGCAGGCCCAGCCGCTTAGCTACCAAGGCAACGGACACCTTGTAAATCCCAAAGATTAGCTAAGGTAGTGCGGCCGTGGTGCAGATCGGACCCCACAGGCCCCAGCATGAAAGGGGTAAAACGGCACCTGCTGGGACGGCATTGCCCATCCACAGCTGCCTGCCCTGGCCGGCCAGGGGAGGGAGCAGAACACGCTGAGCGGCCGCTGCACTTTTCAGTTCCAGGCCGGGTTGGGCCCCGGGACCTTTTGGCCCTGGTGCCGCCTGGCCCGGGCTCCCATGACAGGGGGAGTTCCAGACCCAGCCAGGGGACATCTGCTCCCCCAAACCAGAGACACCTGTGGCCCTCCCAGCCCAACCCTACCTGGTGGGTGGGGCAGCTGCAAGGAGGGGGCGCCAGGGTCAGGCAGCTCACAGGGAATGGTTGTGTCCTGAGCAAGTCTGAATTCTGGAGGAGCTGCTGGTGCGGTGTGTATTGCACCCGCAGGGGCTGCAGTGCTGTGAATCTGCCCCCACTGCCTCAGTGACTGGGGGAGCTGTTCACTGCACTGCTGGGCCTTCCTCACGGCCAGCCCCTCCTTGGGGGCCCCACTTGTGACATCTCACGCAGGAGGCCATGCCCCTGCCCAGCAGGGCCTAGGCCAACAGACACAAGCCAACAACCATCCCTGCCCCCCACAAGCAGCTCCCAATCCAGGTACACGCAAACACTCACAAATATCTATACACACAGGCACACACACACAGCTGCTCACAATCTCACACACTGGTACCCGCACAGCTGCTCACAACCACACACACTGGTACACACACACACACACACACACACATGTATCCTTGTACACATATTTGTTAAGTCCTGCCTCTGTGCTTGGCACTGTACAAACCACAGAAGACTCCTCAGAGGTCACGCCCTGCAGCAGGGAATCAAACAATCCAGCCCCCTGGATGTGTAATGAGCTCAAAGCAGATAAATGCTCAGGAGCACCATGTCTGGGGCTGAACTGCTGCAGTGGGGCCAGCCTGCTGGGAGCTTCCTTCCCCATGAGGATCTACACGGGAGCACAGAACCCCCAGGGAGCAGGGAGCTCACAAGCGACCCCTGTTGGTGAATAGGGATAAGAGTGGCTCAGAGCCCCTGGAGAACCCAGACAGAGGCTCAACTGGGGCAGGAGAAGAGAGTCTGCAGAAGAGAAGAATGAGGGGGGATTTGATAGCTGCTTTCAACTAGCTGAAAGGTGGTTCCCAAGGGATGGATCTATACTGTTCTCAGTGGTGGCAGATGACGGAACGAGGAGTAATGGTCTCAAGTTGCAGTGCGGGAGGTCTAGGTTGGATATTAGGAAACACTATTTCACTAGGAGGGTGGTGAAGCAGTGGAATGCGTTACCTAAGGAGGTGGTGGAATCTCCATCCCTAGAGGTTTTTAAGGCCCGGCTTGACAAAGCCCTGGCTGGGATGATTTAGTTGGGGTTGGCCCTGCTTTGAGCAGGGGGTGGGACTAGGTGACCTCCTGAGGTCCCTTCCAGCCCTGCTAGTCTGTGATTCTATTTTCTAAGGAGCTCTCTGCTGCCACCTGTTGGAGAGCAGGTGGCACTGACTGAGTGGGCCAGGCCTCATTTACACATCAGTTATGTGGCATATGGGGGCATTTTGTTTAAAATGCAGCTAACTCTGGTGTGTGGGTGGCACTAAAGTGTGACCGAGCCTCTTGGGAAATGAAAGGATGTGCTCCACCCCCAGTGTGCCTGGGTCACCCCAGGTGGAGTGCAGTCGCCCCCAGGTGGGGAGGGTTTGTGTTGGGGTTTCCCCCAGGTAGGGAGGGGTGGTTTGTGGTTGTCCATGGGGACAGAACAGATTTGGGGATGCCCCCAGGCATGGAGGGGCAGTTTGTGGTTGCTCCTGGGAACAGGACAGGACAGGGCAGGGCAGGGCAGGGCAGGGCAGGGGTTGGGGTTGGGGTTGGGTTGTCCCCAGGCAGGGTGGGAGTCTTGAACAGGTCAAAGGAAAGGGGAAGGTGTATCTCTTGAGGGGAAGGAGCCTGCCAAGGGTTCAAGGTGCTGGGCCTTTGTGTTTGAAGGGTTGAGGGGAGGCAGTTCTGGGGGGCTGGACAGCAGAGAGCTAAACTGCTTAGAAAGGGGGATTGGTTCTGAGCTAACAGCACAAAGTTGAGAGGGCTCGAAACTGCAGAGACAGACACTGCCTGCCTTAGGGGCTTTGGTACAGGCCTCCCTGCCCAGCACCTAATGCTGAAATCCTCTCTACCAGGTCAGCTGGCAGAGCCCCTGGAGCAGCCCGCACGCCTGGGTCAGGAGATCGACCCCCGGCGCAGCCTGGACAGCACTGGCAGCCTTAGACTCTGCCAACCCCGGAGAGCAAAGTGAGTGGGGAGCTGGGGCAGAGGGAGGGGGAACTCCTCAGCCAAGTGCCAGCAGAGGTGGAGGCCGGGACTGTTAAGACAGCCTGGGGTGTTGGATCATACCTCAGCATTTATTACTGTAGTATTTGTTGGCTCCCCCCGCTTTCCCTTCTAATACAATTATTTGTTCTAACCCTCTGGCCTCAGTGCTTGTGCATGGGGAAGTGCTGCCCATGGGGGCTCCCAGGTGGGACATATTGTGTCCCAGGTTTCTGGGTGGGGGCTTGAGCTGATGTTCTTTAGCGGGAACCCCTGGAAAATTGAACTTGCCCCTTTTTGCTTCTGACAACCCCTGGTAGAAGGTTTATAGCACTGGGGCCAAACTGGAAGACCAGAGCCCCTGGCCGCTGGTCAGCAGAGCCGGCAGCTGTAACAGGCCTGCCCTGGTCTCTAAAGAACCAGCTGATGGACCCATTAAGACCTTCTAGCAGAACAACACCTCCCGTCTCAGCTCATCCGTCGTCCCAATTGAGTTCAACGCTGACATCTGATGGTTCCTCTTCCAGACAGCAAAGAAATAAGAAAGGCAGCGGGGGCACAGGGAGCTCCTGGCCTGGCTAAAGCCTTTCACCCTTGTGGGGAAGCTAGCAAGGGAAGCCAGAGCTAGGAGTGTGATGGAAGCTTCACTCCGCCTGCCCTAGCTGTCTCCCCAAAGCCTGCTCCATGGGAGAAGGGGAAGTGAGGGCACCAGCCACCAGCCTGTCCCCTGCCCATCTGGGAGAGTCACACAGAACCCCTGGCAGGGGGAGAGATGGGGAGATTGCAGAGAATCCCTGAACTAGAAGGGGAGGGAAGGAGGCACCCAGGGGTTGGGGGGAATGGAGGTATGCAAGGAGCCTCTGCAGACACTGTGCATTGAGCTTGGCTGGCAGAAGCTATGGAGTGCAGAATTCCATCCCGCCCCCAGGTAAACCAGAACCCAGAAGGGAAGACTGATCCAAAAGCCCCAGTTGTGGGAGATGGTTTGGGGTGGAAGTGGGGAATGGGACCTTGGGAAGCAAAGCTGGCAGCCCAGGGACCAGCATATCCAGAACTAAGGGCTGGCAAATGGGGATGGGGGCCTGGGCTCCTGCAAGGGTTTTGCTGCTTTGGCTTGGGCTGGAAGTGCCGTGGAACTCGACATCCCAGCCACTCTGGGCTGTGGCGGGACAAGTGACCCAGGGAGGGAGCTTGGTCCTGAGGCTGCCAGGGAAGATTGAGGTCAGTTCTTGTTTAACTGGCCCAGGTTGTCTCCCCACAGCAGGGAGCCCAGAGAACAGCACCAGCAGCAGCCAGGGCTTGGGAAGAGGAACAGGGAAGCTGCTTCCTGCTCAAACTTGGCTCTGTGTGTTGGGGGTCTCTCCCCCCTGGTTTCTGTTGCATCCCCACCCCACTTCTCACTCCCTCCAATCTATCCAGAAAGCTGCAACAGTGCTACGGTTCTCTCCCCCCACCTTCCCTCTGGCCACATCGTTCTCTGCCCAAACCATCCCTTCTCTGGCTTCCTGCCTTTCCCTCTCACATTCTGTCTCATCACCCCCTACCCCTGGCTCAGCACCGACCCTGCCTGCCTTCCTCTCAGCTCTTGTTCTTCCTTCTCCCCCTCCTGCCCTAACCCCCAGACCTCCACTCTCCCTGCTCAGCTCCTGCACTGGGGCTGAGACTCTGTTCTCTCGAACTTGCATGACCAGTGTTCAGGACAGGGCTCTTGGCTCCCTGTGTCTCTGTTGGCTAGGCCTTATTGGGTGCTGCATTGTAGCACATGTGACATCCGTCTCACAGGGGGAGAGGCTGGGGGCTGAGCCCTTGGGAATCTGGCCCTTCGGGGAGATAGGTGTGCACAGTGCTTCAGGCTATTGATCACCACTGTAGTGTAATTTCTCCCTGCTGCCACTAGATGGCAGCACGTGACCCTTCCTTGTGAGCCAGGCTGAGTGGCAGGGGCGGGGGTTGGTTCCAAGCAGGGCCCGGTGGAGAGCAGTCTGGGGAGATTACAACAGGGATTAACGCTGCTCAGTGAGCACAAGTAGCCCCCACCTGCTGGGGCAGCTCCAGCCTCATTGCCAGGCTGTGTCCCAGGGCAGGACACCTGGGCCCCACAATGTGCCATTAGAGACACACGCAACTAAGTGCAGTGGGTATGGGCATGCTGCCGTGGCCGAAGCTCATCCTGCCTTCGCTGTCTGAGGCTAGAGTCCTGCAAGTCTGGCTGTGCCTATGCTGGGGGACCCTGGCGTCCTCCTGCAGGGGCCTGATTTGCAGCTGGGTCTGGGGACCAACCTGCAAAGCGCCCACAAGAGGACTGGAGAAAAGATTCGTCCTCACACTCCATCCACTCTGTGTGCAGCTGGGTTAGGCGGCACTTCCAGGTTGCCCCCTCCCTGCTTGCTGTCCCAGGATGTTGCTGAGGCCAAGACCACAGCAAGATTTCACGTCTCTGTGGATAATGAGAATAGCCAGAGTTGTTATACTTAATGGCAACCTGAACTGGGAAGGGATATTAAACCTCCTGCTGCAGGGCCTCAGCCAATCTCTAACTGTCAGAAACCAGGAGAGGAGGCAGGGAGGCTGTTTACCCGCCTCTCTCTGCTCTGAGGTTTCCTGCACCTTCTCCCACAGGTCAGGTCAGGAAAAGTTCCGCCCCAGGCCAGCAGAGGGCGCCGAAGGGCAGAGGGTGGGGGGGTCCCTGCCCCGCAGGACTAACGTGCCCCCCAGCAGAGACGGGATACTGGACGTCAGAGGCCCCAGCTTGGAGCTAGTCTGGCAATGCCCGTGTTGTTTTGCTCTGGCTGTGCCTGGGGCCTGCTCCACGGCTCTTAGGGTGACCAGACAGCAACTGTGAAAAATCGGGATGGGGGTGGGGGGTAATAGGAGCCTATATAAGAAAACGACCCAAAAATCGGGACTGTCCCTATAAAATCGGGACATGTGGTCACCCTAACTGCCATGATCACACCCCCGTGGGATCCAGCCACAGCGCAGGGTGCTGGCTGGCAGGGTCTTTGCGGGGCTCTCCTTGGGGAGAGCTTTTGGGCTGGTTTTCCCCTGGGAGCAGAGTTTGCTGGTGGAGCGGGCTTCCTGGGCAGGGGTGTCCTGCACCCCCTGCCCTAGCGCAGCCCTAGCTGGCTCCAGGCAGCAGCCCCGGGGCAGCTCCCCGCTTCCCCCATTGCTTCTCCCCTCCCGATTACATGTACCACTAACCAGCAGAGTCTTAAGTGCCTCGGCTGCACGTCAGAGGGAACAATTGTTGTTTCAAGCACCTGTCATGTCCTCGCGTCATCTTCCCAGACAAACAATCCTGCTGCCGCAGGGTGGCGCGGTGACTCAGCCCCTCTACACTGGGGGCTCGCAAACAGTTGCGGAGCGTGAAACAACTGCCCCACGCCGCCCCCTTACTACCCCCACTGTCTCCTGCTCCCATGGCTGGGGCCGCCTGGCTCCCCCCTCACACGTGCCGCTCCACGGACTCTGCTTCCCGCCCCCGCGCTCGGCAGGCTGGCATCTTGCAATATGGACCCGGGCGCGCAGCTGGGGCCCCTCTCTGGCCTCCAAGCAGCCTAGGGCCCACAGCCGGGCTTTCTGTGCGCTGGCACTTGCGGGTTGGTGAGAGGGGCCCATGGGGCCGCCAACTCTCCATGACAGCAGTAGCTGGGGGGGGGGGGGCGCATGGGAGATTTTGTTGCCAGCCTTTGTTTTTCAGTCCGACTGCTGCAGTTCCTTCCCCTTTGCCAGCATGGGCACTTGTCCCTGCCAGACCCCGGTGCCGCCTCTCCCTCGCAAGGCGCGAATAATCGTCATTATTCCACGGCTTGCGCTGCCCCGTCTCCCCGCACGCCAAAGAAATCCAGGGCGGTGGAGCGCGGCGGAGCCCTACCAGTGGGCTCTCAAAGCTGGGCTAGCAGGGAAAGGGCATTTCCCAAACATGCGGGTGCACTGGGCGCGGGAGCTTTTCAGTCACTGAGACCCCGGGGCAGCAGAGTTAAGAAATGTGACCAGAGCCGGGCATTTTGCGGGCAGTGGCAGCCTCCACGCTGGCCTGGCACCCGGCCGAGCGCCGGCACAGCTCCCGCACCGGCTGCAGCGCAGAGCGGCGTTGACAGGACCCGGAACCCAGTGTGGACGCACGCAGGGCTGCGACCCCAGAGAATTCTGTAGTGGAGCCCCGCCTTGCCCATTCCTCCCTCTGATTGGCTAGAGCACGGATAAGTGAGGCAGAGATGTTGCCATGGCAACAAATGAGGCTGTTTGTCTCCCGGGGTAAGTCCTGGAGGAAACGCCGCTGCGGCGGGGCCAGAAGCGGCTCTGCCCCGCGCTGCAGGCGGGCTCGGGGTCCCGCGCACGGGCTGGGACCCTTCGCAGCAGGGAGCTCTGTGCTCTGCAGCCCGAGCCCCGGGGGCCCCTGCCCGCAGCTCGGAGCCCCGCATCCTGCACTGCGAGCTGGAGCAGCGGCCTGTTCGCACCCCAGAGCTGCGGCTCCGGGGACGGCTCCGTCCCCCTGCTGTCGGGCTGTAGCCGAACCGGGCGACCTGACGGCCCCGACTGGGACCCGGGCTGGCGGGCTCCCCGGGCGGAGCTCAGGGCAGGCGGGCTCGGAGCTAGCCTCCGGGCTGGGACCTGGGAGAGCCTGCACCTCACCCGCGGGGCACCCAGGGGCGCTGCGGGGCTCCCTGCCGCACCGGGGCTCAGCGATCGCCGGGAGGCTGCCCAGCCCCCGGCGGCCCCGCTGTGCCCCCCCCCCCCGCCGTGCAGGGCGCTGTGCAAGGCGCTGTGCCCCCCCCCCCGCCGTGCAGGGCGCTGTGCAAGGCGCTGTGCCCCCCCCCCCGCCGCGGTGCAGGGCGCTGTGCAAGGCGCTGTGCCCCCCCCCCCGCCGCGGTGCAGGGCGCTGTGCAAGGCGCTGTGCCCCCCCCCCCGCCGCGGTGCAGGGCGCTGTGCAAGGCGCTGTGCCCCCCCCCCGCCGCGGTGCAAGGCGCTGTGCAAGGCGCTGTGCCCCCCCCCCCCGCCGCGGTGCAGGGCGCTGTGTAAGGCGCTGTGCCCCCCCCCCCCGCCGCGGTGCAGGGCGCTGTGCAAGGCGCTGTGCCCCCCCCCCGCCGCGGTGCAGGGCGCTGTGCAAGGCGCTGTGCCCCCCCCCCCCGCCGCGGTGCAGGGCGCTGTGCAAGGCGCTGTGCCCCCCCCCCCGCCGCGGTGCAGGGCGCTGTGCAAGGCGCTGTGCCCCCCCCCCGCCGCGGTGCAGGGCGCTGTGCAAGGCGCTGTGCCCCCCCCCCGCCGCGGTGCAGGGCGCTGTGCAAGGCGCTGTGCCCCCCCCCCGCCGCGGTGCAGGGCGCTGTGCAAGGCGCTGTGCCCCCCCCCCCGCCGCGGTGCAGGGCGCTGTGCAAGGCGCTGTCCCCCCCCAGCCGCGGTGCAGGGCGCGGGGCCCGGCTGCACCTTGCCGCTGCCCCCGCCGCACGAGCCCCGGCCGCCGCGCGGGGAGCAGTGACGCAGGCGGTGACGTCCCCGCGCTGCCAGGACCCCCCCCCCCCCCCGCTGATGTAATCGGAGCCGCCTGGAAACGCCGCCCGCGCTGCGCCCCTGGCCCCTGCGCCGCGAGCCCCGAGCCCGGCGCGGAGCCGCCTGGGGCCGGGCCGGGGGCTGCTGGCTCCAGCCCGCCGGGGCTGAACGCCCCCTGCCCGGAGCCGGAGGGCCTGCAGGGGCGCGCTCGGCCCCGTCTGCCATGCGAGGGGGGCTCCAGGCAGAGTAGGGGCCGCTGCCCCAGCGGGAGGGGCGGGGCGATGCCCCCAAAAGGCCGCATCCTGCCCTGCCCCAGAGCCAGTCCAGCCCGCTCCGGGGGGGCTCGGCCTGTGGGGTCTGAGTGCCCACGTGGCACCCCCAGACCAGGCCCCGAGCTGGCCCCCGCCCAGGGAAGTGAGGGCCTTTCTCTGCTGGTCACAGTAGTGCAGCCCCCAGGGCGCCCTGTGACTGCAGGCACCCAGCAGGGTCTCCCTGGCCTCCCCTCACCTGCTGTGAGCGAAGGCAGGTGAGAGTAACCCTGGGTACTCCAGATAACTGCACCCTTGCAGGGCTGCATTCCCTGGGCACTGAGCCCACCCAAAACGTGCAGCCCCGGGCACTCAGCTCACTGACAATGCAGCCCCAGCTCCCTATCCTCCTCCTAGGTCACTGTTGGGCTGCCCAAACCCCGGCCCTGGTTTCTCTCCCTGGACTTGGCCTGACGGAGCCCAGCCTCCTGGGTAGGGCCGGATGTGGGGGTGCAGGCTGTGGGGTGATCTGCCCCTTAGTGACACACTCTCCACAACTCCAGCCCTGTAGGTTTGCAGCCCTCATGGCCTGGCGTGGGGGGCTGAGCCCAGGGCTGCATTTTGCCGTGTTGCCACATCTTTCACTTTTCTCATAAGTTTTGCAGTGTCTGGTGTGTTATGGCCCAAGATCCTAGGGCCCTGGAACTTCTAAGCCTTGTGTTTCTGCGGAAAAGTGCAAACCTGAAGGCACAGACAGCAGATGGCAAATACCTAGAGCCGGACACTGACTGCTGACTGGGGAGGGAGAAGCACTGGACTGACCCGTTAGCTCTGGAGACTTGGAGCTGGGGAGACTGAGGCTGATGGGGTGGGGCCCAGGGCCCAGCTCCTGGCTCAGGTGATTACAACAGAATCTCGGCTTTGGGGTGGTTTAAGTGACTCCCTCCCCCTCATGGTTGTAAAGCGAATTTGAAAACACGACCTGTGCATTGCTGTGCTGAGGGCCTCCAGCTGCTCTGAAAGTGCGGCTCAGGGTGGGTGGGCAGATGAGTGTTGTGAGGAATCTGAGCCTGGCAGTGGGTGATCCCGAGAACCCAGCGTGTGTGTGTGTGTGGGCAAAGGGGGTGCCAGGGGCTGGGCCCAGCACTAGCGAGTGAACGTCTGAGCAGAGTGAGAGCTCAGGCCCGAGGCTCGTGTGCATTTTGCTGAACTCGAGGCTCTGGGCTGCCCTGCGACATGTTCGGGGTCACCTGAGGTGTCCTGGGAGAATCACGCCAATCTGCTTACAGCGGGAGGGTGTCTTGTCCTTGCCCCCCAAGGGAACCTTCCCTCAGCACCAGCGGCTGGCTGCACAAGGGCTTCACTCCAGGCCTGCCAGTGGGTAACTTTCACGCCCTGCTTAGTTACATGCGGCTCAGCCCCTTTGGGAGGAAGTGGGAATTGTTTGTAATATTTGTATTAATCCTGTGCTTGCCTCAGTTTCCCCCCTACTGTGCATTGCTACCCCCTGGGGGAGGGTAAGTTTGCTCTCAGGGCTTGTCTACACTTGTGCTGCAGCCACACAGCTGCTCCTCTGCTCTCCCTCAGCGCAGGTAGCCCACCCCCCCGAGAGGCAGTAGCTAGATTCATAGATGATACTAAGGTCAGAAGGGACCATTATGATCATCTAGTCTGACCTGCACAATGCAGGCCACAGAATCTCAACCCACCCACTCCTGCGAAAAACCTCTCACCTATGTCTGAGCTAGTGAAGTCCTCAAATTGTGGTTTAAAGACTTCAAGGAGCAGAGAATCCTCCAGCAAGTGACCCGTACCCCATGCTACAGAGGAAGGCGAAAAACCTCCAGAGCCTCTTCCAATCTGCCCTGGAGGAAAATTCCTTCCCGACCCCAAATATGGCGATCAGCTGAACCCTGAGCATATGGGCAAGATTCACCAGCCAGATACTACAGAAAATTCTTTCCTGGGTAGCTCAGATCCCACCCCATCTAATATCCCATCACAGGCCATTGGGCCTATTTACCATGAATACTTAAAGATCAAGTAATTACCAAAATCATGTTATCCCATCATACCATCTCCTCCATAAACTTATCGAGTTTAATCTTAAAGCCAGATAGATCTTTTGCCCCCACTGCTTCTCTTGGAAGGCTATTCCAAAACTTCACTCCTCTGATGGTGGGAAACCTTAGTCTAATTTCAAGTAGCTAGGTCAGCAGACGGATCCTCCCCTTGACCTAGTGCTGCTCAACACGGGGGGTTGGGGCAGTCTCAGAGGGGTGGACTTTTTGCACCCCTGGGAGACATAGCTCTACCAAAGTAAATTCCTAATGTAGCCCAGGCCTCAGGGCAGACTAAGACTGTGTCTACACCTAAAACACTACAGGGGTACTGCTGCAGCTCGCTGCGGTAGTGCTTCAGTGTGGACACAACCTACACCAAGGGTTCTCCCGGCCTGACAATGGAGTTCACTACAGCTTGACTGGCATGACTGTGCTTTACCCTACATTTCTCTCTGCTAACCTGAGGCCTTCCATGGCTGTGTTCCAGTGGAGTAATAACCCCACTGTTTGTTTGGGTGTCACGGCAAGTATTGGCTGGAGCATTAGTCCCTGCAGAGTGGACAAGTCTCTCCCAGGTGTCTGTCTCAGTTGGACTAGCTGAGCAGAGCTCCTGGCCTGCAGCAGAAGAGCTGGGGCCCAGTTGCTCAGTCTAGAAAGCGGTGAGGCTGAAGGAAGAGAGGGACCCCTTGGGGGTCTCGCACATGGACAGTCAGTCCTCCAAGAGCCTGATTAATAACTGGGACATAGCACAGACTCTGTGCATCCACCTCCCTTCTCTTCTGCACCCCCCCACGCACACCGATCCGGTGCCCCCAGGGAAGCAGTGCAGCTCAGTTTGATGGTTTTGTGGCAGTTCAGAGCTCTCCTTAGCCCAAGAACTTACATTTGCAATTAGTACATTGCTGACATTAGTAAGCAAAATTGCAGTTTACGTAACAGAGTCCAAGATCCAGGCTCTGATAAAGGCAAGTTGAAGGATTTGGAAACCCAAAGTTATGGGTAAAAGAAAAGCCTAAAACACAGTCTATAGCCCACACTACTAAGGCATTGCCCAGCCAATGGTCAGTTCCGACAGCGTTTGTCCTGTCCAGAAAGCTGGGATCCACCTTTAATGAGACATTCCCACTGGCAGAGTCTCTCCTCTCCAATGAATAATAACTTGTGCTCTTTCCTTCTCTCTAGACAGTAACAGATTGTGGTCTCTGTCACAGAGCCCCCCGGCGATGCTCTGGCACTGCTCCCTACGAAGCCAGGCAGGACTCTGGGGAAGTCTCCTCTCTGTGAGCAGACTGTCCCCAGGGCAAGAAGCTCACACAGCTTCCACCTTCCTGGGTCTGACCTCGGAGCATTCAGCATCCTTTGTCCCTCCATGTGCTTTCCACAGCAAGTCCGCTCAGGCAGGGTCCTGAGGAAGCCAGAGGGTCCTGCCCCCCAACTTCGCAGTCAGACATGACTCTTAGCCAGCCAGTAAAACAGAGGTTTATTAGACGACACGAACATGACCTAGAACAGAGCTTGTAGGTGCAGAGAACAGGACCCCTCAGCTGGGTCCATTTTGGGGGGCAGTGAGCCAGACAACCACGTCTGCCCTTCACTCCACGTCCCCAGCCAGCCCCAAACTGACTCCCCCTCCAGCCCCTCCTCCTCTGGGCTTTGTCCCTTTCCCGGGCCAGGAGGTCACCTGATTCCTTTGTTCTCCAACCCTTTGGCTCTCACCTTGCAGCGGGGAAGGGCCCAGGCCATCAGCTGCCAGGAGACAGAGTGTTGCCATTTATGTACCCTGGCCCTTTGCTCTGCAACAATCACACTCCCTTATCCTACCACCTAGAGACTTACGAAATGCCTAGGGGAAACTGAGGCACCCCTACAGTATTCAGAGGAAACATTAAGAACAGTCCCGCTTCGTCACAGTCTCTTACCCCAGGGGTCCCCTAGTCAGAGACTTTTTGTGGGTTCTTTGCCCTCGTCAGCCCACACCTGCTCCAGTAAACGGGGTTTGGCTCCCGGGTTGTCCATTGTTCTCAATGTTGCGTTGTCTCACCTCAGGTGAAAAGTTTCACTTCAGTAGTTTTGAAACCCAGTATCCTCCCGTCACGGAGACCCCGGGCGATGCTCTGGACCTGCTCCCCATGAAGCCAGGCAGGACTCTGGGGAAGTCTCCTCTCTGGGAGCAGCCTGTCTTCAGGACACACAGCTCACCCAGCTTCCACCTACCTGGGTCTGACCTCGGAGCATTCAGCATCCTCTGCCCCTCCGTGCGCTTCCCACAGCCAGTCCGCCCAGGCGGGGTCCTGGGGAAGCCAGAGGGTCCTGCACCCCAACTCCGCAGTCAGACGTGACTCTCAGCCAGCCCGTAAAACAGAAGGTTTATTACACAACAGGAACATGGTCTAACACAGAGCTTGTAGGTGCAGAGAACAGGACCCCTCAGCTGGGTCCATTTTGGGGGGCAGTGAGCCAGACAAGCACGTCTGCCCTTCACTCCATGTCCCCAGCCAGCCCCAAACTGAAACTCTCTCCAGCCCCTCCTCCTCTGGGCTTTGTTCCTTTCCCGGGCCAGGAGGGCGCTGGATTCCTTTGTTCTCCAACCCTTTAGCTCTTACCTTGCAGGGGGGAAGGGCCAGGCCATCAGTGGCCAGGAAACAGGGTGTCGGCCATTCTCTGTGTCCAGACCCCTGCACAAACCTGCCCTCTAGGGCTCTGCAATGATCATACACCCTTACCCCACCCCCTAGAGACTTAAGAACTGCGTAGGGGAAACTGAGGCACCCCCACACTATTCAGAGGAAACATTAAGAACAGTCCCACTTCGTCACACCATGTTACATAGCTCAAACTTTATTTCCTGTACAAACATCTGGCTATAACCATGCCAGTCGGCTAGTGTTTAGCTTCCCGCAGAGTCCCCACACGGCCCCTTGGGGAAATGTTGAGAAGATGGTTGGGCACAGGGAAGGTACCTGCCTGTCACATGGAGCCCTGGGGGAAAGCCGGAGCTGGAACTGCCTGGGTTCCCTATCATGCCCAGAGGAGGCACTAACGGGCATGACCCACGGGATCCTGCACTGCCAGTTCAGGTGAGCAAACTGTTTCATCAATGGCGTTTAACCCTTTTCTTCCTGGTACAGGCCTGTTTCTCCAAACGTCACCCAGTAAGCAGAGACCACATGGTCCCAACACCTTGGGGACAAGTCTGAGGCTAAGGAAATGGCTCTGTGAACCCCCCCAGCTCTGCTGCAAGCATAGCAGCAGGGCCATGGTGACCCCTCTGTCCAGAGAGCCCAATGCTGACAATGCCCCCGGGGGCACAGCCCTGGGCAGTCATATGGCCTCAGCAGCCTTCCCAGGGGCTGATTTTGTCTCTTGCTTCAGGAAAATGGGCAGATCCCTGCAGCACAGACCCCAAGCAGGACTAGCGAGAGACTGCCCCCTCCTGCAGCTGTCCTGCAAGGATCCTGGTGTGTGTGTGTGTGTGTGTGTGTGCGCGCGCAGTCTGGGCCTCTTGTGGGCCTACCCCTCTCTCTGCTCCTCCCCTCCTCTCCTACCCACAAGCCAGGATACACAAAGCCTCTGGGGGCTGAGAAGCCAAGGCTGCTGAGCGGGCACATGTGCTGTGCCTGGGGACGGGGAGGGCTGGAGCAGGGAGCGTGCCAGCTCTGCCAAGCTGCAGCTCGCAGCGAATCGGCACTGACTAATCCAACCACTCTGACTCCTGTGCAGAGCAGCAAAGAAATTATTCTTGTGCTCTGAGTTGAGGAGCGGGGGCTGCAGTGGAGACAGAGACATAGCTAGACACTCACTCCCAGTCCCCTGCTCCTAATATTCAGAGCCAGTGTTCACAGTCTGATTGCCTTGGTTTCTGGGGGCCAAGCTCCGCCATGGGAGCTACATGACCAGCCCCCCTGAAAGGTAGCCCCAGGTGGCTCCAGAAACCAAGGCACCACGGACAGTGCTTGTGTTTGGAAAGGGGGGCCACAGTGCAGGCAACAGGCCACAGTGCAGGCAACAGGCCACCCAGCTTCGGAAGCCAGGTGTGTCCCTGTTAACATAATTCAGCATAGGAGGGAGCACCAGGGGCGAGGGGAGTAAGGCCTGGGCCTTGCAGGAGGTGGGTCCTATGCCTGGCTCTGGCCCCGGGTGCAAGCCCTGGCCTGACCTGGTGCACAGGCCTGCATGAGGACAGAGATGCTTTGTGCTGCTCAGCTACTCTAGTAAGGTGGAAGCTCCTTGGGGCAGAGCCCAGCCCCTTGTTCGCTGGTTGTGCAGCACCTAGCGCAAGGGGGTCCTGGTCCGCAGCTGAGCTCCTAGGCATGATGGTAAAACAAAGAAATAATAATCGCAGTGGCCATAGATGTAGCTAGACGGAGCTGTTTGGGGGGGATCCGGGGTGTGTGTGTGTGTGAGCAGCTCCTGGCCTAGTGGCGTGGCAAGGCAGCTGTATCTCGCTAAGGCAGAGGAGAGCTTCCCTGCACGTTCTCTATCCACCTCACCTGGTCAGTGCCCAGGTCGGTGCAGGGTAATGGAAGTGCTGCAGGGAGGGAAGATTCCTGGTGGTCGTGGGATAACAGGCACCTGTATGCGCGCAAGCTAGACTGCTTCAGAACAGAGGGGCCCTGTCAAGTTTCCTACCCCACTCTGAACTTTAGGGTACAGATGTGGGGACCTGCATGAAAGACCCCCTAAACTTATTCTTACCAGCTTAGGTTAAAAACTTCCCGAAGGTACAGACTTTGCCTTGTCCTTGAACCCTATGCTGCCACTAAGCGTGTTAAACAAAGAACAGGGAAAGAGACCACTTGGAGACGTCTTCCCCCAAAATATCCCCCCAAGCCCTACACCCCCTTTCCTGGGGAAGGCTTGTCACGGAGTGTGGGGGAGTCCAGGCCCTGCACCCCTCTTCCTGGGATTCACTGAGACTCTCAGCCAGCCAGTAAAACCGAAGGTTTATTGGACAACAGGAACACAGTCCAAAACAGAGCTTGTGGGGACACCCAGGACCCCTCAGTGAAGTCCTTCTGGGGGAGCAGGGAGCTTAGACCCCAGCCCTGGGGTTCCCTGTGTTCCTCCACCCAGCCCCAAACTGAAACTAAACCCACCGAGCAGGTTCCCTGCTGCAGCCTCCCTCCACATTCCTGGGCAGAGGTGTTACCTCCCCCTCCCCCTCCTGGCTCAGGTGACAGGCTCTCAGGTCTCCCGTCCCCAGGGCACATTCCCAGGTCAACACTCCCCCCTCCCTGCTGCCTCACATCCTCACATCTCTCCCCCCTTCGAGACTGAACTGAGCGGGGTCACTGTGACCAGTGACCTGGGGAAGTTCGGGGCCCCCTCTCCGGGACAGCGCATCCGCTATCAGGTTGGCACTTCCCTTCACGTGGACCACGTCCATGTCGTAATCCTGCAGGAGCAGGCTCCACCTCAGGAGCTTGGCGTTGGCTCCTTTCATCTGGTGCAGCCAGGTCAGGGGAGAGTGGTCGGTGTAGACGGTGAAGTGTCGCCCGAAGAGATAGGGCTCTAGTTTCTTGAGGGCCCACACCATGGCCAGGCACTCCTTCTCGATGGCCGCGTAGTGTTGCTCCCGGGGTAGCAACTTCTTGCTCAGGTACACGATGGGGTGTCTCTCCCCCTTTTCATCCTCCTGCATTAACACCGCCCCCAGTCCCGTGTCGGAGGCGTCGGTGAACACCACAAAGGGCTTGTCAAAGTCTGGGTTTGCTAGAACTGGGCCACTGACCAGAGCCTCCTTCAGCGCCCGGAAAGCCTCCTGGCACTGCTCGGTCCAGACCACCTTGTCTGGCTTCCCCTTCTTGCATAGCTCAGTGATGGGGGTGGCTATGGCGCTAAAGTGGGGCACAAATCTTCGGTAGTATCCTGCCATCCCAATAAAGGCTTGGACCTGCTTTTTGGTGTGGGGAGCGGGCCAGTCTCTGATCACCTCCACCTTGGCCGGTTCCGGCTTTAGGCGGCCGCTCCCCACCCGATGGCCCAGGTAAGATACTTCAGCCATCCCCACCTTGCACTTCTCCGCTTTGACAGTCAGCCCAGCCCCCTGGAGTCGGTCCAGCACTTGTCTAACCTGGGACACGTGGTCCTCCCAGGTCTGGCTAAAGACACAGATGTCGTCAATATACGCCACGGCAAAACTCTCCATCCCCCTCAGGAGCTGGTCCACCAGGCGCTGGAAGGTGGCCGGCGCTCCCTTGAGGCCGAAAGGCAGGGTCAGAAACTCATAGAGCCCCAGAGGGGTGATAAAGGCCGATTTCAGCCGGGCATCTGCATCCAGCGGCACTTGCCAGTAGCCCTTTGTAAGGTCCATGGTGGTAAGGTACCGAGCTCCTCCCAGCTTGTCTAGGAGCTCGTCCGGCCTGGGCATGGGGTAGGCATCCGATACAGTGATGGCATTGAGCTTCCGATAGTCCACACAGAACCGGACTGACCCATCCTTTTTGGGGACCAGCACCACCGGCGAGGCCCAAGGGCTGGCCGATGGCTGGATCACCCCCAAAGCCAGCATGTCCCGGACCTCTCTTTCCAGGTCCTGAGCAGTTTTCCCTGTGACTCGGAAGGGGGAGCATCTTATCGGCGGGTGCGACCCTGTCTGCACCCGGTGGACAGTCAGATTAGTGCGTCCAGGCTGGTTGGAAAACAGCTGTCGGTACGGATGCAGCACCCCCCTGACCTCAGCTTGCTGGGCAGGGGTGAGCTGATCCGAGAGGGGGATTGTTTCCAGGGGGGAACCAGCTCTGGTCCCAGGGAATAGATCTACTAAAGGGTCATCTCCCTGCTCCTCCCACTGACCACACACAGCTAACACCACATTCCCCCTGGCATAACATGGCTTCATCGTATTCACATGGTACACCCGGCGGTGGTGGGCCCGGTTCGACAGCTCCACCACATAGTTTACCTCATTGAGCTGCTTGACGACCTTGAACGGGCCCTCCCAGGCGGCCTGTAGTTTGTTCTTTCTCACGGGGATGAGAACCATCACCTGATCCCCGGTGGCGTAGGCACGGGCCCGCGCCGTGCGGTCATACCAGACCTTCTGCTTCCTCTGGGCTCTGGCCAGATTCTCCCTGGCCAGGCCCATGAGTTCAGCCAGTCTCTCTCGGAAGGTCAGGACATACTCCACCACTGACTCTCCATCGGGAGTGGCCTTCCCCTCCCACTCGTCTCTCATCAGGTCCAGGGGGCCCCTCACCCTCCTTCCATATAACAGTTCGAAAGGCGAAAATCCGGTAGACTCCTGGGGCACCTCCCTGTACGCGAACAGCAGGTGAGGTAAGTACTTGTCCCAATCCTGCGGGTGCTGGTTCATAAAGGTTTTCAGCATCATCTTTAGCGTCCCGTTAAACCTCTCCACCAGCCCATTGGACTGGGGGTGATACGCTGAGGCCCAGTCATGCCGGACCCCACATTTCTCCCACAAGCACCGGAGCAGGGCCGACATGAAGTTGGAGCCTTGGTCTGTCAAGACTTCCCTGGGGAACCCCACTCGGCTGAAAATGGTCAGGAGCGCATCTGCCACGGTGTCTGCTTCAATGGAAGCTAAGGGCACTGCCTCGGGGTAGCAGGTGGCGAAATCTACCACCACCAGAATGTATTTCTTCCCCGACCGGGTCGTCTTGCTGAGAGGCCCCACGATGTCCATGGCCACCTTCTGGAAAGGCTCCTCTATGATGGGCAAAGGTCTCAACGCCGCTTTCCCCTTGTCCCGGGCCTTCCCCACCCTCTGACAGGGGTCACAGGATCGGCAATACTGCCGGACGGTGGTAAAGACCCCGGGCCAGTAAAAGTTCTGTAGCAACCTCTGCCGGGTGCGCCGGATTCCCTGGTGCCCTGCGAGGGGGATGTCATGGGCCAGGGACAGGAGCTTGCGGCGGTACTTCTGGGGGACCACCAGCTGCCTCCTGACCCCACAGGACTCCCCTTCCCCTGGGGGAGCCCATTCTCGGTACAGGAACCCCTTCTCCCACAGGAACCTCTCCTGGCAGCCTCTCCTCATGGTCCGTCCCTCACTGAGGTCGGCCAGGTCCCTGAGCTTCTGCAAGGAGGGATCTTTCCTCAACTCGGCCTGGAACTCAGCGGCTGGGGAAGGGATGGGGCCCGGTTCCCCCTCCGTGGCCAGGTCTGAGGCCGCAGCCTCTCTGAGCCGTGCCCCTCGGCGCTCCCTCCCCACCCGAGTAGGGTCTCGCGCCTCCAGTGTGGTACCCTCCCCAGGGTCAGGTCGCAGTGCCCCTCGCCGGCTCTGGCTACGGGTCACAACCAGGGCGGTCTGGGGGTCGCTTGGCCAGTCCTCTAGGTCTCCCCCCATCAAAACTTCAGTGGGCAAATGGTGGTGTACCCCCACATCCTTGGGGCCCTCCTTGGTCCCCCATTTCAGGTGTACCCTTGCCACGGGCACCTTAAATGGGGTCCCGCCCACCCCCGTCAGGGTCAGGTAGGTGTTGGGCACCACCCGATCTGGGGCCACCACCTCGGGCCGGGCCAGCGTCACCTCCGCGCCCGTATCCCAGTATCCATTGACCTTCCTCCCATCCACCTCCAGGGGAACAAGGCACTCTCTCCGGAGGGACAGCCCCGCACCCACCCTGTAAACCGAGCACCCTGAGTCCAGAGCCTCCAGCCCTCTGGCGGGGCTGGCTGGGGGTACTCTTCCCTCCTGAGCAGGTGGCAAACTGGTAGCCCCCCTTTCCTGGGTCGCCTGCCCCTCGTCCAGCTGAGTCCCTACCCAGTTAACCCTGGGTAGGTTGGGTCTGCTCAGTTTGTCCCTGAGCCCGGGGCACTGGGCCCGTACGTGGCCTCTCTGGCCACAGTGATAGCAGCTCAGGTCACGTTGGTCCCCTCGAACGGGTCGGAGGGGCCCGACACCAGGCGTTCCCCTTTGGAGGGGGTTCTCCCTATTTCCCCGCTGGGAGGCCCCATGGTGACTCTCTCTCTGCATCGGGGGGGGCCTGTTCTTTTGGGACTCCTCCCGGCTACCCCCTGACCGACTGTTCACAAACTCGTCGGCCAGCTGCCCTGCATGCTGGGGGTTCGCGAGCTTTTTGTCCACCAGCCACAGCCTCAGGTCGGAAGGGCACTGTTCATACAGGTGCTCCAGTACAAACAGGTCAAGCAGGTCCTCTTTAGTTTGGGCCCCCGCTGTCCACTTGTGGGCATATCCCTGCATCCTGTTGACCAGTTGTAGGTAGGTGACCTCAGGCGTTTTACGCTGACTCCGGAACCTTCTCCGGTACATCTCGGGGGTCAGCCCAAACTCACGGAGCAGGGCCTGTTTGAACAGTTCATAGTCCCCTGCCTCTGCCCCTGTCATCCGGCTGTAGACCTCCACGGCTTTGGGGTCCAGTAAGGGGGTGAGGAACTGGAGCCTGTCTGCAGGGTCAACCCTGTGCAGCTCGCAGGCATTCTCAAAGGCCGTCAGGAAGCTATCCATGTCCTCCCCCTCCTTCCGCTGGGCCAGGAAGCACTTATCAAAGCTCCTTGCAGTCTTGGGTCCCCCCTCACTCACCGCAGCCGGGGCCCCACTGCTCCTCAGCCTGGCCAGCTCCAGTTCATGCTGTCTTTGTTTCTCCTTCTCCTGCTGCTCATGTTGACGTTCCCTCTCCTTCTCCTGACGCTCCCTCTCCTTCTCCTGACGCTCCCTCTCCTTCTCCTGACGCTCCCTCTCCTTCTCCTCCTGCTCATGTTGACGTTGTTTCTCCTTCTCCTCCTGCTCATGTTGACGTTGTTTCTCCTCATGTTGACGTTGTTTTTCATGATCCTCCAGCTCCCTCATTTTCCTCTCCCTCTCCCATTCCAGCCGCATCCGCTCCAGGGATGGGGAGCTCCGCTGGGAGGATCCCCTGCTGGCTGCTGGGGTCAGGGGGCCCTCGGTATTCGCTGGGCTTCCCACAACCCCTCCCCCAGGCATAGGTAGGAAGGGTCTCGGGGTGTCCTGGGCAGCAGTCTGACCCCTCCCAGCCTGGTCAGGCCCCAGGGCCCACGCTGCGTCCGCCGGGCGGCTTCCCTCAGGGACAGGGATCGGGTCATCCAAGCGATCCCTCTCCTCCAGCTGGGCAATCAGCTGTTCCTTGGTGGACCTCCCGACGCGCAGCCCCCTCTGCCTGCACAGCTCCACCAGGTCGCTCTTAAGGCGTTTAGCGTACATCTCCCGGCTGGCCACTCGCAGGCCGGGCAGCTGTCCACGGTTTCCAGGAAAAGCCCCTAGTGTGCCAGTCCTTCTTGAGGTCACCACCTCTTTGCCAGGGTCGAGTTGCAGACTCCTCCGCCCCTGGGACCGCTCGCTGCAATCCCCCGGGGGACCCTGTTACTGCAAAAGTCCTTCTCTCTGGTGACACACTCCCAGGGGTTAACCGCCCCCTGAAACCGTCTCTCTCTGAATCTTCAGCACGCCTGGTCCCCGTCAATCCCCCTTCGTTTTACTGTTCCCCAGTCACTTACTGCAGGAAGCGCCGTTCACGGGGTGCAGTAGATCCCACCGCTGCCACCAGTTGTCACGGAGTGTGGGGGAGTCCAGGCCCTGCACCCCTCTTCCTGGGATTCACTGAGACTCTCAGCCAGCCAGTAAAACCGAAGGTTTATTGGACAACAGGAACACAGTCCAAAACAGAGCTTGTGGGGACACCCAGGACCCCTCAGTGAAGTCCTTCTGGGGGAGCAGGGAGCTTAGACCCCAGCCCTGGGGTTCCCTGTGTTCCTCCACCCAGCCCCAAACTGAAACTAAACCCACGGAGCAGGTTCCCTGCTGCAGCCTCCCTCCACATTCCTGGGCAGAGGTGTTACCTCCCCCTCCCCCTCCTGGCTCAGGTGACAGGCTCTCAGGTCTCCCGTCCCCAGGGCACATTCCCAGGTCAACACTCCCCCCTCCCTGCTGCGTCACATCGTCACAAGGCTTAATAAAAATCCTCACCAATTTGTACAGGTGAACACAGACCCAAACCCTTAGATCTTAAGAACAATGAAAAATCAATCAGGTTCTTAAAAGAAGAATTTTAATTAAAGAGACTCACCTCTGTAAAATCAGGATGGCAAATACCTTACAGGGCCGAGGTAAGGTATTTACAGGGTAATCAGATTCAAAACATAAAGAATCCCTCTAGGCAAAACCTTAAGTTACAAAAAGACACAACAACCAGAATATACATTCCATCCAGCACAGCTTATTTTATCAGCCATTTAACAAAAGGAAATCTAACACATTTCTAGCTAGATTACTTACTAAATTAACAGAGTTTCTGAGACTGCATTCCTGATCTGTTCCTGGCAAAAGCATCACACAGACAGACAAAACCTTTGTTCTCCCCCCCTCCAGATTTGAAAGTATCTTGTGTCCTCATTGGTCATTTTGGTCAGGTGCCAGCAAGGTTATCTTAGCTTCTTAACCCTTTACAGGTGAAAGGGTTTTGCCTCTGGCCAGGGGGGATTTTATAGCACAGTATACAGACAGGTGGTTCCCCTTCCCTTTATTTTTATGACAGGCCCCATGCACACAGCAGGTGGGATTTGCTGGACCAGTCTCTCAGGAGAGGATGCTGTATCTGGGGCAGGGTCCCGTGGGTGGGTGCACTCGTGCGTGTGCCCACGTGGGCTCAGGCACGCAGCAGCATGCAGAGAGACGCGCCCGTGCAAGAGGGGATGTGTGGGTGCTGCAGGTGGCAGGACAAGCGTGTATCACTGTGTGTGTGTCAGGCAGCACGGTGCCTATCAGAGGGGGTCCCCTCCTCTCAATCTCCAAGCAACAGGCCTGGGAAATAGATCCGTTTCCCTTTCACCGCTGGCTTCCTGCCCCCTTTCTCCATCCTCTGATTAGCACCCACCAGGGGTGACTCTGCAAACCTCTCGTGCCTGGGTAACACAGGCTCTGGGCAGAGCTGGGCATGCTCTTGGAGTGTGCTGCAGCCAGATCTGGGTGCTAGCTCGCTGTGCTTGAACCGTGCAAGTCAGTGGGCGGTTTGGGAGGACATGGGCAGCCAGTGGAAGCCCAGGACTGGTGTTGCTCCACTGGGTTGCCCTGTTCCCCCCGGGAACACGGGTGTAACCTGCTCATAGTGACAGAGAAGCAGCTTTGTCCTTGGACACACGCTGAGACAGATGCTGTCGGTAGCACCCTGTGCAGGGAGCCTTGCTGTGTTCCGCATTTTGTAGGGCAGCTGCCAGCCTACAAACAAGGGAAAGGAGCAGAGCCTCCTGCTAGTTCTGCCTCCTGGATGTCTGCAATTGCACTGTGCCTGCAATCTCGGGGCCACGCTGCCTGCTGCTAATGAGCGTTTGGCTACGAGTGAGTGAGTGAGATGCATCGCAGATGTAAGGCGCATTGGCAGAGCTGGGGCGGGGTAGGTGGGAGCTAGAATACCTGGGGACTGGCAGAGCTGTGTACGTGTGTAGCCCAGGGCTGGGCTAGCAGGGGGCTGCAGACAAGCCTAAGGGGGACTGGCAGAGCTGTGGTGGGGGAGTCCCAGGGCTTGGCTAGCAGGGGGCTGCAGGTCGGGAGTGCGGGGCACCGCAGGGCTGCGGGGGGGGGGGGGGCTGGGCTAGCAGGGGGCTGCAGGTCGGGAGTGCGGGGCACCGCAGGGCTCGGGGGGGCGGGCTGGGCTAGCAGGGGGCTGCGGGGCGGGAGTGCGGGACACCGCAGGGCTGTGGGGGGGGGCTGGGCTAGCAGGGGGCTGCAGGTCGGGAGTGCGGGGCACCGCAGGGCGGGGGGGGGCGGGCTGGGCTAGCAGGGGGCTGCGGGGTGGGAGTGCGGGGCACCGCAGGGCTGTGAAGTGGGGGCTGGGCTAGCAGGGGGCTGCGGGGCGGGAGTGCGGGGCACCGCAGGGCTGTGGGGGGGGGCTGGGCTAGCAGGGGGCTGCGGGGCGGGAGTGCGGGGCACCGCAGGGCGGGGGGGGGGCTGGGCTAGCAGGGGGCTGCGGGGCAGGAGTGCGGGGCACCGCAGGGCGGGGGGGGGCTGGGCTAGCAGGGGGCTGCAGGTCGGGAGTGCGGGGCACCGCAGGGCGGGGGGGGGGCTGGGCTAGCAGGGGGCTGCAGGTCGGGAGTGCGGGGCAACACAGGGCTGGGCTAGCAAGGGGCCGCAGGTCGGGAGTGCGGGGCACCTCAGGGCTGCGGGGGGCGGGCTGGGCTAGCAGGGGGCTGCGGGGCGGGAGTGCGGGGCACCGCAGGGCGGGGGGGGGCTGGGCTAGCAGGGGGCTGCAGGTCGGGAGTGCGGGGCACCACAGGGCTGGGCTAGCAGGGGGCTGCAGGTCGGGAGAGCGGGGCACCGCAGGGCTGCGGGGGGCGGGCTGGGCTAGCAGGGGGCTACAGGTCAGGAGTGCGGGGCACCGCAGGGCTGGGGGGGGGGCTGGGCTAGCAGGGGGCTGCAGGTCGTGAGTGCGGGGCACCGCAGGGCTGGGGGGGGGGGGGCTGGGCTAGCAGGGGGCTGCAGGTCGGGAGTGCGGGGCACCGCAGGGCTGGGGGGGGGCTGGGCTAGCAGGGGGCTGCAGGTCGTGAGTGCGGGGCACCGCAGGGCGGGGGGGGCGGGCTGGGCTAGCAGGGGGCTGCGGGGCGGGAGTGCGGGGCACCGCAGGGCGGGGGGGGGCTGGGCTAGCAGGGGGCTGCAGGTCAGGAGTGCGGGGCACCGCAGGGCGGGGGGGGGGGCTGGGCTAGCAGGTGGCTGCAGGTCGGTAGTGCGGGGCACCGCAGGGCTGCGGGGGGCGGGCTGGGCTAGCAGGGGGCTGCAGGTCAGGAGTGCGGGGCACCGCAGGGCTGGGGGGGGGCTGGGCTAGCAGGGGGCTGCAGGTCAGGAGTGCGGGGCACCGCAGGGCTGGGGGGGGGGCTGGGCTAGCAGGGGGCTGCAGGTCGGGAGTGTGGGGCACCGCAGGTCTGGGGGGGGGCTGGGCTAGCAGGGGGCTGCAGGTCGGGAGTGCGGGGCACCGCAGGGCGGGGGGGGGCGGGCTGGGCTAGCAGGGGGCTGCGGGGCGGGAGTGCGGGGCACCGCAGGGCTGTGAAGTGGGGGCTGGGCTAGCAGGGGGCTGCGGGGCGGGAGTGCGGGACACCGCAGGGCTGTGGGGGGGGACTGGGCTAGCAGGGGGCTGCGGGGCGGGAGTGCGGGACACCGCAGGGCTGGGGGGGGGGGCTGGGCTAGCAGGGGGCTGCGGGGCGGGAGTGCGGGGCACCGCAGGGCGGGGGGGGGGCTGGGCTAGCAGGGGGCTGCGGGGCGGGAGTGCGGGGCACCGCAGGGCGGGGGGGGGGCTGGGCTAGCAGGGGGCTGCAGGTCGGGAGTGCGGGGCACCTCAGGGCTGTGGGGGGCGGGCTGGGCTAGCAGGGGGCTGCGGGGCGGGAGTGCGGGGCACCGCAGGGCGGGGGGGGGCTGGGCTAGCAGGGGGCTGCAGGTCGGGAGTGCGGGGCACCGCAGGGCTGCGGGGGGCGGGCTGGGCTAGCAGGGGGCTGCAGGTCAGGAGTGCGGGGCACGACAGGGCTGGGGGGGGGGCTGGGCTAGCAGGGGGCTGCAGGTCAGGAGTGCGGGGCACCGCAGGGCTGGGGGGGGGGCTGGGCTAGCAGGGGGCTGCAGGTCGGGAGTGCGGGGCACCGCAGGGCTGGGGGGGGGCTGGGCTAGCAGGGGGCTGCAGGTCGGGAGTGCGGGGCACCGCAGGGCTGAGGGGGGGGGCTGGGCTAGCAGGGGGCTGCAGGTCGGGAGTGCGGGGCACCGCAGGGCGGGGGGGGGCTGGGCTAGCAGGGAGCTGCAGGTCGGGAGTGCGGGGCACCGCAGGGCGGGGGGGGGCTGGGCTAGCAGGGGGCTGCAGGTCGGGAGTGCGGGGCACCGCAGGGCGGGGGGGGGCTGGGCTAGCAGGGGGCTGCAGGTCGGGAGTGCGGGGCACCGCAGGGCTGGGGGGGGGGCTGGGCTAGCAGGGGGCTGCAGGTCGGGAGTGCGGGGCACCGCAGGGCTGGGGAGGGGGGCTGGGCTAGCAGGGGGCTGCAGGTCGGGAGTGCGGGGCACCGCAGGGCTGAGGGGGGCGGGCTGGGCTAGCAGGGGGCTGCAGGTCGGGAGAGCGGGGCACCGCAGGGCGGGGGGGGGGCTGGGCTAGCAGGGGGCTGCAGGTCGGGAGTGCGGGGCACCGCAGGGCTGCGGGGGGAGGGCTGGGCTAGCAGGGGGCTGCAGGTCGGGAGTGCGGGGCACCGCAGGGCTGCGGGGGGCGGGCTGGGCTAGCAGGGGGCTGCAGGTCGGGAGTGCGGGGCACCGCAGGGCTGGGGAGGGGGGCTGGGCTAGCAGGGGGCTGCAGGTCGGGAGTGCGGGGCACCGCAGGGCGGGGGGGGGCTGGGCTAGCAGGGGGCTGCGGGTCGGGAGTGCGGGGCACCGCAGGGCGGGGGTGGGGGCTGGGCTAGCAGGGGGCTGCGGGGCGGGAGTGCGGGGCACCGCAGGGCTGTGGGGTGGGGGCTGGGCTAGCAGGGGGCTGCGGGGCGGGAGTGCGGGGCACCGCAGGGCTGTGGGGGGGGACTGGGCTAGCAGGGGGCTGCGGGGCGGGAGTGCGGGGCACTGCAGGGCGGGGGGGGGCTGGGCTAGCGGGGGGCTGCGGGGCGGGAGTGCGGGGCACCGCAGGGCGGGGCGGGGGCTGGGCTAGCAGGGGGCTGCGGGGCGGGGGGGCGGGCTGGGCTGCGGGGCGGGAGTGCGGGTCACCGCAGGGCGGGGGGGGGCTGGGCTAGCAGGGGGCTGCGGGGCGGGAGTGCGGGGCACCGCAGGGCTGGGGGGGGCGGGCTGGGCTAGCAGGGGGCTGCGGGGCGGGAGTGCGTGTCACCGCAGGGCGGGGGGGCTGGGCTAGCAGGGGCTGCAGGTCGGGAGTGCGGGGCACCGCAGGGCGGGGGGGGGCTGGCCTCGCAGGGGGCTGCGGGGCGGGAGTGCGGGGCACCGCAGGGCTGGGGGGGCTGGGCTAGCAGGGGGCTGCGGGGCGGGAGTGCGGGGCACCGCAGGGCTGGGGGGGCTGGGCTAGCAGGGGGCTGCGGGGCGGGAGTGCGGGTCACCGCAGGGCGGGGGGGGGCTGGCCTCGCAGGGGGCTGCGGGGCGGGAGTGCGGGGCACCGCAGGGCTGGGGGGCGGGCTGGGCTAGCAGGGGGCTGCGGGGCGGGAGTGCGGGGCACCGCAGGGCTGGGGGGGCGGGCTGGGCTAGCAGGGGGCTGCGGGGCGGGAGTGCGGAGCACCGCAGGGCGGGGGGGCGGGCTGGGCTAGCAGGGGGCTGCGGGGCGGGAGTGCGGGGCACCGCAGGGCGGGGGGGCGGGCTGGGCTAGCAGGGGGCTGCGGGGCGGGAGTGCGGGGCACCGCAGGGCTGGGGGGGGCGGGCTGGGCTAGCAGGGGGCTGCGGGGCGGGAGTGCGGGTCACCGCAGGGCGGGGGGGGGCTGGCCTCGCAGGGGGCTGCGGGGCGGGAGTGCGGGTCACCGCAGGGCGGGGGGGGGCTGGGCTAGCAGGGGGCTGCGGGGCGGGAGTGCGGGCACCGCAGGGCGGGGGCGGGCTGGGCTAGCAGGGGGCTGCGGGGCGGGAGTGCGGGGCACCGCAGGGCTGGGGGGGCGGGCTGGGCTAGCAGGGGGCTGCGGGGCGGGAGTGCGGGGCACCGCAGGGCGGGGGGGGGCTGGCCTCGCAGGGGGCTGCGGGGCGGGAGTGCGGGCACCGCAGGGCGGGGGGGGGGCTGGGCTAGCAGGGGGCTGCGGGGCGGGAGTGCGGGTCACCGCAGGGCGGGGGGGGCTGGGCTAGCAGGGGGCTGCGGGGCGGGAGTGCGGGCACCGCAGGGCGGGGGGGGGCGGGCTGGGCTAGCAGGGGGCTGCGGGGCGGGAGTGCGGGGCACCGCAGGGCTGGGGGGGGCGGGCTGGGCTAGCAGGGGGCTGCGGGGCGGGAGTGCGGGTCACCGCAGGGCGGGGGGGGGCTGGCCTCGCAGGGGGCTGCGGGGCGGGAGTGCGGGGCACCGCAGGGCTGGGGGGCGGGCTGGGCTAGCAGGGGGCTGCGGGGCGGGAGTGCGGGGCACCGCAGGGCTGGGGGGGCGGGCTGGGCTAGCAGGGGGCTGCGGGGCGGGAGTGCGGGGCACCGCAGGGCGGGGGGGGGCTGGCCTCGCAGGGGGCTGCGGGGCGGGAGTGCGGGCACCGCAGGGCGGGGGGGGGCTGGGCTAGCAGGGGGCTGCGGGGCGGGAGTGCGGGTCACCGCAGGGCGGGGGGGGCTGGGCTAGCAGGGGGCTGCGGGGCGGGAGTGCGGGCACCGCAGGGCTGGGGGGGGCGGGCTGGGCTAGCAGGGGGCTGCGGGGCGGGAGTGCGGGTCACCGCAGGGCTGGGGGGGGGCGGGCTGGGCTAGCAGGGGGCTGCGGGGCGGGAGTGCGGGGCACCGCAGGGCGGGGGGGGGGCTGGGCTAGCAGGGGGCTGCGGGGCGGGAGTGCGGGGCACCGCAGGGCGGGGGGGCTCACACCGGGCCAGCCTGGGACTCCCCTCCCTGCCGGCGGGCGCTCGCTGGCCGCGGGGGCGGCTCCCGCGGGACCCCCAGCCGCAGCCGCGCTCCCGCCGGCGGATCCGCCCCGGGTGACTCAGGCTGGAGCCGCCCCCGGCTCCGCGCGGGCCCCGAGCCCGGCAGGTTCGCTCCGCCCCGACCGCCGCTGCCAGGGACAACGCGGCTGTTGCCATGGAGACGCGGGTGATGCTTTACCACAGCCCGCGTGAGGTCAGAGCCTCCAACAAGGGGGGGCGGGGAACAACCCCCCCGGGTCTCCCCGCGCGGCTGGAGGGGCCTGCGACACCCCCACTGCCGGGGCTGGGCCTGAGACCCAGAGCGCCTCAAGCCCTGCTCCCCCCTTATTCCTCTTCCGTCCCCAGCTGCCCCCCGCCAGGGACCCCCCAAGCCCCCCCCGGGCGCGGAGCAGCAGCTCTGCCTGGCACCCGGCACCCTGCGGCCCTGTCTCTGCACTAGACCTGCCCTGCGCAGGGGCCCCCGGCCCAGCCCCGGGGCCTGTGGCCTTCGCTCGGCGCTGGCCCTCCGGGCGCCGTCTCAGCCGCGGTGGGGAATGAGCAGCCTAGGACAGCCCGGCTGTGAAGGGCCCCCCGCGATTCACTAGGCCAGCAGGCGAAGCCAAGGAGCGGCCTGCACGTCCCCTGCCACCAGCAGAGGGGTCCCCATCGTCTGCACTAAGCACGGCTGGTTTCAGCATCACCCCTACAGAAACCCTGGAAAGAGTGAGGTGCCTGAAGCAGCGGCTGGGCCAGTGTCCGCCCTCAGCCCCCTCCCTCCCTCTCCCCAGCCTGGAAACTGCATTGCTGCATTGTGTGGGCTTTAGCTCCAGCCCGAGCGCCGATGCTTTCTCCCCCTTCTTATATTTCTCTGCAGGATAATGGGACTTGCCACCCACATGCATTTATCATCCACTTCAGAGCTCGAGCAGCCTGGAAAAAGTTTTGAGGCGAAGAGCAAAGAGATGGATGAGGGAGAGGGGGGAGGAGCAGGCCACGACCTCAGTCCCCCTGACCCCTCCTGCATGCCCCTCATTGCTGGGCCTGGGCTCGTTAGCCACAGCCTTGGCTCCCCATTTCGCCTCCTGTTCCCCTCATAGGCTTTCGCTTGCTGCCCGTCCTCAGTACTGGAAATGGCTGAGACTGGCTGAGCTTCCTCCACCCGCTGCCCTGGCTCCATTGAGCAGGGCTCCCTCCTGAACAGCGCTGGGGCCAACGCAGGGGAGAGCCAAGAGGCTGCACACACAGCCCAGGTTAGCACATGGCGTGGCTCTGTTTTCAGGAAGTCCTGAATGGGTTGGAGTTCTGGTCAGAGCTTTGAACACGAGGTCCCCCCACCCCAGTGGGGCTGAGCCTCTCCCTGGGGCTCTAGTGGCCCGCACAAGGTGTAAAGGGGTGTAGGAGTGTGTCAGGGTGGGAGGAGGACACTGCACTATTCTGGGCTGCTCAGTAGCCTGTGGGCAGGTGGCTATTCGTGGGCATCGCAAGCAGCCACTGGGGCTAGGCCCAGAATTCAGCAGGCACAGAGGTGGCACAAAGACACCTTTGCCATCCGCCTGGCCTGGCCTGAGATGCAGCACAGAATGTGCCCTCTGCTCTGTACCAGCAGCAGGTGGGTCAGAAAAACCAATCCCAGAGTTCATGTTGTTTATTCCAGCTGGGGCCCATTTCTCAAGGCCCCAGGCATCTTCGGGGCTTGACACAACAGGGGCAGCTCTCCTTCGACAGTGAGGTCAGGCTCTGTGGAGCAAAGTCAGAGTTTTCTCTTCTCCAGTGGGTGTTGGCAGGAGGAGATGGAAGCCCAGGAGATCACAAAACCCTTCTGAGCTGAGATGGCCAACAGCAACTCACCTCCCTCCCAAGAACCTTCAGCATCTCACTGCTTTGCAGCCAGCCCTGTCCACACACAGTTCTAGCCCACCTTCAGCAAACGCACCTAAGCCAAGCTGCAAAGGCCAAATGCCTCATTCTGTCTTATTATGCCAGCTTGTGCCTCTGCCAGAGCAATAGTTACTAATTAGCACAGGTGTCCTTTGCAACACGCACAACCACACATGACAGGAGCAGCCTCCTGCCTGGGTCCTGCTCCTGCACAGATCTGAAAGCATGTTACAAGGGGGATCAGGATCACTCTCTAGTTACAACTTGGGACACAGAGGAACGACTTCCCAGTGAGTCTGTGACAAAGCCAGGAACAGAACCCACGTCGTCTAGTCTCACACGCCATGTGAATAAGGCTAATAATCTTCCCACTGCTGTCACTGAGGTAAAGCTGGGAGGGTCGTCCTCTGTCTGACGCAGGGGCTTGTCTGGGGGCTAATGGCAAGAGGGATAAGTCACAAGGCACATCCATGCTCCAGCTTCAAGCTGTTCCAGACCAGGACAAGGAGGAGGAGAGCAGAGTGGAGATGGGAGGCAAGGAGAGTCTCCCCTGAGAGGGAGTTTCATGGAGACAGAGGAGAGGCCGTACAGGCTGGCTGCTGCATGGCTGTTTCGGGAGATGGGTGTTTGTTGGTGGAGGGAGAACACCGAGCTGCTTCCAACAATGTCTGCTTCGGACGCTGCAGAGCCAGCACCTCTGGGTTCTGTGGTGTGTGCCCCCATGCATGTGGGCCTCAGGGCACTCAGCAAAACCGCCCTCGCCCTGGGAGCTGGTCCCACACACTGCGTTCCCAGCACTCCCTGCACTGGCAGCGAGAGCGAGACCGAGGGGTGGGGCAGGTCAAGGGAGAAGGTAGCAGAGGGGAGCTGTGGGCAGAGCTGTGGTGGAACTGGAGGAAGCTGGGGACCAGAATAGAAATAAGCAGCAGAGAAGCTGGTCTGCAGGAGGGGGAAGGAAGGGTCTGAGCTGCCAGCGTGCACAATGCACTCCTTCTGCTTTCATCTCGCCAGGGCCAGGCCCGCACCAGCCTCGACCAGGCACCAGGCTGAGACGAGCAGCAGCACGTGTGTAAACTGACTGAAGGAGCATGGAGATGGGAGGCTGTTTGGAGCAGCTCCCTGCCCTGGCTTACCTCTATCAGAGCGAGCCCTGAGGGATGTGCTCAAGGACCCAGCGGGCTCAGGGCACGGGAAGGGCACACTCAGCCTGTTCCCTCCGCCTGGGCCTGGAAGAGGGGGCCACTGTCCCTTTAAACCTCCACACGCACTGGCAGCTCAGCAGTGAGCAAGCTGCTGTCCCAAAGCAGGTGCCAGTGGGAGGAGGGGGTGGTGAGGGAGGTGGGGAGGCAGAGACAGCTGGCCTGGGGCTTCTCTCTCGCTGTAGCTGAGTAGCCAAGCATGATGCTATCAACGCACGCTGCAGTTGGACTGCACAGGCCTGGCGAGCAGCTTAGGCTTAGTCAGAGGAGTGCTAGGGGTGGGAGCTGATTCATGCTGTGAGCAATGGAGTGACCGCTCCGGAGCCTGAGGGGCTGCCCCATTCGTGGAGGCTTTTCAGCCAACAGTCAAAAGCCACCTGTGAAAGAATCACTAATATGCAAAACGCCCTTAGCCTCCCCCTCTTGCTGGCCCTGGAGCAGCCGGGAGCGTGTCCAGCCAGAACTGAGCTGCTTCCTGCAGTACTGGTGCTGGGAGAGGTGGGGCGGGGGGCCTGGAGTCGCCTGGATCTCCCCCCACCCTCAGCACTCCTGCCCCAGAACCTCCTGCTGGGAGACACTGGGACTAGACTAGCTGGGTGCTACACTTTTCTCCAGTGTCTCCTGCAAGGACAGAGATTGCAACTGGACCAGGCAGGAGTCGGGCTGGGACAGCCGGGGTCTGAGTTGGGAGGGAGGGGCACTGGCAGAGCTGCGACCGGGGAGAAACCCAGGCTGTGATGGGGAGGCTGTGGGTTGGGGTGGAGGAGCCCAGGCTGGGATGGGATGGGATGGGATGGGGGGGCGGCAGGGCGGGGTGGGGGAGCCCGGGCTGGGAGGGGGCGGGGGGCAGGACAGACCCTTCTGTTTCCCTCCCCCGCTTCCTGGCGGGAACCCGGCACGTGCCCCCTGCCCGCGAGGCTGCGGCGCCTCCCCCGGCCCCGCACCTGCCCGTGGACCCCGCGTGACCCGGCCCCGCTCGGGCTCCCGCCGCCCCTCCCCCCGCGGTATAAATAGCACCTGCTTCCCGTTTCCTAATTTTTCCCGCTGACGTAGCGCTGGCGTCATTGTGTAGGTTGATGCTTTTCTGTGAATGAGCCGCGATCCCCGTTACTACGAGCCAGACCCTATAAAAGCTCCGCGGGCTGCGGCCGCAGCGGCAGCGGCTCGGGCTCTGCGGGCGGCGCGGGAGGAGCCGGCGCGGGAGAAGCCGGCGGCGGCCCGGCCAGGTAAGGGCGGCGGGGGCACGTGCGGCCGGGCTCAGACCCCGGGGCGGGGGGCAGTGGGCGGGGGGGACCCCGGGGCGCTCAGCCCGCTGCGGGCTCACGTGGCCCCGCTGCCGCCCATTGGCTGCCCCGAGCACGTGCCGCGTGGGCGGGAGGGGGCTCCAGGGCGGGGGGGCCCTGGCCGGGCTCCCCCCCCAGGTGATCCGGTCCAGCCTCGCTCCGGCCGGGCGGGGGCTGTGGGGCGGGAAGCGGCGCCCTGTGGGGCGCGGGGGGGGCTGTTGCCCCCCGCTGCCCCCGACCCAAGCCCCGCCGCGCGGTCTGTGCGGTTTGTCCCGCTCCTGCGCGGAGCCCGCATCACCCGCTTCACCTTGACCCGCATCCGTGCGGGGAGCCGGGGGACCAATCGCGCCTCAAGGCCGCTTCGCTCCGCTTCGCTTCCTCCCGCCCCGCGAGCGGCGGGTCTCCACGGGGTCCTGTGACGCAGCCGCCGCCTTGCGGGCGGGGCAGGGAGGACGCGGGAGGGAGCCGCCCGGGGCAGGGGGCTGGCACTGGACGAGCCCGGGGAGGTCCCCACCAGCGAGCTCCCTCCAGCCTGTTCTCGGGGCCCTGGCCAGGCGGGTTCGCTTGGGGATGGGGAGGCGGCCGGGACACGTAGGACTGGACGGGACCGGGAGCGGCCAGTTAGTCCAGGCCCTGCAGGACTGTGCCGGGTCTCCCAGGACAGGTGTTTGGAGGCTTTGCAAGGCAGGTTAGACAGTGACCGAGATTCCCCTGCCTCGCGGGTAACTTCTCCCGCAGCTTGACTCCCCCGTGTTCGGAAGCGTGGGGGAGTCAGGGCCCTGTACCCTTCTTTCCCGCGGTTCACGTTCACCGGACTCCTAGCCAGCCAGTGGAAGAGCAGGTTTACTGGAGATGACAAGAACAGCATCCAACCCCGAGCTTGTAGACGTGGACAGGGCCCTTAGTCCGGTCCTTCTGGGGGGTAGAGAGCTGAGACCCCCGCTCTGGGGCTCTCCCCTCTTCCCTAGCTCACTGCAAACTGAAAGAAAAAACCCTTCGGCGTCCCAGCCAGCCTCCCCCCAGCTCCTCCTCCAGCCCTTGCCCAGTTTCCCGGGCAAAGGTGTCACCTGGCCCCAACCCGCTCCTGGCTCAGGTGACAGGCTCTCAGGTCTCCCATCCCCAGTGAAACTCCCCTGCCACATTCCCAGGTCAACACTTCCCCCTCCCTGCTGCCTCACACCCCGGCAGGAAGCCTTTCCTAATGCTGAACTTAAACCCTCCCTTTTACCCCCTGGAGACTGTTAGAGCTGCCCTCAGTCTTCTCCAGACTGAACAAACCCAGGGTTTTCAATCTTCCCTCCTAGGTCAGGTTTTCTAGACCTTTAAATTGTTGTTGCTCTTCTCTGGGCTTTCCCCGGTTTGGCACCACATTCCACAAAGGATGTGGACCAGGAGTGGACACAGAACTCCAGCTGAGACCTTAGCAGTGCTGAGTAGTGTTAGAATTTCTGTGTCTTGCTTCCAGCACTTCGGTTAATCCAGTACAACTCAAAAGGTGGGTTTTTAAGTGTTACACCCTTGACTCCTGTTCTACTATAACCTCCACGTCCTTCTCTGCAGTACTCCCACCTAGGCTGTCCTTTCCCATTTTGTAAATGTGTAGTTGATGATGCAGTCCTTTGCATTGAATCACAGCAACTGCCAGGCTGTGTCACACCCAAGATCCATCTAGCCCAACCTCCTGCCTCTGCCGGTGGAAGCACCAGAGGCCTCAGGGGAAGGGTAAGAACCTTGCAGCAGAGAGCTGTGGGGTAAACCACCCCTCAACAGGTCTGGCCCTGGTCTCTTGGGGCATGCCTGCACTGTGATTTTAAAACAACCTCCCATGGCACCAAGTCTGAGTCTGGGTCAGCTGACTTGGGCTGAGGATTGGGCTGCGGGGCTATGAAATTGCAGTGTAGATGTTTGGATTCATGCTGGAGCCCAGGCTTTGGGACCCTCGGAGCCTGGGCCCCAGCCAGAGCCTGAACATCTGCACTACAATTTCATAGCCTTGCAACGGACGCCCAAGTCAGCTGGCCCAGGCCAGCCACCAGTCTCTCTGCGGTGTAGATTGCCCTGAAGTAGGAGATCTTGTATCCTTCCCTTTCGGGTAGCGTTTAATGTTAGAATGCTGCGTATTCTTACCCCTCCTTGAGTCTCCTAACGTCCTTGGCCTCTCACTCTCTGGCGTTGACTTCCACCATCTAATTATGCCTTGTATGTTCAGCCTGCGTTTGTCCTCCTCTTAAGTGTAGACAAGACGTAAAACGCTGCAGTGGCACCACTTCCATGGAGACGCTCTCTGTGCCGACAGGAGGGGTTCTCCCATCGGAGCAGGTAATCGGCTACCGCCTCTCAGGGAGCTGAAGTCACCGGGAGAATTCTCCCGTCACCCTACCGCTGTCTACACCCTGCTCCTTAGCTATTGCACAGTTGAGCTCTGGTTTATTATCACAGTACCCAGAACTGTGCTGGCATTTGCTGGCAGAAACAAAGACCCAGCTGTGACAGAATGCACCCCTGTAGTTACACCCTAGTGTAACAGTCTTTGTACACAATATACCTTGTGATGCATCATTTGAAAACTTATTACTCATTGGCCAATAATATCGTTATATGTAAAGTTATGAACATAAGCTGCTGGTATGACTGAGGTGTGGTTACCAGACCAGTCTGGGAAGAGGGTAAACCTGTTTCTCAAAGGCAAAGGACAAGCAGATGCCTCCAACCAGGTGTCATTAAAGTTGATTGGCCATCACCGATCAAGTGGCAATTCCTTGGCAACTGAGGGGGGCTGGAACAAATCAATCTGCATTTTTAGACTCCATGTCTTCCTGGCAGGAAGGAACTTTTTCTAGGAGTGTCTGCACCTCACTTGCATAGGCCAAAGCACCCCAGGGTCTGTCTTTCTCTTTCATCTAAGGTGACAAAGGAGCCAGCCTTTTGACTTTGAGGGATCCTGATGTGAAAATGTGGTCAGCCCTGTTACTGGGAACATGTGGTGCAGGTTTTAACTTGAACCAAGTCTAGTTTTAAGCTTTAGCTACTAGAAAGCATTTTATCTTTCTCCTGTAACCATTTCTGACTTTAATGCCTTGTACTTATGCTCCCTTAAAATCTTTGTAATTAAATAAACTTGTTTTAGTTTTTTAATCAGAACTAATTCAGTGCCGTGTTTAAACTGAACTGTTTGAGTAACTCCAGTTCAAGTCATAAGCTGATACATATTGACCCTCGACAGGGCAATGGACCTGTAATATCTGAACTGTCCAGGAGAGGGATGGACAGTGCAGAACACATGTTTGGGGGAAATTTGGGACTGGGAGTGTGCTGGGGTCACCCTGCAAGTAATAACTGAGGCTGGTGGAAGCCAGTGTGTGACTGGTGTGTTGCTGGCAGGCTGCTGAGGTCAGGGCTGCTGGGCCAGGCTGTGGCTAGACACAGACACTCAGGGTGTGACCTGCACGCTGGTGGCTGTTTGTGAGAGGCCCAAGTTTGGCACTACAGCAGTAAAGTTCTGTGAGGCATCCAATAGGGCAGGTGGTGGTGCAGCCCCTCACTGGCCTGGACTGCACCCTGGAAAGGGACCCCAGCATTCCAAGGAACCTAGGCTGTGCCATTGACTGTGATGTGAAGAGTAGGGTGGGGCAGGAGATTCTTCTCAAGTTTCTTCCGAAGATGCTCTCTGGCCCCCCAGTCATTTGGTGGCTTATCTTGAACCCCTTTTAGGTCACCAAAGTGTGTCTGGCACAGAAGTGCCTAGAATGGACTGCAGTATTCCTCATTGCGGTTCTGTAGCTGTGTTGGTGCCATGATGATAGAAACCTGGGTGAGGTGGTATCTTTTATTGGACCAACTTCTGCTGGTGAGAGAGACCCGCTTTCCAGTGATCCAGAGCTCTTCAGGCCTGGGAAAGGGACACAGAATGTCACAGCTGAATATAAGGTGAAACTGTTTGAAATGAGTTCAGCATAAGTAGTTAACAAGAGGCCATTCAAGGTGAAGTAGCCTATTAATCCATCAGCAGTCATAGGACCAAAAAGGGGCTAGCGGGTCACAGATTGTTGTAATAAGCCATAAATACAGTGTCTTTATTCAGACCCTGACATTTTTTTGTCTTTCAAAGTTATGAATTTAAGCTCCCAGGCTTGTCTTTGGAAGGTGTTGTGCTGGGTTCCTTTGCGGATGAGGACTGAGAGGTCAGATATGGAGTGATCACTTTGTGAAGTGTTTGCCCACGGGTGCTAGGCTGTTTTTGCTTTTAGCATTTTTCTGTGTGAGTTCACTCAAGAGCAGCAGAGTGATTTCACCCACATAGTTTCACTGGGGCATTGAGTGCACGGGCTGAGGTACACCACATGTTGTGATAGGCATGTGTAGGACCCAGGGACGCAGGCGCCGATTCATGGGTGCTCCGGGCCTGGAGCACCCACAGGGAAAAATTGGTGGGTGCTCTGCACCCACCGGCAGCTCCCCAACCTGTCCCAGCTCGCCTCCGCCTCCTCCCCTGAGTGCACCGCTGCGTCCTGCTTCTCCCCCTTCCCTCCCAGCGCTTGTGCCATGAAACTGCTGTTTTGCACAGTAAGTGCTGGGAGGGAGGGGGAGGAGGAGGAACGCTGCGTGCTCAGAAGAGGCAGGGCCAGGGTGGGGATTTGGTGAGGGGTTCAATAGGGGCAGGGAGGGGGCGGAGTCTGGGCGGGGGCAGGAGCACCCTCCAGTGCCAAGGAAAATTTGGCACGTGTGCCCAGGGAACTTGAAAGGTGTGTTGGGGGCAGGGGGTGTTTGCAGGTTTTGCATCTGTTCTTCTGGCAGGATCTGGTGCTGCTTTGAGTTGGTGGGTCCTTGACTGGGGAGCTTCTGAGGAGCTTGAGGGTTTCTGAAGGCCCAAAGAGAGGGTTTGGGAACGATTTTTCAATACGTGAAAGTGTCCTGGGAAGCTGGGAAGGGGATGTTGTGATTTGATACAAACTGACACAGGTCATATTTTTCAGACCACCCCATTGTGATGTCACCATAAGGTCCTGTTCCTCCCTCTGCCCTCTTTACACTCATGGCATGTAGCCTTACACTGGACTGAGCTCTTCCTGTGTCTGGAGCCCCCAGCACAATGTGGGTGTGTGCAGGGTGAAGGTCCAATAATAATCTGGAACTTGGCTCCTGGGGGAGGACCAGTAGAGCCAGCTGTCCCAAGTGATCTATCTTAACCATGGCAATAACTTGCTCCATTTCCTTCTTCCTCAGCAATCCCCAACTGGCCCTGGCCCTGGCCCTGGCCCTGGCCCTGGCCCTGGCCCTGGCCCTGGCCCTGGCCCTGGCCCTGGCCCTGGCCCTGGCCCTGGCCCTGGCCCTGGCCCTGGCCCTGGCCCTGTTTCACCAGAGATCTGGGCTGGGCACTCGGGGCAGGAGAGTGACAGTTCCCCTTCTCAAGGTCAAGTTCTGCTTGCCTGACCCGGTCACCAGCCATGCAGAATCCCTTAGCATTGCAGGCGCCAGAGAGCAAGGCTTTGCCCTCATGCCCCAAAGCTGGCAGTTAGGAAACGTACCTCTTTAATGAACTGGAGTGCATTTGATTTAGAGTCACGAAGAGCTAACGAACCCCAGTTCAGAATAAAGCCTCAATGTACAGGGAGCTGAAGCTGAAGGTGTAGCCCAAGGTAAACAGGCAGCAGGTTTAAAACAAACGAAATTATTTTTTCACACAACGCACAGTCAAGCTGCAGAACTCCTTGCCAGAGGATGTTGTGAAGGCCAAGACTATAACAGGGTTCAAAAAAGAACTAGATAAATTCATGGAGGATAGGTCTATCAATGGCTATTAGCCAGGATGGGTAGGGATGGTGTCCCTAGCTGCTGTTGCCAGAGCTGGGAATGGGCGACAGGGGATGGATCACTTGATGATTCCCTGTTCTGTTCATTCCCTCTGGCACACCTGGCACTGGCCGCTGTCGGTAGACAGGATCCTGGGCTAGAGGGGCCTTTGGCCTGATCCAGTAGGGCTGCTCTTATGTAAAGGGCCAGGCACTGCAAGGGGGGGGGGAAGGACCAGTCCACCAGTGCCTACAGAGAATGGGCAGAAACTGTGTGGGGTGGGGAGGGCTCAAAAAATGGTTCAGGAGGGGCCTGGGCTGGCACAGGCTATTGTGAGCGAATGGAGTCAAAGCAGCTACTTTCCAAGGCAGAAAATTGGCAAAAAGCCTGGAGGTGGCAGCCAGCTGCTCACTGCTGACCTCACTGGCCACTGATGCCCGTTCGTGTCAGCACTCAGATGCTTGTGTGAGACCCTGAACAGAATGGAACGGAAATGGCCTCCAAGTCCCAGGTGTGTCTGTGCAGAGACGTGGCCAGGCATGGCTTGGGCGATGGGTGTCCTGGGGCCATGCTGAGCATGGAGGGCTGGGCTTCTTCCAGCTGGGAACAGAGGATGTCTCCCTTTCCCAGCAGCCTTTGGCACTGTGCTTGTTCCTTTTCGCAGTTCCTGCCTGCTCGGAGTGACACATTAGACAGGTTTAACTAGCCAGTGGCCTCAGGCACTGGGCTGCTGGCTGCCACCCCCAGATGCCCCAACTACTCACCATGTGCTGAGAGATCCAGCCTGGGGGAGGGGAGCATATGGGGGGCTCGTCTCCACTCCCCAGGCAGTGACTGTCTTGGGGGAGCAGCCGGGCTTCTGTCCTGGGTTTTGGTCACTTTGGTATTCAGTGATTTTGCTTTTGTTCCTTCAGAGCATCCTGCCCCCAAGGCCAATCTACTCCCCAGGCCTGGCTCTCTCAACAGAGGTTGCAAGTCTCTTGAAGCAGACATCCGCACAGCCCTTGAGAGGCAGGACCAGGAAGAGGGGATGGGTGGGATATGACAGAAGTCTACAAAATCATGACTGGTGTGGAAAAAGTGAACAAGGAAGTGTATTTACGTAAAGGGGTAAACAACAAGAACTAGGGGTCACCCAATGAAATTCATAGGCAGCAGGTTTAAAACAAGTACTTCCTTATGTTTCTTCATACCACCCAGTTAACCTGTGGAACTTGTTGCCAGGGGATGTTGTGAAAGCCAAAAGCAAAACTGGGTTCAAAAAAGAATTAGATAAGTTCATGGAGGAGAGATTCATCAATGGCCATCTCCAAGATGGTCAGGGATACAACCCCATGCTCTATGTCCCTAAATTTTCTGACTGCCAGAAGCCAGAATTAGATGACAGGGGATGGGTCACTCAACATTGCCCTGTTCTCTTCATTCCCCCTGAAGCATCTGGCGCTGGCCGCTGTTGGAAGTCAGGACACTGGACTACATGGACCATTGGTCTGACCCAGTGTGGCCATTCTTATGGCTTAACTGGCCAGCACCCTAAGCATTTGTAGGAGCTGGTGCCTACAGCCCAGCCCTGGAACTCCCAGACCTGCCATTGGCTTCACAACAGAAAATCCTTTGACAGGCTCCCTGATTCCTTCTCTGTGGGAGAGGCAAAGCTCCCATGTGTCATCCCTACCTATCCAGGAGGACTAGTCTGCATAAATCACCCTTAGCTCCATGCCACTGCCATCCCCATGCCCACAGCTGTGAAGAGCCACTTGTGGAGACACTGGTGAGAAGATCCCAAGTCAGCGCGTCGGCACCTTGGCTCTAGACTGATTACTGCTAAATAGCGTTCAGGAAACAGTAACAGTCTACAGTCATGGCTACTGAAGCATGACAGCTACAGCACCTGCACCCAGAGCCGCCGAGCAGCCAGAACCAGCCCAGCCACACAGGAGTGCAAGGGCTGGGAAACGGGTTAAAGCAGTAGAGGCAACCAAGGGCTGCAGACAGGGGTCTGCTGCTCATCCATCTCTCCATCAACCATGTAGAGACACACCGGGGCAGGGGGATCACAGGGACTGAAGCCCTAGTGGGAGCTCTGTCAGGAAATATGTGGAGCGAGGGGCAGGGGCACTCTCTCTGCTATTCAGTCTTATCCCCACTAGCAGGAGGTGCTGTAAATAGCTGCTAGAGAATTTGCCCATGTTTGCATTGGCAATTTCTTTTCTTCCCTCCCCTCCCCAGCACAAAGCAGGGGCTGCATCTTTGCCTGCAGCATCAGTGATGCCCTCAGAGCTCCTGTCCTTGTTTGGTCCCATCTGATGGGGAAAGAGCAGGGTGATCATGTCTGGCTCCCAGAACTTAAATCCAGCTTCCACCGGAGCTGAGGTCCAAGTCCAGGGGCCTACTAGGCTGACAAGTGAGGCCATCTAAAGTGGCAGCCCTGCCCTATGGCCTGGTCTCAGCCCAGTACTAGCCAGACTAATGCCAGATTGTGTGGAGTCCAGGCTGCTGCTGAGCAGTGGAGGGCCGTGGAGTTGACTGGGAGGCCTGCCTGGTCTCTCCCTGGCCTGGGGCTCATGGCTGCAGCATTCGTGGGAGTAGCTGGTTCTGTGCTGTGGATGAACTGCAGGCAATTGCCAAACCTCAGGTTTCAGTTTGACTCCAGAGGGACTAGGAGGCCAAGACAATCAGCTGTGCAAGTCCCCCTTGCTGAGGGTGGGATGTAGAGGGGTTCCCGGGGTGACTGGGGGCTTTGACCTTACGCTCTGGTCCTGCGTCTAGTGGCCTTCTAACAAGCAGCACTGTTAGACCGTCCTTCCATGGCACGTCTGGCCCAGCCTTGCGCATCCTTCACACCCCGCCGTCTGCAGGAGGAGCTGGGCTGGGGTGGCTGTGCAGGCCTGTGTCGTTTGGACACTGTATTGGCAATGCTGCTGGAGGCAGCTGGCTGAACTGAGCCTCAATCAAGGAGCTGCTGCGCCAGAGGTTTACCATAGCCGGGCTTCCGAGCAGCTGTCCATGGTGCTGGGCGGGAGCCGGGGTGGGAAGCGCAGTGTGTCTGGAAGGTTGCTTCTGCAAAGTCTGCCTGGCCCCGCAGCTGGCCACCTCCCGCTCTCTGAACTGACTTTAGAGCAGCGACTTCTCGGTACATTTACCTCTCTCCTGTGCAGCTCCACTCCCTCCCCAGCTCTCCAGGCCCAGCATCTGCAGAGACTTCCTGCTGTTCCAGGAGAGACTGGCTCTTGGTTCTGCAGTTCCAAGCAGAGCCGGGGTACCCAAGCAGACCATCTGGCCACCGGGAGCCTCTCTTAACCCTTCAGTAGCTGGCACTCGGGCACGTGATGGTGAGGAATTGTGGAATGTGTGTGGGCACTGAGGAGTCGAGGCTGGTCTGGGTGTCTGTTCATGTTAGCTTAATTGGCATTTGCCTAGACTTCTATGATCACTTCTCAGCCCCACTGAAGTCTGAATTTAATGGAGCCAGGATTTCACTCTGTTTCTTATCTGGAAATAGTTGTACCACGGTAACTTCGGGTGTGTGTCTGTCACGGTGGCATGGTGTCTGTCTGTCCTTTCCCTTCCAGGGTTACTCGAGATGAATCGCTACCACCTACCTGCAGCGTGAGAGCTTTGTATGGGGCCACCAGGGGAATTCTCCCAAACCTGCTGCCCAGGCTCTGCTCTGAGCTGGACCAGCCCCACTTGCACATTTACTTCAGCTGCATCTTTTACAGGCCCTGGGGTTTTATCTCACCCCGCAGCCCTTACTTCATCACTACAGGCCTCAAAGGCCAGCTCTCTGGCAGATAGACCTACTGGCTTCTCACAATCCTCTGCCCTTTACCCCTTATCCATTGTCTTCCACCCCGCCCCCCAAACCTGTTCCAAGGCTTAGCTTGGCTCTCTGAGGTTTCTGATTCAAGGCAAGATACCTCGGGGGTGACTTAAACTTTTCAACACCGTTTCCTTGAATGGACCCCACAGCTCAGCCTGCCCCAAGGCCATAGAGTTAAACACAGGTAAGGTTTTACCAGATGATCCCTTCTGCTGTGTCCTCTGCATGGCCTCTAAAAGCTAGTCAGGAATTCTGCAAGCCATGCAGTCCCAATGCCTGAAGCTGAGGTTTAACTGGTCGCTGCTGGGGGCTCACTGGGGGTGGTCACGCAGGGGAGGAAGGCTTTCATTTAGTAATTCCAGCGTTCTGAGCACATGCTCCCTCTCTTTGCACTTTGGGTCTTCCAGCTCCAGAAGTCTCCAGTGGATGCTTCCTCCACTGCCGGTCCCTCTGGAGCTGCTGCTTCCTCTCTCGAGCTTGCTCCTCCATCCACCTCTGGAGTTCGCGTTCCCTTTCCAGTGTCGCAAACTCCACTCTGGCCAGCTCTCTAATCATATGGCCACTTGAATGAGAACTGGGCTGGGCTGGCTCCCCTTCGCTGGAGTGTCACCCTGAATCCTGTGCTCTCCCCATCCTCCTGCCTACCCAAGGGAGATGGCCACCCTCCCTAACTTGTCTTGTTCCAGAATCCTAAACCTCATTTCCCTGACGCTTTCCCATGCTCTGTGCACAGCTGCCCAGACTCCAGCTTGGCAGGTTTGGAATGTTTCCTGCTTGCTCATCTTGCATGACTTTTTGTTCAATTCTTCTCAGTCAAATTAAAGTGGGGGAGGGACGACAAGATGGGACCTTTCCTTTTGTTTCCAACCTTATTACTCTAGACCCTGATGGTGTGTGTATTTTAATTTAGCTTGTAAGTGTCTTGAGCATGACCTTTGCTTAGCTAATAAACTCGACGCAGATCCTGCTGATTACCCCACGGACATGCTTCTGGGGTTACCTGAGGTGTCCACCATGAATTGCTACCACCCGCTTACAATGCGAGAGCCTTGTCCGTGCCCACCAGGGGAAGCCTCCCAAACCTGGCAGCACAAGTGCTCTGCTCTGCGCTCAGCAAGCCCCACTTCCCCAACCCTCCCGGCTGGAAATCAGCGCACACCCCTGGTGAAACATGAGGCCCAGAAGACCTGGGGCGGGGCACCTGCCTTGCCTCTGTTCACCATGCTCTTTAGCACAAGTCGCTTTGTCCTGTCAATAGTAAAGCCAAACAGAAGTTTATTTAACTGAGCTTGAGCTGAGCCCAAGTAGGTGCAGGTGAAAGGGCTGGAAACCCAAGATTACAGACCAACATAAAGTGCGGTCTAGAGCCATTACCTGGGACCAAGTTCTGGCCCAGTCCAACAAGGCATTTCTCACCCTGTGGTTAGTCCTCTCAGCACATCTCCAGCCCTGAGAGCTGGGACCTCTTTCAGTAAAACACTGGCATTGGGCAGAGGCCTCCCTAATGGAGAACAGCTTGGGGCCTTTCCTCTCCTTACCTGGGCATTTCCTTACCTGGGCATTTCACTGACTTCAGCTCAGCCCGAGGGTCCCTAGTCAGTCTTCTCTTCAGGCCTGCCCCTGTTCTAGACTGTAAACACAGGGCTGGGCTGGGCTGAGAGATGGGGGTGGGTCTCACTCTGGTGCATTAGCCGAGACCTGCCCCATCTCAGGTGACGTCACCTCCAGCAGTTCTGGAACACACTGCTGGTTTGTATCAACCCCACCATGGGCCCATGGGAGCGGCCCCGCTTGGCACACACTAGTCCACATTAAAATGTGTACAGACCTCTTGCAGCAGCCATCATGATCGGCTGGTTCTTTGCTTTGGTGAAATGCTGAAGATGGTCAGACACAGGTGCAACATGCCTGCCTGGGTCACCGTGTGCACGTGTAACAGGGTAACTAGTGTTAAACACACTCTGTCAGCCACGCAGCAGGCAAGAGTCTTTAGGCAGGATTTGAATGAGGGGAGGCTGGTGGGATGGGGATGGGGCAGGCCAAGGGTGCATGCAGGGTAAACTTGCACATGCTCCAGGTGCTGCCTGCCTGAGTAGGGGCCATGTCCCGGATGCTGGGATACTGACATTTGATAATGGGGATTATGGGCAGGCTCCCTGTCCAGTGACTTGTGCTCCCACTCACCAGGGACAGTGTCTGGCGGCCAGAGTTCGTTTGTGTTTGTTTTTTTGAGTGTACAAAGCTGCTCTTGTAGCTGAAGCTAATGTAGTGAAGCATGTTAACGGCAGCACCACTGAGGCATGTCAGCGGGCCCGCTGCCCCTGCCGAGAGCTCGGGCCCGCTGCCCCTGCCGAGAGCTCGGGCCCGCTGCCCCTGCCGAGAGCTCGGGCCCGCTGCCCCTGCCGAGAGCTCGGGCCAGCAAGTACTTCTTGTACATCAGCAAAACTTCCCAAGATCAAAATCCAGACACACCTGATCTTGGCAGAAACTCCCCCAGCTGCATCTCTGCTGAGGCAGAAACCTCCATGAAGCCCAGGCTAAGCAGGTAGGTTCATTGCAGGGGGCGGGGGGGGAGAGGAATCTGCCCCCCCCCCCGCCCCTGGATTCCCAGGAGCTTGTATTGCTGTGCACATTTCTCAGCCTTTAGCAGCTCCTTCTCTGTGCCCCTTGGTGGGGTTCCCACAATGGCCACCAGCATGCTGTGGCTGTATGCACACCAAAGGGACTGCAAACCCAGCTCAGCACACTGGGTGCCCAGGGCATGCAGAGCAAGGCTGCTGGACAGGGCCCAGGGTCTGTTCTGTGTTGGTGGATATAGTGTGCTCATCCCCAGGGTTCCTGAGGGCCCAGGGGTGCTGAGCATGGAAGGGGCAGGTAGCAAGAGGGAGTCTACAAAGCCCACCTGCATTTCTTCCCATTAGCTACTCCAGCCTGAGTCACCACCTCCTGCCCAATGCAGGGCCAGTCATCAGCCAGAAGAATGGGTGGGAAAGAGGGAGCCCATCTGCTGGCTTACGAGGGAAAGTCATGGCCTAGGAACTCCCCTCCAGCCTGGAGGAGATGCTCGCTCTGCACCCTGGCTGACTGCTGTGAGAGCTATCTGAAGAAAGCTGCACCTGCTGAGGCTTCTGGGTATATCTGTGAACTGGGGTCGCCCCTCCTGTCGCCCAGCATGGCTCCCTTCTGCCAAGGGCTGGATGCATTTCCCTGCATGCTCTGGGATATGAGGGAGGGGCCAGCACTCTAGAAGATCATCTTACACGTAAGTGGTGCTGCCCAGTCTGGCATTCCCTTCCCTGCCCCTGAGCAGCCTGGTTTGGGGAGTAGGTGTGGGGTGGGTGGGGATCCTCCTTCCCATTACATGTACAACATGCCTTGGGTTGATGCTGATCTCTCTTCTTCCCCTTGCCCTCAGGTGTGGAAAGGAGCAGCCCAGCCCTGTCGTCCTGCACTTGTGAGAGACACTCTGAACTGTGGACTTTCTCTTCTGGGCCCTTGGGCCTCTTCCTGTCTGGCAACAGGTGCCCAGCTCTGGTGCAGACATGCAGGGTTCGTACCTTTCTGCAGCCCCAACCTCCTAGGGCATGGACCTGAATCCAGCCTTAGGCTGGTTATTCCAGGCAGGAGCATGGCCACCAACCTGCCCTGTCACAGGAGGGGAATTTAGCAGCAGGGAGTGAGAAGAGCAGATGAGGTGGTGAGCCTGGAACCAGGGCAGGCCTTGTGAAGCAGGGTCTCCCTCAACTCCTGCTGTTCCAGCCTGGGCTCCCCCACCGTGCAGGTTTGCCGGTGCCCCTGTGTGAGAACATTTGTGGCACATTGTGCTGAGCTGCAAGAAGACACCTGTTGTGCAGCGAAAAATACAGATGCAAGGTGAGCGGAGGCCCACGGCACTGTGCAACCTAGCCAAGTCGCACTGTCTCTGGCTGTGGTGCAGCCAAGGGTCTTTGTGTCCCAGGGGCTTGCAAGCTTAGCTGCTAGGTGGGGCTGTCTGACCCCTGCCAGAGCCAGTAGATCGCAAGAAGTGGACATGGGCAGGTGTAGAACTAGGGGGAGCTATGATGGCCTGGGCTCTTCCTCCAGCCAGTGCCATGTCTCCACCTCCCAGGCCATGGGACTCCCTGCTGGGGGCCGTCCGAACCGAGTCTCCACCGCGGAGCAGCCACTGAGAGAGGTTCTGTCCTGCGCCCCAGCCTCTGCCTGGGGGGAGCTTTACTGCCCGCTCTTCCAGGGCAGGGGAAAGCTGTTGTTTCCACTCCTTCCCCCTATCTCTGAGAGCTGCAGGTTACAGTGAACACGTGCACCCAGCACTGGGATTTAGCAGGCCCGGGAGCAGCTGAGCTGGCCGGAGTGTGAAGGGTAAAATGAAGATGAGCTGGGTGCTACCTGCCCTGGTGTGAAAAGGGAGGTGGGGGGAGGGTTGATCCTGCTGGGCTATGATGCAGGTGCTGGGAGTCCTTTTCTCCTCCTGCACTGACTGAGCCTGCCTTATCCCTGTCACCATGGTACCAACTTCCTCTACCCACACCCCCATGTCGCCAGGGCAACCGTGGCTTTAGATTGTTACTGTGGTTGTGTGTCGGTAACAGTCTACAGCCATGGTCGCTTGGGCCAGACGCACACTCATCGCAGGGCTGGAGCCCTTGCCCCTCTGCAGGTGCTGGGGGATCCTGCCTGCACTACCAGGAGCAGGCAGCTGTCTGTGCTGTCCAAGAGGGGCCAGGCCTGTCCAAGAGGGGCCGGGCCAGCCCAGCCCCTGCCGCCCACCCGCAGAGACCAGGCTGGGAGAGGCAGTGCCACAGGTGCCTGGCTATAGGGGACAGCGGCTACAGCACACAGCTGGGCAGGGAAGGAAATGCAGAGAAGGGAGCAGTTCTTTCCCATGGGTTGAACTGGATCTGCAGGGGGGAGTGTGGGGTGTACTGGGGGGAGAGGGGGAAGGGCTAGTTCAGGACACAGCTGTGAGGGGAGCTAGGGTAAGGAGGGGCCATGGTGCAGGCTGGGCAGCAGGATGGCAGTGGGGCTCCTGCTAAGGAGAACTTGCTCACCTCACCGTGTGGGCTCTGACCTTCCAGGCATCATGTGGCCGAATGGCTTGGGCAGGTGGGGCTGGGAGTGCCCAGCAGTGGGCAGCTGGCTCAGCTGCCGAAACTGGGAAGCCAAAGACGTGCAGGGTGCAGCACAGAGACTCTCAGCCAGGTGTGAGGCAGGCATGGAGGTGGTGCACTGAGCCCATGTACAGGCATACAAAGCTAGGCCTTCTAGCCTGCTCACGGGCAGGCCTATAAATTCATGAGAGCAGCCTCGTCCCTTCTCCTTCCCCAAGTCGCACAACAGCAGAGCAGGGCGCCACAGCATAGGACCCAGGGCTAGTAACTAGGGAGCCACTGAAAGGACAGGGCCTAGCTGTACAGCATCAGAAAGCCAGTGGTGGGGGTGTGTGTGACCTACCTGGGGGGAGGGTGATACTGCTGCCTCAGGGCGTGAGCTGAATGCTGTAAGAGTCAGGGATTTCCCCTCCCCAGCAGTGCTCAATTCCCCATGCTCTCAGGCAGCTGACCTTGCCCCGTGCTGGTTGCTGGGTCCTGGACTTCCTGGCTCCAGGGCTGGAGCCTGAGCTGTCAGCTGCCTCAGGCCCTGTGGGAGGGGAGGGAACAGAGCAGAGTCCTGCTGTTGTACCAGGGCCGGCTCCAGGCACCAGCTTCCCAGGCAAGTGCTTGGGGTCGCATTCAGAATGGGGCGGCCGTCCGTGTCCCACGGTGGCTTTTGGGCAGCAGCTCTGCCGCTCTTCCGGGCGCGGTGGCGGCAATTCGGCAGCAACTGCTTGGGCTGGCAAAATCGGTAGAGCCGCCCCTGTGTTGTACAGTTGGTCCAGTGTCTCTGCTGGCCTGGCCCAGGCCTGCATTCTCCCATCACGGTGTGCCACGTCCCACCCAGCGCCTGCTTCCATTCCACTCCTCTCCTGGAGCCTCCAGCTCTTCCTCAGTGCTGAGGGCTCGTGTTCCTCACCTGTGCGTGGAGCAGGTCAGGGCCCTGCTGCTGTCTCCCACTCACTGGGGCAGGGCCAGCAGAGGGAGGGGAAGAGGCTGTTCTCAGCTGTGCCTTGTCCATCCCTGCCTTTGTCTGGTTTTGGCAGAGGGCCTGGAGCACATTGCTATTTCCAGGGATGCCATGCCATGCAGCTGGGGGGGGGTAGGGGTGGAGATCTACCATCTTGACCACCCTGTGCTCAGCCCCACTTTTAGCTCCCGCCTAATGCTGTTTGCAGGGTACTCCCCTGGCTCTCTCATCTTTCCTCTTCCGTCTCCCCAGCATCTGCCTTGTGCTGTGTTCTGCAGGGAGGGGTGTCCTAGCCCCTTGGCTGTGCACTGTGTCATGGCTGGGTGTGGAAGAGACACACTTTGCTAGTTTCTCAGGGGGCCAGGGCTGCACTGCTGGATTCTTACCTGGCCTTCCCCAGCTCTGCGGGTGCTGGGCCGGAAGGGAGGGTGCTCCTGTGCTGTGGTACTTCCAGCCTCCCAGAGCAGTAGGAGTTCACATGCAGATTCTAGCTCTCACCGCACATAAACTCTTACTGTTTGGGGAAACCCAAGGGCTCATCGCAGGCTCTGGCTGATGTGCTCCCTGCTGCCTTAGACCAGGCTAGAAGAAGAAATGATAAATACTGGGGGGTGCCCTCTCCCCATCAATCTCACCCATGCTCCTAGCAGAACTATGCCCTTGGTCCCCAGGGCCGCTGTGGACGCTATCCAAGGCTGGGGCACAGTAACGCCAAGCACAGTGGAACCAGACCCATGTGCTGAACTAGGCAGGGAGGGTGTCCCTGGTCTGTGCTTGCCAGGCGCTGGGAATGGGTGACGGGGATGGATCACTGGATGATTCCCTGTTCTGTTCATTCTCTCTGGGGCACGGGCCACAGCCCGGACGCTGGGCTACATGGACCTTACAAGGCTGTTTGTATGTTCTTACCCATGGGCTCTGGTAGGCCATTCTGCCTGGGGGAGGGGCGGGGGAGACCTGCCTAGGCAGAGTGCTGCTCAGTGGGGTTGCAAGCAAGGGCCAGAGGCTCCCTGCCGGTGAGTGACCACCAGCCAGGGTGATGGGGGGGGGGGTGAGTGACCAGGCAGGGTGATTGGGGGGGCCCGGCCTATGCTAGAGCCAAGGGGGCGTGGTCAAGCAGGGGGCAGCACCTGGGGGGCGTGGGCCTGAATTTCATGAAACCCTGCTCCTTCTACAGGACCCTGGGACAACGCTCCCAGAGCTCCCCTGCCACCCGCCAGAGCTGTTGCTGGAGTGCAGGGGCAGCTTTTCCAAGGTAGACGCCCCTGGCTGCACGGAGCCCTGCCTTGCCTCCTTGGAAGCGGGGCAGTGGGCTGAAGACACTGCTAGGTAGACTGGCTCCAGCATAAAGGCTGCACCACCTACAGCTGGGCGGGCTCCTTCCGAGCCCCCAGCCCTGCACCTCTCCCTGTAACCCCTCTCCTCCATGCTCACACTTTGTAATGACGTTTCAGGGGCAGGATATGGCCTGGAGCCCCAAGCAGGAGTTGGAGCGAGCTCAGGGCAGGCCTTTAGCTGCTTTCCGTTGCCTCTGTTTTCCAGTGTTGGTGGCAGGAGCTGCTGTGCTGGGCACTAGCCCTGGCTGCTGGGTCCTGGGAAGGGAGTCCTTATGGGATGCCAGGAGCAGCACCAGCAGGGTGGCAGACCTTCCACCTGAGTTGGGGGTGGGTATGGAATGGGGGTGCTGGGGAAGGGGCTGCTGCTGAGGTCCATCAGGGCAAAGGACATGATGAACTGCAGGACAGACTGACACACTCCACCCTGTTCCCCATGAGCCGACACGGGGTAGGTGGCAGCCCCTAGGGGCTCAGGTCCCACGGAGCAGGCCCGGAGGGTCTCCCACGGCAGGGCTCAGCTTTCTTCCTGCTGCATCTGGAAGCAATTCCCAACCCTGCTGGAACGTGCGGCTTGCTTTGGCAGCCTCAGCCCGCCCTTCTGACAGGGAACAGGCCGTCCCCAGCACAGGAAGTTCCTGCTCGGCTCCGTCACTGCTGCTGAGCAGAGGCCAGAGCAGCCTGGAGCCAGGTCTCGGGGCCTGGGACTTTCCCACCTGCCCCCAGAGCAGGCTGGCTGCCTGGGCCAGGCCGCGGCTGCCCCAGCGGGCTGGTGTGTGGGGTTCCACCACCCGTCGGGGTACAACAGTCCTGACGCGGCATTGCGCAAGGGACTGTCATGGGGGGGGGGAGCCCTGCACAAGGCGCATGGGACAGCAAAGCCTGGGGGTGTAAAGTGCCAAAGGGGGGTGAGATGCTGCTGCTGCTGCAGGGGGGGCGGGGGGTTAAATTTGGGATTTGGAGGAGGGCCAGGATCAGCCCTACCCCAGTCCCGGTGTTCAGGATCAACATGCAGGGTGGGGCCAGCTCCTCTCGCTGGAGCCACTGGCGGGGGCGGCTTCGCTCATGACAGGAGCTGCTGCTGCAGCGTTTTCAGGATCCCCCCCTCCCTGGGCTGCATGTGGGTGCTGCAGCCCCCCTCTGCCCTGGGGCTGGCAAGCAGCACCTGCCCCTTGGGCCCCTTCCTCTCAGGCACCAGCCTCACCAGAGCCCGCCTCCCACCTTGCACCCACGGCTCCCGCCAGCCCCCAGCCTGCCCTGCACCCCGCCGAGTGGGGGGGCCCTGGAGGGAGGGGGCACCGGCAGCCTGCTCCTGTCAAGGGGACGCGGCAGCACGAAACCAAAGGGGGGGGGGGAAACATGTCTCTGCCTCCTTCCTCGTCCGGATGGCCCCCCTCCCGCTGGAGAATGGGGGGGCGCGGGGAAGCCCTGCTGGGGGTCGCTAGTGCAGCCCCAGCCGCTCTCATGGGGGGGCAGTTGAGACCTAGGTTCCCGGGGGGGGGGGGCTGAGGCGCTGGGGGGGGCCGTCGGGGGCAGGCCCCCCCCGGAAGCTGGGGGGGGAGGAAGTGCAGCACCCCCCCATCACCCGCACCCAGACCCTAACCTCAGCCCCCCGCCCACCTGTTGCCCGCACCCCCACCCCAGCTCCCGCTTGCCTGCTGCCGCCGCCGGCCGCGCTGGACTCGGAGCCGCCCGCGCCCGGCCCGGCCCGACGGGCACTGCGGGGCCTCGCCTTGTCCCGCCGGCTGGGCCGGCCGAGTCGCGGGGGGGGCAGGGGGCGGGACGCGGAGTCAACAGGTTGCACAACCCGAGGCGGGGGGGGGAAGAGGGGGCAGGAGCGCCCGGCCCCCCCCGGCCCCGGGCGCTGCAGGCCGGCCGAGGGGTGGGGGGGCGCTGCTGGCAGAGCCCGGGGGGGGGTGACCTCCGGGAGGGGCTATTCCCGTCCCCGGGTTACAGCCCGCCTGGCGCGCCCCCGCGCCCCCCTCGCCCGGAGAGGCTGCAGTTAGGGCTCATTTGCATATGCTAATCGCCATGGGCGGCGGGGCTCCGCATTTGGGGCGCGCTCTGCGCGTGCATCGCCCGGCCCCGCGCCGCGCCCCCCGCCCGCGCCTCCGCACGAGCCCTGGGCGCCCGCTCCCGGCCCGGCCCAGCGAAGCGCACCGGCCAGGGCGGCCCTGGCCCCGTAGGGGCTGGCGATGCCCGGGGCACGAGGGGCGCGCCGTGGGCCCCTGCCTCGCCCAGCCCTGGCCCCTGCAGCCCGCGCGCTGGGCAGCACCCTGCTTTGGCTCCTGGGCTGAAGGCTGCAAGCCTCAGTGCTCCCGCCTCCTCTGCCACTGACTAGGGGACTTGGGTCAGTCCCTTACTGGCATTCTCGGCCTCAGCTTCCCATGATAAAACGGGGAGGCGAGGTCCTTACTTCTACACTAACAGGTTCTCTGAGAAGTTCTGTCCCTATCAGGCTCCACCTGAGGTGCCCATGTGTCGTGGCTTGGCGAGCGTATGCTTGTAGTGCCCATTGGGCCCCAGCTGCCCTTGCTCTGGTCTGAGGGCCTGTCGGGAACGATGGCCCTACCCCCGTCGCTCCGTCTCAGCAAGACACCGGGCCTGTGAAGCAGAAGGGAAGGAGAGCCGGTCGTGGGGCACCCATGGGGACAACACATTGTGAAGAGCCCTAGTTCCCGTATACACAACATCTCCTTTGTTTTTACGTAGTTGTCCCTACGGGTGCACCACTTCATGAGACTCCTGAGCCATGCCCACACTACGGCAGTGGGTCCTGAGGAGTAGGGTCTAATCCTGACTGGAGGACAGCATCTGCTCTGGGAAGATGGATGATAGCATAGCACTTGGAAAGGTGTGAATAGATGTTCAGCTGCAGCCTTACAGATGTCCAAAATGGTTCTTAAGCAGAGCCCTATGTGGCCCATGCCCTGGTAGCGTGAGCTGTAACCCCTGGAGCAGGATGTGATCAGGACACGGCATAACAGAATACAACCCAAGACCCATTTAGATAGTGTGAGTCAGAAAAGCGAGTTAGCAAGCTAACTAAGGGACACCGTGAGGCTCTGTCTCAGGCCTCCAGCAGCTGAAAAGGAACTGGAGTGATGGCACATCTACCCTTCCCTATATCCTCAGACTGACACATGAGGCTGTGTCGGGCATAGACTTGGACACTGAGAATCTCCAAAGGCACACGGACACCCAGGTGCACCCGAAGAGGAGAACCCATAAGGACAACTACTTGGAGAAGAATAACCCTTCTTCTGGGTGGGGCCTCGTGGATTTGAAGATGGCAAGTGCTCTTCTAGCTTCTGTCACAGAGGAGCTGTAAAGAGGAAGTACATTACACCCACAAAAAGAAAAGGAGTACTTGTGGCACCTTAGAGACTAATCAATTTATTTGAGCATAAGCTTTCGTGAGCTACAGCTCATTTCATCGAATGCATCTGATGAAGTGAGCTGTAGCTCACGAAAGCTTATGCTCAAATAAATTGGTTAGTCTCTAAGGTGCCACAAGTCCTCCTTTTCTTTTTGCGAATACAGACTAACATGGCTGTTACTCTGAAACCTGTCATTACACCCACAGTTTAGCAATGCCGTCCACACCCATCCAGCTATCGGCTCTGTCCAGCTCTCATGGCTCATCTATCAGACAGCTACACCCATGTCTCTCTCCCATGGAGGCAAACCACGAACTGGGTCTCTGATACTAGCCTGTGTGACGCTCTCTGTAGTGGGTCATGTCTTTTGGGTATTGCTCAACCCTGACATTAAACTTGATGAGAGGTGGCCAAGTTGTTGTCAAACCATTACAGACATGAAGGGCCCCAAGGCTGCTCCAGAGAGCAAGTTGGGATTTTCTCCCTCCCCTAACAGTCCTGCTCTTAAACTCAACTGCCAAGTGTCAAATGGAGCAACTGAAATCTAGTTGCATCTGCTACTAAGTTATTTGCAGTAAACATGTGGAGGCCTTGATTCTGTCTAAACCCACTGCCCCAGCTCCCCAAACCACCTTTCAGTAACAGTGAATTTGCACTCGGCCACGTCAGCTAACGCCTGGCCGTGGACTGAGGTAGTGACTTAGATACCCAAGGGCAGGGGTGGCCACCCTGTGGCTCCGGAGCCACATGCGGCTCCTTGTACAGGCACCGACTCCGGGGCTGGAGCTACAGATGCCAACTTTCCAATGTGCCGGGGGGTGCTCACTACTCAACCCCTGGCTCTGCCACAGGCCCTGCCCCCACTCCACCCATTCCTGCCCCCTCCTCTGAGCCTGCAGTGCCCTCCTCCTCCCCCCCCCCCGCCCCAGCCTCCTGCATGCCACGAAACAGCTGATCGGGAGGTGCGGGGGAGGGAAGGGGAAGTGCTGATTGGCAGGGCTGCTGGTGGGTGGGAGGCTCTGGGAAATAGGAGAGGGGGTGCTGATGGGGGGCTTTTACTGTGGCTCTTTGGCAATGTACATTGGTAAATTCTGGCTCCTTCTCAGGCTCAGGTTGGCCACCCCTGCCCAAGGGGATCATGAAGAGGATGAAGGCTTTAGGGGTTTTGTACCCTCTCCTCCCTGGGAACATTAGCTTTCCCTCCAGCACAAACCTCATGACGACACAAGCAAGCTCTTGTCTAAAGCACTGGTTTTCAACGTGTGGTCCATGGACCCCTGGGGGACCGCAGACTATGCCTAAGATTTCCAAAGGGGTCCGCATCTCCATTCAGAATTTTTTAGGAATCCACAAATGAAAAAAAGGCTGAAAACCAGTGGTCTAAAGCCTGAATCATTCCTGTTCTCTTATGGGCCAATCCAAGACCCAGTCAAACCAGTGGGAGGGATTTCATCTGCTAGAATGGGTTGAATCAGGCTCTAGATGTATTTTTCAGAGGAAGGAAAATCCTTAGGATCTTCAAATCACTTCCCTAGATAAAGGCCCTTCATGGAGAGGAAGGTAGGGGTTACCCAGACAACATACAGCACCATGCACACAGGCACTGGAAGGACTGCAAAAGTGGGGAGAGCAACTCAGAATGCCACTCATGCACATTTGATCTGGCCATCCGTCCCCCACACAGTCATCCCAGGAGAGAAGGAGCTCCGGCTTTATTTTTCCATCAGGGCTTTAAGCCATAACTTACACAGTGGAGCTAATTTTGCTTCCCAAAGAGTTCTTAAAAATATCATGGATTCTATCAAACTGGAACCCAACTTTCTCTGTTTCTGAGCGGCTAGGAATTCAATACCAAAGGGTAGAGGCAGGCCAGAGGAGGGGAGGGATTTGTGCCTTGTCTCTGCCACAGCTGAGGCTGAATTATCATTTGCTTGTAGCTACTTATGGTCTGTGACAGGACTCGCTTGTTTCTGCACTGGGATTCTGCCACCTATTCCTGCCCTAAAAAGCAGCCCATCTAAAAGAAAAATGACTCAATAAAAAGTGTATTACCTTGTCCGTATGCACATCAGCTATTACTTGCATCACCATGGACATCAGAGAAAGTACAAATTTGACTGATTGAGCCCCCCTTCCCAAGGCACTTCTGCAGTCTCAGCATAATGCTAACATAGAAATACATAATAAAAGCCTCGGGTTTGGTTTTGTTTTTACCTGGGTGCAATTAAGAGCCAGGTGCACAAACCCCTATTTTGCAGCAGAAGGTGGTCAGGCCTGGAGCGTCCTGCCTTCCTTGTTCTCTCCTGTGTTGGGAAAGAGTCTTTTTCCCCAACATGTCTCTGCACAAAGGGACCAAGAAATGACTGCTTCTCTGCTGTGCTCCTGGAAGAGGGCTGCTTGAGACAGGAGCACAGGGGTCTCTTGGTCAGAGGAGATATGGTTCTAGGGCCGTATTTCCCCTAGAGTACAGCCTGGTGGCCCACCCTCCCTTTGGTTTTACTAGAGCTGCAGCGAGAATCTGGCTTTTTCAGAGTCGGTGTCTTTATGTAGCACATGCTTTTGTTACCATCTGACAGCTCTTGGCTGAGTGGCCTTTGTGATTTAGCCATGTGTTTATCCCAGCTAGTGGCCCAGCCCAGCATGGGTTTCCATGGAAAACTTCCATCGAAAACAAGGAGAAAGGGAGCTGAAGCAAGAGTGACTCAGACGCAACTGGAAGATTCTCTCGGTTAAATGTGGGAGGAGGAGATATTTTATTTGAGACCATGTGTCTTTGCTCCTTGCCAAATGCAGACAACAGGGGCAGGGAATGACCTCGTCTCTCCACACCTGCCTGCCTGCAGTGATCCAACATGACTCCCCTCTGCAACATACACTCCTTCCTTCCTGTCCACATCCCCCTTTACGTTTCCTCTCTGCCCCCTCTGCTCTGCTCAACACTTTCCTCCCCACTCTGCATGCATTTTCTCCTGTCTGCCCCCTTCCGGGCTGAGGAAATGGTTCCAAATACATTCCAGGCATACAGACAAGCTTGGACTCAGGGGTTTGAGTTGCGTAACTGTCTGTGAAACATGTTGATGATTTCCATTTGTACCATCACCCCAGCCTCATGCGTCAGTCTCATCATGTTGTCAGACACTTACTAGAAGCGCTCTCGTTTATAAGGAAAGGCAAAGAGAGCTGAGTAAGAAACTCGGCTTGTGGTTCTGGGTTTCGTATCAGCAGTGCCTGGAAGCCCCTGGCTCTGTTCAGTATGCACCCCATTGCAGGGGTCTGGACTGAATGGCTTTGGCAGATACAGAATTAGCAGGATCAGGAATGGATCTAGACTGGGGACAGTTCATGTTGAAATGGAGAAGGGGGTGGGATTGGCTGGAAGTTGTGCCACCGCTGAGAAGGGGGAATAGAGTTAGATGGGTGGAGCCGATAAGGAATGTGGAAGGACACGTGGGATTTGGAAGGGGATGGGGGAGGTTTCACTGGTTTGGACATTAGTCTCTTCTCTTCAAGCCAAAGTTCTAACTGCCCTACCTATTTCCCCTTCAATACTTTTGACTAGTGGGAGGAGAAGTCTGCAGACCTTTAAATAGGCTCAGTTCAGCTGAGGGGGCAGAGAGAGACTGCTCCCAACAGCAAAAGTGGGGCTTGAAATGACAGCTCTGTTAACAGTAAGAGGCATGCTCAAGCCCTTCTCCTATGCAGAGCCATCACACTGAAGGAGAAGAGAGAAGCAGAGCTTTCACCTATTGCCCGCTGGTCCCATGATGAACATGGACACTGCTGTGAAGAAGCTCCCACCTTCAGAGACCTAGCTGCTACAAGCTATTGCAGGGAACAGGAAGCTGAGCAGGGCTGCACAACAGAGAACCTTACACCAGTCACTGGTATCATTACACCAGGGCCATTAAGAAGTAAATACAAGCAGCCAAGAGACCAGAGCCATCCAAACCGCTCTGAAAGTCAAACCGTAAAGGACAATGTGTGAAACATCATTGTCTGGAATCCGTTAGCATTCGTAGTTGAGTCATTCCTTACTGCAACTCAGCTCAGCGAGTCCATTGCACAACTTGCTGGCCCACCCTCTTCCTCCTCAGAGAATAATGCCAACAGGCCTCCTCAGGGAATGCTGTGCTCGTGACAGCAGTCACAGGCTGTGACTGGGCACGCTTCTCTCACACCTCTGCCTCACTGCCATGTCCCAATGCTGCCACAGACAGCCCCTCTCTAGAAGCCAGGGGAGCTCAGTAGCTATGGCCCATTCAATCCTTGGACTTTCTACCAACAGGCAACTAGCGTCAACAGTGGGAGTGATTTTTGGGATAGATCTTCCTCTATTTCTTTTCCAGTCGCACTCCCCAAAGCTGTTCTGGGCTCCCCTCATACACAGGCCTTTCCAGAGTGATACTCAAACTCAGGGTTTGAGTCTGAGCTGCAGAGCGGCCCGCATGCATGGAGATGGGTCTTTAATATCAGTTTTGTATTGCTGCCCACAGATGAACACACAGCAAGGTAATACCTACTTTACATCAGACAGAGAGAGTTTTGAAGTTGCATTGTCTAGTTAGTTAAAGGGAGCAGGGAGCCAGGACTCTAGGGTTCCATTTTCAATTTTGCAATGACTCACTGTGTCTCCCTCGGCAAGTCACTTCCCTCTTCTAGGCTGCCCTTAGTGGCACTGACCTTTTGTAAAGCGTTTGTTACCCTTATATAAAGGGCCAGGTCTGCAAAGGTGTTCAGGCACCTGCAGATAGGCACTTTTGAAAAACCTGCGTGGTACCTAACTCCATGGGAGTTGTAGTGCTTTAAAAAATCCTACTAAGTGCTTAATTGCATCTTCATATGCCCGAATACCTTTACAAACTTGGTTTCTGCAAAGTGCTTGTCCAGCTGCACCCCTTTCATAATTAAGAACAGCTCAGTGGAATGAGGAACACCAAAACAAAGAGCATCTAACTGTTCTCATCTCACTCTGAAATACGGGCTACCAAGGAGTTTGAGCCCCCCCTTAGAGCAGAGCTACTTCTACTGTGCATGCAGCACTCCCTACATCCCATCTCAAAAGCCTTTAGAAACCTGACTCGGAAGGAACATGGGGAAGTTGTGGCAGCTTGTCTGCCTGGGGTGGAGAAGGGCAGGTCTCCTTTTCACTGAATCCTCCCTGCTGGCACCTGGGTGACACCCTCCTACGCAGTGGCTCAATGCTTGCAATACGTTCACAGCAGAGTTGTGTGCGCGCAGAGCCCACTGCTGGTGTAGATTCTGACCTGATCTTGAGCTGGGAAAACCATGGCCCTCTGCTGGCTGAAGCCAGACCTGCCACTGTATTGTCACCATCCTCTATCAGACAGCATCATACCTGCAAATGCTGGTTCTCTCACCTCCCATGCTTGGCTCACCCATAGGATGGGTCTTGGTACTATGGAGAATGACTTTTAGCTCAAGCAATTTTGGAAGTGGCCATCTCCCAGTCTGTTTCTTATAGTCATAGGGGTGCGATTTATCCATTTACTACAGTGACTGAACTGTGGCCACCAGTCAGGGTACAAATGCTGAAAACCCATCGTGTTGGACACAGTTTTAAATCCTACAATTAGCACAACTACCACGAGAGGGCAAAGTGCTCCTATCAGCCAGAATCCCGTCACAGCAACCCAAGGCACTTTAGCATAGATCTGCCTACCACCCTGATAATTGCAGGACTCTTCCTACCCTCACCTAGATCTACAAATACATCAGCAGTACTGTGTGGTCTTCAAGGATCATCCCTGGACAACACTATCATCTCCCCCTTACAGCAACAACTGGGATTTCTTCACCTGCCCTGCAGCTGCCACGATACCACCTCTGATACCACAATACTGTCCTGTTAGTCTCTAGCATAGGGGTGGGCAAACTATGGCCCGCAGGCCGGATCTGGCCCCTCAGGGCTTTGGATCCAGCCTGCAACACTGCCACCCCTGTGGCGCTGCGGGCCCCGTGCCGCTCCCAGAAGCGGCTGGCACCACATCCTTGTTGCCCCTAGTGTGGGGGGCAGAGGGCTCCATGTGCTACACTTGCCTCCAGGCACCGACCCCTGCAGCTCCCATTGGCCAGGAACAGGGAAGCGTGGCCTATGGGAGCTTCGGGGGAGGTACCTGGAGGCATGGCAAGAGCAGTGCGTGGAGCCCCCTGCCCCCAGGGGCCGCAGTGCCAGCTGCTTCCAGGAGCAGCACGGGGCCAGGGCAGGCAGGCAGGGAGCCTGCCCTAGCACTGGTGAGTGTTGCTGCCACTCCAGGCAAGTAGCACCAGGATGGAGCCTGAACCCCTCCTGTACCCCACACCCCAACTCCCTGTCCTGAGCCTCCTGCTGCACCCCACACACCTCCTGCACCCCAACCCCCTGCCCTGAGCCCCCTCATACATCCTACACTCCTCCTCTGCCCCAACCCCTTGCCCTGAGCCTCTTCCTGCACACCGCACTCCCTACCACACCCCAACCCCCTGCCCCGGCCCTGCATGCAATTTCCCCACCCAGATGTGGCCCTCAGGCCAAAAAGTTTGCCCACCCCTGACCTAGCAGAAGGTATGAATCTCATCTGGGAACTGGGGCATCATCATCACTGTGAGGTATAACTGTGAAGTTATCTCTTCTGTTGAGAGACACAGGTTGTGTTGTTCTGGAACAGGTGTTTGTAGAGAGAAACCTTTTAACAGAAGCTCTTGACTCAGGCTCTTTTCAGGGAAGTATCCTTGGCCTCAGATACAGCAGACTCCACTTAAGAGTGGCTAGTACAACCAGTGTGAGAAGCCCAGCAGGGCCCCCAACCCTCCCCCCCTGGAACTGTACATTCCAGGAAAATGTCTAAGCCAAAGATCTGGCCTAGGTTTGGCAAGCAGGACTCTCACACTCCAAACTTCTTCCTTTGAGAAAATGCACTTGGTATGGGACAAACTGCAAGGAGTGAAATTAAATCTAGCTCCTTAGGGCCGGATGTGCACAAGAACTTCTTAGCTAAGAGGGGGAATGTACCAAATGCCTTGGCACCAGCAGAGGGGCAGATGGGATCTTTTCTAGAGCTAGAAAGTAGCAGCTTTGCACCAAGTTTGGCCAAGTAGCTGGTTTTCTTTGTGGGGACCACTATTGGGCATAAAGGCTGTGCAAGACCCCAATGCTCTGCACTAACCTCTCATTCTGTGTCTCAGAGCAGCCAAAGAAGTCTCCAAAGAGACCACAAGAAAAACTACATCACAGACTTGTGTGGCCTTTCCATTACAAGGCTCCTCATGCTAGTGCTTTGATGCTCTACAAAATGAGATTGCAGAAAATGGGAAAGATGTAAAGAGCGAAGGCAGGGAGGGTTTAATATTCTCCTGAGTTATTTCTCCAAAGAAATTCTGTATCTGAAGTGAGGCAGCAAATGCCCCGTCCTTAGCTCATCCAGGTGGCAGGAGAACATAGGGACATGGACGACAGCTCAACTGGAGTTCCATTTATTATAGATTATATCACCAAATATGCATCTCCTGTGACCGAACTCCACCTGTCCTCACATCTTCTGTGCTATAAGAGTTGTAGATTTTTAACACCAGAAATAGTCTGACCATTTAGTTTGTCCTCCAGCATAACGCAAAACATTGAATTTCAACCAGTGATTCCCACATCAAACTCGTAACTTCAAGAGTATCGTTTATAAAGCCATCTAGTATTGATTTAGATTCCATGTGCCAGAGAATCTGCCACAACCCGAGGTAAAATGGCCCATTGGTTGTTACTGTGTTAAAAATGTGCCTTATTTCTAACATTCATTTCTCTGGCTTCAGCTTCTAATTACTGGATCTTATTACAGTTTACCTGCTAGATTAAAGAGCCCTCTGCTAATCAGAAATCTTCTCCCCCAGTAGGTACTGGTGGACTGATCGCATCATCTCAACTTTCTCTTGGGTCATCTAAGTAAACAGAGCTCCTTTACTCTCCTCCCTCCACGCCCAAGGGCAGGTCCCGCCTCTTCTATTTCAAAAACTTCACCAGGAACTCAAGATAGGCTCTCTTCTGGGGTGCAGAGGCAGGAACGAAGTGTCCCCCTGGATGGGTAAGGACTGCGGGATCAACGAAGCGGGCAGCCAGCTCTCTGCTCCGTGCTGGGGGGATGACCCGGTCCGCGTCGCCCAGGACGTGGAGCGAGGGCACGGCGATGGGCTCGCGGTCGCAGCTGCTCTCGAAGCCGGCGACCAGAACGGCGAACTGGAACGGGAACCGCGCGTCCCCGCGCTGCTGCAGGGCGCACACTCGGGCCACCAGAGCCGCGCCCTGGCTGAAGCCCAGCAGCCCGTCGAAGGGCCCGTGGGCCGCGAAGGCCCCGGCCACCGCTTCCAGGGACTCCTCCAGCCCCTGGCAGGGGGCGGCTTCCTCCCGGGCCCCGAGCGCCCCCTCCCGAGGCCTGGGGAACCACCAGCAGCGGGGATCGGCGTCCTGCGGGGACGGGGAGCAGCGGGCGCCGGGGCCGCCCGGCCCGGGCACCCCGCAGCCGGCGAGCCGGTCCCCGGGCCCCGCCGCGCCCCCGGGCTCGGGCCCCGCCGGGTGGGGCGCGCTCACGGTCACCAGCTCCGCGCGGCCCCGCAGCGCTTTGCGCAGCGCCCCGGTCCGCGCGTGGAAGCTGCGCTGGTTCTGGCCGTAGCCATGGAGACCCAGCAGCCGCAGGGGCGGCGGCGGCGGCGGCTTTCCCCCGGACATGGCGGTCACCGGAACCGGATATCCGGCTTTCAAACAGGAAATCCGGCAGCCCCGCCTGCCGGAAACGCCTCTGCCCCTAGCTCGGGGCGGAACTAGCGTTGCCATGGAGCTGAATGCGGGTTTTCATTGGCCAGCGGGTGCTGAGAGGCGGAGCCGGGGGGGTCCCGCTGGGCTGTCAGGCCTGGGACAGGAGCCCCCAGCCCCGCCCCCGACACATGCGCCAGGTCGAGGCCGAGCCTGGATTATTCTCAGGGCCCCCAACCCCCCCCCCGCTGCACCCCCCGGCTGGGGGCCCGGCCCCGCCCCGCCAAGGGGCCCCAGGACCGTGTTGGCGGCGCGCCGGGCTCCCCCTGGAGCAGTACAAGCCATGACCCCCCCGGCCTGTCAGCCCTGGGGCAGGGCCTAGCTCCGGGCGCCAGGCGGGGGAGAAGAGCCGTGGGGCAGGGGCAGGCTGGGGGGCTGTGGGTCCGGAGCGAGGGGGACAGGCAAAGCCCATGGCGGGGTAGGGGGGGGCTGCGGGTCCGGAGCGAGGGGGTCTGGCAAAGCCCACGCGGGGCAGGCTGGGGGGGGCCATGGGTCCGGAGCGAGGGGGTCTGGCAAAGCCCACGGCGGGGTAGGGGGGGCCGTGGGTCCGGAGCGAGGGGGCCTGGCAAAGCCCACAGTGGGGCAGGCTGGGGGGCCGTGGGTCCGGAGCGAGGGGGCCTGGCAAAGCCCACAGTGGGGCAGGCTGGGGGGCCGTGGGTCCGGAGCGAGGGGGCCTGGCAAAGCCCACAGTGGGGCAGGCTGGGGGGCCGTGGGTCCGGAGCAAGGGGGACAGGCAAAGCCCACGGCGGGGTACCGGGGGACCGTGGGTCCGGAGCGCTGTGGACAGGCAAAGCCCACGGCGGGGTAGGGGGGGCCGTGGGTCCGGAGCGATGGGGACTGGCAAAGCCCATGATGAGGTAGCGGGGGGCTGCGGGTCAGGACTGAGGGGCACCAGCAGAGCTGTGCAGAGGCCCATGGCGGGATAGCCAGGGGCTGTGGGTTCGTATAGAGGGGCAGCAACACAACTTTGACATCTGGATTCCCCAGAGTAATTTTTTTTTTTTTTTGAAAGCCAGTACGTTTACAGGGCCTGCCCTGTCCCCCTCTTCTGTGAGCCCCTCTCCATCCCTTGCCCCTGCACCATTTATCTCCCTCTGCTCCCCCGAGCAATGCCACTGGTGACAGAGCAAAGATAACCAAGCAAAAGAGGCAAGTTAACATCGGCTCTGACAGAGACACAGGGCTTGTTTCTCTTCTCCTTTATGTCCATGTAATCAGGAGCAACCCTGGGCAGGCACTAGTAATAGCAGGTGAAGGCTGCTCTGTGAGTAGAACCAAGGCCCCGGGAGGAGAGTCCACATCTGCCCACATGTCAAAGGCCTCTGGGGCTGGAGGACACTTTATTTCCAAGTTTCAAAGAGGATTTTGCAAACTACAGAAGGTGAAACACAAACTGATAAAGAATCTGGCCCTCCACTGCAACTGGCAAATTTATCAAGGTAACCACAGTGTGTAAGTCAGAGTTCACTGCCACCCCCAGACTGAGCCTTGATGTCTGCACACGGGGGCTGAGGCACCGAGGGGAACGGAGCAGTGTGTTGGCGTAAAATCAATCTTCCCCAGACAGCAGACGGGGTGCAATCCGAACCTCAGCACTGTTCCCAACTTTGTGCTTCTAAACATCCCCAGTTAGTGAGACTACGTCCGAAACCCAGCAGAGTTGAAGGGCCTTTGCGTGCACCATTTCCACCTCTCTGTTGTACACACAGGGCGTTTCAATGCAAATTAATCATGGTCTGGGCACAGCTGTTCCTCAATGGGGGGATCTCGGTCCAGTGCCCAGGGAACAGTCCCTATCACAGTAACCACTGCTACAGCTGGTCCTTTCAGGCAGCCTCCGTGGAGACACTTCAGGCTGAATGGGCCAGACACCAAGAGATGGTTTCCCAGGGCAGTGTGAGAGGGGCCCTGCCACTGCCTACTCTGGGTGCCAGTCATCAATCTACAGGGCTGTTGAACTGGCCCCTTTCACCAGCTCTGAAGTCAGAGACAGCCCTTCCTGAGAGCAAAGCTGGGTGTGCTTTTTTCCAGGCTGGTAACTGCAGGGCTGTACCTGCCAATATCCCCATGGCTTGGGGGTTCAGGGGTGCTGTGGCTGCAATGAGGCCTTGTCTTGACAGCTGCAGTCGGTGCATTGCTTCCCCACACCAGCATCCACTGGTACCAAAGGTTCAGGCAGCTTCCTCTACGGCTGAGAGAGAGAGAGAGACCATTCAGAAGAGCATCCAACCCCAGGATTCTGCCAGTACCATCCTATCACCATGCCTGCTCCCTAGTCCCAGCTGCTGCCCTTGAAACACACCTGCCCCACTCCCCTTGTGGCCCCTATTAGGTTATCTTGGTCTCCTTTCCATCCCCTGCAGAAAGCTCAAGTACTGGAAGTCGTGTTCCCAGAGTGGATTTATGGGCACGCTAAGCCTCCCCTCTCATTTCCTAGGCAGATGACACCAATAAATGCTCCTGCATTGCCCTACGGTGAACAAGTGACAGGCTGTGACACAGCCCTTTGTGCTGCTTCTGCTTATCACACTCCAGACAGGCACTGAGCAGCTGCCACTTGTTACAGAAACAGCTACAATAACTCAGAGGAGCGCCTGCTCCCAGTCCCATATCTCAGCGGGAACAGCCGATACAGATCAGAGAAGACTGCTGCTTCTCATAGCCACTCCAGTCCTGCTGGCCCCTTAAATCACTTCCCAGAAAGTCCTCTAGACACCAGCTCCTTGTGCTGGGGTATTGTGACATACCCAGCGAGAGCTGGGAGCCCTGGTCTGAGCCTGCCCCAGAGAGCATCCAACTCTGCCACACATGGTGGGGAGCGGGAGCATTGACTAGTGGGGTGAGCTGGCCCAGCAATGACCCCAGAGGACTCTGCCAGGCCTGCTTCACCCCAGAGGGAGCTGGCCTCTTGGGAAGCCACAGTAAGGAAAGCTGCTCAGCATCCCTGCCACAGACTCCCTCTGACACACACAGCCGCAGCACGGGCCCAGCACTGGAATGGGCTTCGGATTTGGAGCTTGAGGCTGGAAGTCCTGGGTCCATTTGCCAAATGACCTTAGGTGAAAGTCTGTGCCCCTTTCCAGGCCAATGGGGAGGGCAAGGGATGGGGGCAGATCCGGCTGCTGAGCGCTGGACTAGTGCCAAACATTTCATTATCACCAGCCACTGGCTGGAGCCACTGGGTGGTGCTCTCCGCACACATTGCAGCGCAGGCTGAGGGGCGGCTTCCTTCGCCAACAGGAAAACCCGAAACCCAGAGAAGCAGGAATTAAACCTGTCCCAAGGGCTGGTGTCTCATAGAATCATAGAATATCAGGGTTGGAAGGGACCTCAGGAGGTCATCTAGTCCAACCCCCTGCTCAAAGCAGGACCAATCCCCAATTTTTGCCCCAGATCCCTAAATGGCTCCCTCAAGGATTGAACTCACAACCCTGGGGTTAGCAGGCCAATGCTCAAACCACTGAGCTATCCCTCCCCCAGAGTCTCGTTGTCCAGGGCTCTGGCACTGTCCCCTCCATCCCTAGGGAGTACTGGGGCACCAGCTGGGGGGACAGAGAAGAGAAAGTGCAGGGCCAGGGCCCAGCTCCCTCCTGTTCCTGGCTTTGTCTGTACCTGTTGTGTGCGGCGCTCTGAGCACCTGCAGTCCTCTGGTGCCTTCTGGTGGCCAGGTGCAGGCAGCACAGGGTGTTTCTCCTGTGCACAGCAGCAGACCTCCTGACTGCCTACGGCAGGGATCGGCAGCCTTTGGTGTGGGCCGGTCAGGGAAATCCGCTGGTGGGCTAGGCCGGTTTGTTTACCTGCAGTGTCTGCAGGTTCGGCCAATCGCAGCTCCCACTGGCCGCGGTTTGCCGGTCCAGGCCAATGGGGGCTGCGGGAAGCGGAGGCCAGCACATCCCTCAGCCCACGGGCCGCATGCCAAAGGTTGCTGATCCCTGGCCTAGGGTGAAAGAGGAGGGGTGAGGCCTTAGCTGGGTCAGGTTTGTGGCCATGTTCCCCAGCATCACCCTAAGAGAAATGCGTCAGGAGGAAGCAGCAGTGAGAGCTTGTGTCGCCCCAGGGACCCTTCTTCCTTGCAACCCCATTGCAGGTCCCTTACCTGCGTGGGCTGGCTGGTGCCCCTCTGGGACTGGTGGCTGGCATGGTTGACTGTCCAGGGCCCTAGGGACTGGCCGGCATAGAAATCCATGGGGTAAGTCTGCTGCCACTCGATTTCCTTCAGAGCCACAGCAGCCTGTGGGTGCAAAGTCATGTCACCACAACAAAGGACCCAGCACACAGGGGAGTCGCATGGAGAAGCGACCAGTGTACCAGCCTCTCTCAGCAGGTGCCGGGGGCTCAGACTGCTCCACACATGCACTTTAATGACTTAGTATAATGGCTAGGAGCATTAAACTCCAATCGGAGTCTGCAGCTTTCTGAGGTGCTTGGTACTAAGAGGGCACTGCTGTGGGGAAGCTCGCAGTGCTGGAGTCCCTGGCTGGGCATTGCTGCGGGGAAGCTCGCAGCACTGGGGCTGCACTGCATATTAAATCATGACAGAGCATTAGGAACAATCCAGGTGCTCGCTCTGATGTGGTGGGGGGAGCAGAGACGACTGGGAGCACATGGAGAACGACCCTGCAGCACTCCGTGTGGTGTAGCGTGTGGCTGTGACTGGCCCTCCCACCCGATGGGACACGCAGACCAGGCAGAGAATTACAAACGTGTCCATCAATCTTCCCTAAAATAATGTGCTGCTGGCCCCTTAGTCCCTGTCTGCACTGATAGGGGTGGCCTAGTCACAACCAGGCACAAAGTTCCCATGCTGTTATTTGCCTGTGCCCGGCTCCCGGAGCCTCTGCCTTCCCCCAGCTCACCTGCCATGGGCCAGGCAGTTGGGGGAGGAGCAGGAGGCATTTGGGGAGCTTGGGGCTGGCCGGGCTGGGCTGGGGTGCAGCTGATATGTGCTATGGAACAAGTTCAGCCAAGGGAACGTCCGTGCTGGGCCCCGAGCCTTGTCTGTCGGGGTCCACCGACTCCACTCCCTGCAGTGCTGGGCACCGGGGCGAGTCCCTGTCCCATCTCTGCCAAGGCGAGACAGAGGGTGCCGGGAACTTACCTCATAGGGTGTGAGCAGTGGCTTGCTGAAGGCTCCTCCCCAGTCAATGGAGAGCCGGGGACAAGCCACCTGCACCCACCTGGAACGGAAGCACAGAGGCCACGTTACCCATTTAGTTCAGGCCAGAGCTGCAGCCAGGGTCTGCTCCCTCCTGCCAACCCGCTGGGCAGAGCCTCGCGCAGCAGCAATGGGAGACTTGCTCATATGCTGCCCGGTGACTCCAGGGGCTTGGAACAGTGCAGCAGGGATGGGGGGCACCTGTGAGCACTGTTGTTGCTGGCATAGCTTGGTCTCCCCCAGCGAGGGTCCCTCTCAGCAATCCCTCGGGCGAGCAAATCCCCAGTGTGTGTGAGGGCATAGGCTGCATTCGCTGGGGAGGGCGTTACATTGCGCCCCGCGTAGCAGCAAAGCTGGAGGCTTTGGGGACCTTTCGTGGCTACCTTTATGGCCACTCCCACGTCTGAGGTGCTGCTGCCAGGGCCAGGGGCTTGGCCATTCAGGGCAGAGGGAGGAAGAGGGGCCCCGCGGACACAAGGGAGCTCTGAAACTACAGAGGCCACAGAGGAAGGGAGGGAGATTCGCAGGCACCTCTCACTGGGCAGTGGTGCTCATTCCCCGCAGGTCGCTAACCCTGGGGCCCACAGCCAGGAGAAAGGGGGTGACCTGCTTCTGCAGCCAGGCCAGGGCCCATTGCAAGGCGAGGGGGGCCTCTGCAGACACTCGCGTGGGAGAGGACGGGATGGTGCCTGGACAAGCCCTGGAGAATAGCAATGCAGCGAAGATGACCCCGGGGAGGACTGACGAATGCAGAGCCTGCCCCACAGAATGCAGCGGGCGGGTGCTCCAAGACAGGCCATGCTGGGAGCAGGGTGGGTGGCTCCACATGAATACGTCTTGCTGAACTAGGGCGCGGGGAGGGGCTCATGGCCACAGGAACCCAGAGGGCTCTCTCCTTTTACTTCATGGGATCCCAGAGCTGGGGGGCCTGCTTGAGTCCCCTGGGGGTCGCCCCTCTGATCCCAGCCAGGCATTTCCAGCTACTGGGGTGGGACACACACACACATACATATGCCAGACCTCACTGGAGCGCATGCTTGGTATCTCGCCACTCCTCAGCACCACAGCTGCAGGGGATGTGGGAGGGAGCTGGGCCCGCTGGGGCGGGCAGGGCCTCGTGGCTTCCTGCCCAGGCTCTATGCCGCAGCCACTCAAGCCACTGGCCAGGAGTCTCCCGCAGCCAGAGCTGAGCTCTCTGCTGACACTAACCAGAGCATTTCCACAGGGCCTGCGCCCCACTCCCGCAGCTGGGGCTGCGCTGGGGGAGTGTGGGGGGCACTGACAGACAGGAGGTGCGGGCCCATTGGGGGCCCCCACAGCACATCATAAGAAGCGACGAGGGGCCCCCCCCGAGCTGGTTGGGGCCCTGAGCAACTGCTTGGGCTGCTTATGCCTGGGGCCGGCTCTGCTGACACTGCACCTGTGCCAGGACAAGTCCCTGGATCTGGGTGACACCAGGGAGCGACGCTCCAACTTCCTGGAGTCGAGGCAAAGGCCTCGGGGCTCCAGCGCCCTACTGAGATCACTGGGACTCACCCCTGCCCCCAGCTCCCCTCCTGCCCCGCGGCCCCCTGGGAGAGACTCTTGCTCGTACAGTAAACAAGAGACTGGATGTGAATTAAGCCCATTCCCAGTCCCTGAGGGCCCCACAGCAGGGAGGAGCCTGACACACCGCAGAGTGCGCCTGCCTCCAAGCTCCCACAGGGAGATGTGCCAACGTGCCACTGACACAGAGAGCGCCTCAGGAGGCCACAGGGGCCTCGTACGAGACCATCATGCCCAGCCACCCATGTGCAGAGGGGCAGCACCAGGCTGGGGTTAAGACTGGCACCGGGCGTCTGCCCGGCCGGCCCCATGGACTGGACGGGGGAATACTCTGGACATCTGGCACACATGAAGGACAGCGCCTCTTACATGTGTGCACCTGCACGAGGACTCTGGCCCGGGCCCGCCTCCCCTGTGCAGAGGGCCAGACTGGACCTGCCTTGGGAAGGGCAGGTGCAGGGTTCTTATTCTCCTCCTGCAGCAGAGGAGACAGCCAGGGCTCAGGGTTGAGGAGGGTTCACCTGCACCAGAGAGCAGGGTCCAGCAGAGACGGGGAGCGAGGGATCCCCTGGGACGGTGCAGGAGCAGGGGATGTGATGCAGGCTGTGGGAGGAGGCCAGCTGAGAGGGTCCAGAGGACCCGGGGGAAACAGAGCACAGAGGGGACAGGTCAGACACAGGCCCACACTCACGCGTCCACATTGGGGAACAGCTGCAGCTTGCTAGGGAAGATCTCCGAGAGCAGCACCCTGACAAACGGGAGGCCCAGGGCTTGGAGCTGCGCCTCCAGGTGCTGTGGGGAACGAGACAGAGGGAGCGTTAGGAGAGCCCCAGCTCAGCCCAGCGTGCCTGGAGCTCAGGAGGCCCCGTGCGGCAATGCCCGTCAGGTAGGTGGGGAACATGGGCAATCCAGCCTCTGCTGCCCCTGACAGGAACAGGTATGCTGGGCAAGGCCCTGCCAGAGCAAAGGGTGCAACGAGCGGGGGAGAGGCTGCCCAGTACAACAGGGAAGGGCCTTGGGAGCATGGGGGTCTGACCCCTGGGATGGGGGGGGGGGAAATGGGGTAGTCGATACCATAAGGCTCTGGAAGCCCCCAGTCCCTTCAGAGCTCACCGCTGCAGCAGGGAGAGCTACTGGGGGATGGGACGGAGCCCATTAGACCGAAGTCTGGAGCAGTCCCACCTGAGCCCCATCTGAAGCCCCAGAGAGGGGGCTTCTCTCTGCCCAGCAAAGGAGCAAGACACGCTGTCCCTCCCGGGGCTCTTTCCCAGAGCCCACCCAGTCTCTGGCCTCTCTGCAGGACTGTCAGTTCCTAGGAACAGTCCCCATAGAGCACATGGGGGGCGCATCTCCAGCAGCAGAACAGCTGGAGCCCCAACCCCATCAGCCCCAAACGGCAGCTTCACTCAGCTCCACCCTCAGTGCTCGCAGCGGAGCCTAATGAAGTAATTACTGTTCAGTGACAACAATCTGTTCTCGTTAGCAGCAGCCTTCTCCTCCGCTGCCGGCAGCAGGCTCCCCTCCATCCCATCCCATCCCAGCCAATCCCAAGATGCCTCTGTCCTGCCTTCTGGCCATCATGGCCCTTTGCCACAGCAGCCAGGGAGAAGCCGCTGGCAGCATCATCATCTGTCTTGACCTGTGAGAGCTCGAGCTCCTGCAGGCCCCAGGTCTGCTCTTCCCGGCATCCTCAGCTGAAGGGCTCAGCGAAGCCTGCAGCTGCTCTGGCTGCATTGGCCCACAGGGAGCAGCTACAAGCCAGCGCCGAGGGAGCAGGCTGAGAGCTGAGCCGGGCACGGGGCTGTACACGCTCCCCCTCCCCAGCACTGCCAGTGCCCTGTCCCCCGACCCAGAGCACCCCCCATGTCAGGCCCTGACCCAGAGCAACCCCCTGACTCCCCCAGTTACTTCAGCACTGCCCCCTACCAAGCTGCCCCGCAGTGCTGATGCACCTCCCCTCTGACCCCAGCACGCCCGGCTAGCCTCGCCTTGCAGCTCCCCCGCCGGCCCAAGAGCAGCCTGCTTGCCGTGCTGTGCCAAGCCAGGGGCGGTTTTGTGCCTTGGACTCGAGTGAACCCCCCATTTGTCTGCCGTGTGATGGAAGCTCTGGGGGGAGCAGCGCTCTGGGCGTGACCCCAAGCTGCACGTGGAGATGGGGGGTGGGGCACCCAGGGATGCAGCAGGTGCCTCTCTCCCATCACGTCACTGCGGCCGTAGCCAGCTGTGGAGCAGATACGTGCTGTCCCGGGCGTGCTGGGACGCGTCGGGCAGGGAACGGGGGGACATGGATGAGGCCAGGACGGGGCAACAGCGGGACAAAGGGGAGGGCAGGAGGTGGGAGTCTAGGCTCAGGGAGCTGCTGCCAGGCCTTGAACTCAGCAAGGATGTGGCACTGCAGAGCCCCAGCCCTGCCTGGCCCTTGGCACTGGGCCAGGACAAGGGAAGCAAAACCAATCCCAAGTTCACGTCACTAAACTAAAAATAGCTGAGAATTAATTGCTGTGCGGCCAGCGTGGGGCTCGCGGGGCCGGCTCTCTCCTGTGAGGGGCCCGTTTAATGAGGCCTCGGCACTGGCTCCCTCTCATCTCCTGCTAATTGTCCTGCCAGCTCTGCTCCCGAGCTGAAGAAATCCTGGTCGATGGCGATCAATGGGCATGAGCCAGGGCCACAAGGCCAGTCACTGGCCAGGCGAGATTCCCCTCCTTGCCCCACTGCACAGTGAGGCCAGGGGGATGATGGGCAGCCACTCATCCATGCAGCCAGCCACATGGGAGGCACATCCAGGCAAGTGCCAGGGCAGCAGCAAGCTCAGGGGAGGGGGGAAGTGCTACAGACCCCAACACGTGGTCCTGAGTGGGGCAGAGGTGGCTCGTGGACAGCAGGGAAGAGGGGGCAGCTGCAGGTCCCAGAAGGGGTGATGGATTCAGAGAAAAAGCCAGTTTCTCTTTCCCTGCTCCTGGGGCGCAGCGAAGCGTGCTTAATTGAGCCCTTCGGGGGATCTGCTCCCCCTCCCAGAGCAGGGCTGGGGGGAGCCTGATCCCCAGGCCAAGCTGGCTGCGGGACAGGATCATCTCTAGAGGTACCTGCAGGATGGAGGTGGAGCCCTGGCGCCCCAGGGTCCCGAGAATGAGTCCCCAGCTCCGGGCGTGGGTAGCGGTGTGGATGGCCTCCTGCCGGGCATGCTGCATGCGCTCATGGGCGTAGTGCTCCCTGGAGAAGACTTTGCTGTAGGGGTCGTACCTGCACAGAAGACACAGAGCTGAGAGCAGGCACGGCTGGCTGTGCCCAGCAGTTCAGACCCCGGGGGGATAGGGACCGCCAGGGCGCTGCACTCACAGCTGCCCACAACTGACACGACATTCTGGGTGGGGTCTCTCTGCAGGGAGGGGGGCTGAGCCCCTGTTCTGGCAGGGAGCGGCCTGGACACAAGCACAGGTTCCCTCACTGCTCTGAGATGAGAGCTCTCTGCAGGCAGCCCCACACCACTGCCATTCCCGTCAGTCACAGGTTGCTGGGCTCCCCTCTGACCGCATGCTGGGAGGAGAGGGGTACCGGCTAACTGTCCCTCCTCCACACCCCATGGGGGGCAGCACAGACCCACAGCCCTGCCAACCCCCCTCTCCCCTCCAGCAGCACTGACGGCTCCTACGACTCAGCTCCCGGCCTGAGAAGCCAGGTGGGGCAAGACCAGAGCTCTTTCCTCTCCTGGTGCCACCTGCTAGGGCTGACAGGACCCCTGGAGGTGCCACAACATTGTGTCCCCCGCACTGCGACAGCCACCTCAGGCCAGCCTCTCCCTGCCAGGTGAGGACCGTCTGGGGGACGTGCCCTCTGGCCCGGCTCAGATACAGGAGACTGTGGGGACGGTTCATTAGACCCAGCAGGTCCTGTGGTGTAAGACTGAGCCCTTCCTACCACCTGCATTAGAGGGGGAATGAGCCCAGATGCTGTGGGAATGGGTCACTCGAGAATGCTCCCAGCCAGCGGCCCCATGGCGCTCTGACCCAGCTCCCAACACAGGGCAGAGCAGGGCATGCGTGAACAGAGATCCGGCTCCTCTTTGCTCGGCCCCTGGCTTCAGCCCTGCCAAAGGCTGCCATGCATGCAGGCCGGGCCACTCGCTCTCCTCCTGCTCTGTCATTCTTCCCCCTCATCAATTATGAAGAAATCTTTGATTTGTTGCTTTGTTTGACTAAGAGAATTTTAATCAAATCCCACTTGGGCTGCAACAGCTTCCCCAGCCCCATAAACCTGACGTGCATCTCCGTTAGTAACAAACGACCTACTAAGAAATTCAGATTTCACAAAATGGGCCAGCCTTTCGCTCCTGATATTTCATCTGCTTTCAGCAGCCTCATCATCACATTTTATGGCCTCTGCCTGCAGCAGCCGAGGAGTTTAATGGCTGCACCTCAAAGAGCTTTCACAGGTACTTGTCAAAATGTTTATATTCAGCCTGAGTAAATGGCTGGTGTTCATCTCATCAAGCCTGGCTCCCCTCTGCACCTCTCCCTCAGCCCTGGAGCCGCTCCTGCTTGTGCTTGCTCCCTGTTTGACGCCTCCTCTGCCAGCCAAGTCCGCCTGAGAGCCCAACACCCTGGAGGAGGCCAGCCCGTGCTGCTGGGAGCTGGAGGGTGAAGGCCCAGGGCCTGGTTCCGCTCCAGGAGCAACAGCTGCCAGAGGCCCTGTCTGCCTGCCCAGGGCTGTACCGGTACAGCTGGGCCCCTGCAGCGCGTCTGGTGAAGACGCTCTATGCCGACAGGAGAGCCGTCCCGCTGGCATCATAAAAGCAGCCCCGCAAGCGGCAGCCGCTGTGCTGGCGGGAGCTCTCTGCGCACACGAGCTCTCGTGGCAGTGTGATGTATGTTGATCGGGGCGGGTTATACAACATAACCTGTAGTGGAGACGGAGCCTGAGAGGCCCATGAACAGGGTCTGCTCTTGGTAGCAAGTTCTGGCCCCACCGCCTCTCTCCTCACCCAGCCATGCTGCACCATGGGCCAGTGGTGGTTTGCAGAGAGCTGGCTGCTGGCTTCCCCACCCCTGCTCTGGCAGCAAATTGTATTACAAAGCTAAAAAACCGTTAAACGTTCCCCAGCATCCCTGCCACGGGCTCCCTGGGGGGGGGTGGGAGTGGGGGGTGTAAAAGCCAATGGGAGGGGAGCCGGGTCTGAGTGACAGCCAGGGGAAGGAGAGGTGGGATGCCCAGCTAGAAATGGGAGGGGAGCCGGGTCTGAGCTATGTGTGTCTGACTATGCCCATGCCAGGAAATCCCATATCCCCCTCCCCAGCAACGCCCCCAGTGCGGCTCAACCCTACTGTGTGAATGCTGGTGACCCCTCCCCTCCACCCCTGCAGCCTGGCCGGCTCCAGTACCTGTAGGCGGGAACTCGGGGGTTGGCAATCATGACCGATTCCAGGTGGAAGCGCCCATCCCCCAGGTACCTGTAACCGGGAGAGAAGAGCTCAGGGAGGCTGCTCAGGAGCCAGCTGACTCCAGTTTGGTTCAGCCCCGGTCTGACTGCCCAGTGCTGCTGCATCTGAGCGCTGGGTACAGGAGCCCACGCCGACCCCTGCTGCTCACAACAGGCACGGAACAGGTGAAGCAACTGACTCAGGGCTGGGTTCAGGCAGCCCAGCCCTCTGGGACTTGCAAACCAAGCCTGTGAGGCCACATGGGGACCCGTCGGCGCCAGTGGGCAGGGGAGAACCAGCCCACGCTGGCGTCAGTCAGAGAAACCTCCCTCCACACGTGCAGCCGGCTCCGCCCTGGCACGCATCACAGAAGGGCAGGCCACCCTCCTTTTGGCTGACTTATTAGTGGAGCTCATACAGCCCTCGGAGTGAGCAGGATGAGGAGTGTCCTGGGCCTTTACAGGGTGAACGCACTTGGCTGCTGCCTCCTTTGCTTTAACAGCCTCACCTGCAGACCATGAAAGACCAGAGGACGTGGCTCTGGGAGCCTGCGCGGGGGACGAGCTCCGGCGTCCCCGAGTTAAGGTCGGGGCTTTGCGCCTGCTTCCACTGGTGGGGAATGGTTTGCTGTGACTGTGCCAGGCCTCTCCATGTGTAACACACCCACCTGCACAGCAACGGGGCTGGCCCTCATCACAACTCCTGGCCCAGCCCATAGCTAGGTTCCAGGGGCCCGGCCAGCAGAGCTGCGGTGCTGTAACCCCGGAGTGTAGACGCAGCCTAAACCAAGGGCAGGGGTTTTCAGTCGCTGTAGGAACACCACCTGTCTGAGCACTGGCCGCCAGCTCAATGGATGCGTCCACACTGGGGCTTAGGTGCTCGGGGTGTGGATTCTTCACAGCCCTGAGTCACGTAGCTATGTTGACGTAAATTTTAATTGTAGACCAGGTCTCCAGAGGGTACAGACCCCAGCCATGCTAAGCTGCCCCCCCTTGTACACCCAGCAGCTGGCACCTGGGCACAAGGGAGACTGCAGCCCTGGGCACTGACCCGTCTCCTGGGTACCACAGGTAGGGAAATGAGTCCGGAGCGTATTTTAAACAACCCGATTTCCATTCCCACCACTCCACCTGGGGCTCTCCCTGCCAGCACATGCCACACCTGCTGCCTGGGTGAGCGCCCCCTGCTGGAGCTAGGAGAGGCCTCCATTCTCCACCCAAAAATGGATTCCTGCTGCTGGACCGGAGCAGAGAGGGTGAGTCAATGTGCACCTCGGAGTTGCTCAATAGCAACGTCTGGTTAGAGACATTTCTGCTTCCATTTCTAATCAGATTTCAAGTCAGCAATTACATTTCAAAGCCTTTCATTCAGCTGCCCTAATGGAGTGAGGGCCTGGAAAATGAATTCAGACGTAAAACTTGACTAGATTTTGCCCTTAATTGGAGAATGACATTTTGGAAGATCAAAGCTAATTTGTCTGCAAAAGTTAGCCCCAGAGACGGGGCTCAGTAAGAAAATGACACCTCAGAAAGGAGCCTGTGGAGTCGTGCAGGTACAACAGCCAGTGCCACAGCTGGGACTCACCTGCAGCAGCTGGACACCCACATCTGCAATGGAACAAGAGCCCACAACTGCGCCCGCTGGAATTTCTCTCCAGCACCAGGAGAGGGCAGGGCCAGGGAAGGGGGCTGGTCTTGAAAAGCCCCGGTCTACATGAACATGGCGTGGAGCCTGAATCCCCCTCCCCAAAGGGTGGGAGGGCGGGAAATTGGAAGGAAACACATTTAATACTGATCGAAGGAAACCCATGATTGACCTGTGGAACTCACTGCCACAAGACACGACGGGGAGCAGGAGCTCAGCAGGACTGCAGTAGGAATCAGGCATTTACATGGCTAGTTCCTTTAGGCAGAATGAGGATTTACTGGACAGCTCCGAACCCTCAAGCCAGGGCCTGAGACGCCCATTGGCTGAGGAGGTGTGGGGGACACCCCCTTATGCAGTGTGCCCCAGACTTTCCAAGGCCAAGCCCTCTTCAGGAAATGAAGCCAATCGCGTGTGTCCCCCCCATACCATGTGGTCATGCCACTCTTCAGCTGTCCCCTGGGGGGACGGTTCTTGTTGCCTCCTTTGGAGCCGGTGACTGGGCGGTGCCTGTGTGCCTCTCACCATGCTGTGTGTCCACAGAACCCACCAGAGCAGCCCCTGCTGTGCCACCCTGGTGCAATGTACCTAGTGCCGTGCCAGCCCGGAGTTAGGGCAGCTGCAGCACAGCGAGGCGGAGGGGCCTGTCACTCAGTCACAGGAGTTCTGGAGAAAACGTCTAATGGCTCTGAGCCGGCTCTGAGGCGTCAGATCCAAGAATGGGCATCAGGCGCTCCCGAGGCTCTGGGGAGAGAGCAGCAGAACAGAGTGGAGCCTGGGCCAGGCCGGGTAGGAAGAAGGGAGGCTGGGGCCCGCCAGAGGTGAATTTGAAAGGGGAAGAGCAGCAGGCCCAGCTTGGGCTCCTGCCAGACAGCAGTGTGGAATGACGGGGTGTGTGTGAGGGGTCCTCCCCACCCCACACGCCTGCACTGTCAGCAGGATCCCACGCACCGTGCACTGAAGGGCCAGCATCCCCCAGTGGGCTGGGGTGAGACACACCAAGCTGGCCTCCAGCAACATGTCTCCTGTTACACCCCAAGAGTCACCCCCCTCCAGCACAATGGGCCAACGACCCTGACTCAGGCCGTTCAAATCACTGGGCATGCTAACCCGAGCGGGTGGGTACCACCCTGTCCCACTTCAAGCTCCCAGGCGGGCTCAAGGGGCAGCGTGAGCTGTGGGTCACCTGTCCCACACACGGACCGCCCCCGAGGGCACGGCCAGCACAGCTCTGCCTGGGCTCCCCCTGGGTGGGGTCGTTTATTTATTTATTTTGCAGCTCACTGTATTCACAGTACATTAAGCATTTCCATTACCTAAAATAATTAGGTGATAGGAAGCGAAGTGCTCCCTCTAATTTGCTGTCCTTAAATAAAATTAATGGTGCTGTGATGTTGGGGCCTGGCCATTCGTCTTCTCCAATTATCTGCCCGCCTTTCCATCTATTATCTAGTCTGATCTATGACTCAATTATTCCTTCTGCGCTACAAGCACAAGCCACTCTGTGCGGAGCCTGTCAGGTGGGTCCTGTCTCCCCCAGGTCTGGAGCACGGGGACCCACCTCTGCCAGATCCCCCCCGGAGCACAGGCAATCCCGGGCTCCACCGAGGTTTCTGTCGCTCCCTCGACACGCATGGGGCTGTACAAATGGGGGAAGAGGCCTGCTCTATGCACAGGTTTTGTATTGCCTGACCTAGAGGACCTAAAACCACCCATCGTTGAAGTGTTGCTCAGCCCGTAGCTATTCCCAGCCCGCAGAGGGCAGAGCTAAGCAGAGAGCTGGACTGAAGGCAGAGGTGCGAGGGGGCCGTGACGGGCAAAAGGACAGAAAGGCAGAGGACATGACCCAGAGCATAGGGAAGCCAGGGCCCCCAGGGCAGACCCCCATTTCCAGGAGCTTTGGTCTGTGCCCCACAGCTGAGCGAAACCCTCTCCATGAGCCGGGCTGTGGCATCTCGTGGGCAGAATGGGTAGCACAGCCCAAAGGACAGCAGAGTCCCCCCTCCCTGCAGAGAGGTGCAGGACTGGAGTAGCCAGGAGCCCCCCGCACAGCCAGTGCCCTGCCCCACTCCCCACAGCACCCCCTGCTGGGAGAGGCCGGTGCTGCTGTAGCCAGGAGCTCTCCCCACAGCCCCCTGCCCTCCTCCCTACAGCGCCCCCTGCTGAAGGAGACCAGAGCAATATAAACAGAAAGGGGAAGTGTTTGCGATGAAGGAGTGCTATATAATCCCTGGTACTTACACAATGGCGTCTGTGTCTGGCCCCAGCCGGGGAGATGTGCAGCCCAGGATCTCGCCTGGCGAGAGTGGCTTGCACTGCGGGATGCTGACCTTGTACTCGGAGCGCAGCACCTGGGATGCCGCCTGTGGGGAAGAGACAAGGGGTCAGAGACCAAACGTGGAGGATGGGGCTTCAGGGTGGGCTGGGCTGAGAACAAACTGCCCCAGAGGCCGAGGGAGGTGGAGAGGGACGGAGCGGCAGAGGTCTGTGCTTGGAATACAGCCCCTGACTGACTGCACAGGGCAGCACAGGGCGTTCCCAGGCCGTCTCATCACACCTCCGCCCTCAGACTCTGTGTCCCTGGCCCCAACGCCTGGGCCTGGGCCAGCCCCCAGCAGCAGGCTCCCCCAGCCCAGGGCAAAGGAGAGGGCAGCGCATTCCGAGTGGATCCAGGGTACAGTCGAGGGGCCCTGGGATGGAGGGTGGGGTGTCTGGCAGAGGCGAGGTCTCCTCCAGGCAGGGCTGTGGCCGGCCAGAGCAGCGAGAACTCGCCTGGCCGAGTCAAGTGGCCCTGCCTCGGTGAGGGAACGTGAGCCAGACACTGGGAGCCACTAGCAGACGCATCAATTAAAATACAAGAGAAAATGTTTAATGCTTCAATGACCCCATGTTTAGACAGACACGGCTCAAGAGGCTCATTCATCTCTCCCGTCCTGCTGAGCTGGCCATTCACGAGGAGCAGCTAATCCACAGCCAGACCTGCCAGCGCCTGCTGCAGCTTCCCCTGCCACTGCCAGCGTCGCAGCAAAATGCCAAGTGCTCTGCTGCCGGCCCTGACATTTACAGGGCCGGCTCCTCGGGATGGGGGGCACGGTCATGAAACATTGATCAGAGTTCGCACAGAGCACTTGATCAACATTATGGCAGGAGAATATCATTGCAGCTACTCATTAGAGGGGAACTGGCGGCTCTGAGCAATCGCCAAGGCTGGAAAGAGAGATACCACTAGACACACAGGTGTGCACCCTGCACACACCCCCCGACAGGTGTGCACCCTGCCCAGCACCCACCGCACACCCACACACACACACCCACAGGTGTGCACCCTGCCCAGCACCCACCGCACACCCACACACCCACAGGTGTGCACCCTGCCCAGCACCCACCGCACACCCACACACCCACAGGTGTGCACCCTGCCCAGCACCCACCGCACACCCACACACACGTGTGCACCCTGCCCAGCAACTCGTGTGTCCCCCCCCACAGAGAGGTGTGCACCCTGCCCAGCACCCCCCCCCCACAGAGATGTGTGCACCCTGCCCAGCACCCCCCCACACAGAGAGGTGTGCACCCTGCCCAGCACCCCCCCACACACACACAGACACAGGCTCTGGCAGGCGCCCTGCCCTGCCGCATGCAGTGTTGTGCTCCGCAGCCCAGCCCGGAGGGGGCTGCAGCCCAGCGGGGGGGGGGGGGGGCGGGGGGGGGGGAGGGTGTCTCTGCACGCCCTGCAGTTTTAGGGCCCTTCGGGGTAAAATGGTTTGCAAAGAGCGAGTTCTTCCCCCTCCCCTCCCTTCATCCTGGTGCCGAGCCCATGGGCCCCAGCCTCAGCACAGGAGCCCCCACCCGCTGACACTGCAGAACCCAGGCGTGGAGGTCCCCACAACTGCCTGATTTCCAGGCTGAACATGGATCTTGATACAAATGCAACTGCCAAGGAGAGAGGCGTGCGAGTGAGCTGTTGATTGCGGGACGTTCACCGTCCCTGCTGTGCTCCTCATAAACCCACTCAGTCCCGTTGGCTCTGGGAGCCCAGGGTTTGCATGTACCAGGCAGTGCTCCAGTATTTTCTGGCATGGCTCCCTGAAGAGGACCCAGCATTGGAGCAGGGTGACCCGGAAGCCACCAGGCGCTGGCTCCGGGAAGTTGTTGCTTATCTGCATTCACAGGCACTGGGAGGCAGCTGCTTGCAGGGAATGAAAGAGCCCCCCGCCAGCAAGGCGGCATGGGGCTGGGGCTCCCATGCTGTTATTGCTGTGAGGCCCCACAGCCATCTCACCTGCAAAGCGGAGACAAACTGGATGGTGCTGACAAGAGCCAGGCAGGCGCCCTTGGGGAAGTTGAAGTGGATGGTCTCCACGAAGTGGGACGTGTCGATCTTGATATCCACAAACACATAGAGCATCTTCACCCCCTGCGTGGCGTCAATGGGAACTAGGGCCAAGGAGAGAGACGTGAGGTCAGCTGGCTAACCCCTGCACGGCCGGCTAGCAGAGCCTCCCTACTGCAGCACCTCCCAGCCCACGCACAGGAGAGGGGCTTGAGCCCAGCTGCTGAGCCGTCCTCCCGGGCCTGCGTGCAGCCGTTGTGTAAGGAGAGGGGCCGGCCGCCTCAGCGGCCCCACGCTGGATTGCCGAAGCCATCAGGCAGCCCCTGCCCCCATTTGCAGAGGCTCCCGGTGTTTCATGTCATCTATTTACACCGAGGAACGTTTCACAGGCAGGCAGGGCTCCGGGCCCAGTCGCAGAGCTCGCCAGGAGATGATGCGCGAGTCCCTCGGCCTGGCAGCGCCAGCCCGCCGTGGCCAGGTCAGGGCTTGTAGCACGCAGCTGGGACAGCACGGTGAGCTGCGTGCCGCAGGCAAAAGAGAGCGGCAGGCGGTCATTTCTCTCCGGGTAACAGCCACCCAGGGAACGGCAGATCTACCCTCCTTGCTAAGGAGCCCATGTCGCCACGATTGAGTGACGAATTAAAGAACCCGGGGTCCGCATTGACCCATAACGCCGCACTCCATGCCCATTTCAGGGCCGTTCACCTGAGCACAACTAAGTGCCAAATTACTCGCTCCTGGGGGGCTGTGGAGGGACTGCAGGCCCACAGAGGGAGTTGTGCCCTTGTCCTTCACAGAGCACGAGGCATGGCACAAAGGCCTGGGCACAAACGCCAGGGAGAGCTCGCTGTAACTGTAACCAGCCTGCTACCGGGCATCACCCGACCACAGGAGCTCTGCTCAGAACAGCCAGGGCAGCCGCCGGCCAATCGACGGGGAATGCAACCCGGGGCGAATGGCCAGAAGCTGCACTGCAGACAGCCCCGCTGGCTCCTCGCGGGGACCAGACCACTGCCTTGCCCTGCCCCTCCCCGCACCTCCAGGGCCTGAGGCCCGAGTGCCACCCTGAGGCCCAGGAAGTCAGTGCCGCAGCTGCAGCACAGGGAGGCGCAGCTCACGCCCCTCCGGTTCCCCTGCAGTCCCGCCACACCCTGCCTCAGGCTCCGGGGCAATCCCGCCATGGGCGGGCCCAGCACCAGCGGGGCTGGCAGCATCGCACAGGCCTGCACCATGTGAGCCACTGTGGGAGACACGGCACCTTGTGCCCTCCGGCTCCGGGGCTGCAGTCAGAACACCACAGGCCTCATCTTGCCACGCAGGGCCAGGCTGGGCCAGGATTTGGCTGGTAGCTCAGCAGAGGGTGAGCCCCTCCGCATCAGAGTGACCGCAGTGGCCCAGGTGGAGGTGCTGCCTTTCAGAGAGCTTGTAAAGGCCCCCAGCACTCTTCCCAAGTCGTGGCCATGCCTGGTACATGTGCGGGCTCTGGCACAGCCGCCCCAGCACCGGCCGGATCCGGCGGTGTTAGTCAGTCCCTTCCCTTCAGCTCTTGTGCAGAGCTGCTTGCCCAGGAAGAAGTGCTCCCTGCCAGCAGTGGCTGCATTTCCCGGAAAGGGCTGGTGACCTTCATCAGGAGAGCCCGGTGCATAAAGCAGCTCCCACCCATACTGGAGAGATGCCCCTGGAGGGATATTACTCTGGTCCCCCAAATGGGACCCAACCGGGGGTCCCTTCAGGCAGGCAGCAGCTTTGCGGGAGCTCCTGCTCCTGAGTGCTTCTCTTTTCGCCGTTCATTAATCTAGCAGCCGGGACAGACCAGGAGTTCTTATGTCCTCAGGCTATTGACCTGTCTCCCTCTGACCCTCGCTCCTATAGTGCAGTGATGGACATTGATAGCTGTGGCCACTCGCCTGGACGTGGGTTGGGACCCTCACTTTTCAACCCTGCAATATTCTATAAGAAATGTGGTTACTAAAAGTCATCTCCATGCCCTGTAAATTCACCCCCCAGGGAGGCTTCCCCATCTGGGGCCCATGATGCAGAGACAGATGACAGACCCACCCCTGGCAGGGTGCCTGGGCTGACCTGCATGAACTCCCACCGGTGGGGACTGGGCTCCAGAGCTGTCTGGGAGCAAGGGAGACGGTCCCAGGGAGCCAGAGGAGTCGGCACTGGGCTTAGAACTGGCTCCAGGACTCAGCCAGACCCCAGCTCCCATGGCACAGTGCCTGAGCCTCTGGACAGTACAGACAGGCCCCCCCATGCCCGCTGATGCCAAGGACATGCAGGGAGGGTGCTGGATGACTGATGCTGAAGTGCCCAATGGGCGGGGGTGCCCTGCTGTCCACTGTAAATGCCCAGGGAGTGTGTGTCCCATGAGCTCTTTGTGGTCAAGCACCTGGGTCACACAGCACGCCCCCAGGCAGGCAGGTGTGCTCTGGCCACGTCAGCAGGGACACAGTCAGGCCCCAGGCCAGTCTCAGTGGAGTAAGGGCCGCACAGCCCGCCCACCCCGAGCCAGGAGGTGGCCTCCTGCAGCCGGGCTGGGGGATGCCTTCGTCCGCCCCAGCCTTGCCCTGCCCTCCATTATCCGGGGCAACAATTCCACAGAGCCACCTTAAAACCCAAAGTGCCTTATTGTTATTTTTGGGCTGATTCCACCCTGGGTGGACTTCAAAGTTAGCAGCATCTGGGACAGCAGCGCAGTTTCCATGGCAACTGAATCCAGAGTACCCTTCCGCCTAGGGAGCACAGAGCCGCCTCCTTGCCTGCCCTTTAAACCAGCCCTTACGGCCCCGCTGCCACCAGACCAGGGCTTGCACGGGCCCCAGAGCAGGGCAGCCCCAGCCAGACCTGCCTCTTCTGCTCCCCTAGACCTCCTTCAGCCCCTCCCTCCCCTCCCTTCTGCTCTGGCTTCCACGAGACCCCCCGGCCCCTGCTCACAAGCACAGCACCTCCCACTCCTCTCCCCAGTGCCTGGGACCGAGGGAGCCCCGCTGCACGTGGAGCCTCCCGTACCAGTGCCTCTGGAGACGGAGAATGGGCACATGACAGGGACTCAGGGTTCTAATCCTGCCCGAGCCCCGGCCCTTCCCCCTCGTCCCCTGGGGAGAGCACTGACCTGCCTGCCGGGCCGGGGAGGGGTCACTGATCAATGTGCATCAAGCCGTGCAGGGAAGGGGGCGGGAGCACCAGGGTCAGGCCGCGGGTGAATTTCTACCCCAGTCCCTGTCCTGGACCAAGGCACTGCAGGCCCAGTGGTCTCACTGTTCCAGAGCCTGAACACCCCGTGCCCCAGGAGCGGGACAGGGCTGGCAGAGCGTCCCCCCCGCACAGGTGTGGGGAAGCTCCCCCTTCCCCCCAAGCAGGAAGTGAGAGGGCGTTTTCTGAGCAGCAGCCGGAGGGCCCCGGGTGCCAAGCACAGCTCCTCGGGGACAGGGCAGGGCTGACCAGAGGCTTCCTTTGTCTGCCATGCAGCCTTCACCTCATGCCTGGGCATTCAGTATCTGAAGAACCCGCCCAGGCCCATGTGTCTGGCACATGCAGCAGGGAACAGCGCTGCAGGGCTGGCTCAGACCTCGGGAACCGGCCGGGGATCACTGCTGTGCTGAGACTCTGTGACAGGAGAGTGGCTGTGATGCCATCACGCCAGGGACTGCCCTGGGGCATGCAGCCCCCTCACCAGGACCACTGTTAATGGCAGCAGCAGGAGGGGACTGGTCTGCTCAGACCGTGTGCTGCACCATGGAAGCCAAGCACCGGAGAGGCAAAGGCCACCATGAGCAGGGAGCGTGAGGCCGGCAACAGGCTGGGGGGCAAAGAGAGCTAGATGTGGGGAGGGGGACTGACCGGGCAATGCTGTCTCCAAGGGGTCCCTGTGCCATGGAGGGCAGAAGCCCAGGAGGGAGGCGTGACCCCCTCTCTCTCCCTCCCCTGGGAGGCGTTTGGATCCCATTGGGGGGCCATATCCACTCTCCCCAACTCGAGAGAAAGTGACAGGAGCCTCCCGCTGGTGCTGGTCCAGAAGAGGCTACGGCAAATGTCTCCATGTGAGTGGTACCGGTGTTTTCCAGCTGGGAACTCCTCCCCTCGGCATGCCTGGCTGGTTCGGGCCCCTCCACCAGCCCCTGGAGCACACAGCGCTGCTTGCAGCTCAGCTGGGCAGAGCTGGCCATCTTGTTCACAGAATCTGCCTGTCGGGCAGCAACCACCTCCCCACAGAGCGGGAGCCCCAGTTCAATACATGGCCAGAGGGAGCTCACAAGCTGGCCAAGTGCCCCCAAGGGCACAGCACAGCCTCCTGGCAGGCACCACAGCCCAGTGCCCATGGGAGCAAACGACAGACAGCCACAGCTCGGACCTGCAAGTCTGGGCTCCCCACAGGGCCCCAGCAGCCTGGGGGCCCCGCACACAGCAGGGTTTGCAGCCATGCTGCAGCCCACTGGCAAGGCCAGACAGGGCTGAGCAGGCTGAGGCTCCGGAGGAGCCCAGAGAATCCAGGCTGCCATTCGCCCCTCCTAAGGCTCAGGAGTGGGTGAGGCAGGCAACCCGCCCTCCACGCTCCCCAACCCAGGTGGCCTGAGGGCGCAGCGGGGATGATGTCTCGTCCCTGGGCTGCTGCAGGAGGAGCTGCTGGGGAGCCAGCACCCTGATGCTTGTCCACACGGATGCCGCGGTGCATGCTAAGGACGGACCCCTCACCGTCCTAACGCCTCCTGGACACACCAGCCTGGCTGCTGCGGCACAGGGCTCGAGAGAGAACCTGAGACACGATCGTCATTGCCAGCACTGCACTCGCAGGCATCTACACAGCGCCTGCCAGGCCCCCATGGCCCGGCTTTGCCAGGCATCGGCACAGCCTCTGAGCCAGAGGGCCCCAGCCGCAGAGCAGGGGCAGTGGAGAGCAGCAGGGAGCAGCAAAGGTTCCTCCCATGCAGCCTGAACCGCGTCCATCAATTGCGCGTCCAGAGAACAGGGAGCTTGGGTGGCTGAACAGACAACAAAGCCGCTCTGGGCCAGAGCAGAGAGATTCCCTCTTCAGGAGATTATGGACTCTCCACTAAGCCTGGGACTGGCTCCAAGTGGGGCTGGGAGGGATCGGCATGGGGATTGGGGGTCAGGGGCTGGGGGGAGATCGGCCTGGGGACTGGGGTTTGGGAAGTGTGTGTGTGTGCGGGGGGATCGGACTGGGGTTTGGTAGGGTTGGGGGACAGGGTCGCCTGGGGACTGGGGTTTGGGAGGGTTGGGTGGGGATTGGCCTGGGGATTGGGGGATTGGCTTGGGGTTTGGGAGGGTTGGGGCGAGATAGGCCTGGGGTTTGGGAGGGTTGGACGGGGATCGGGCCTGGGGGGGATCGGCCTGGGGTTTCGGAGGGTTGGACGGGGATCGACCTGGGGACTGGGGGTCAGGCCTGGGGGGGGATCGGCCTGGGGCCTGGGGTTTGGGAAGGTTGGGGGAGATCAGCCTGGGGCCTGGGATTCAGTGGCGGGAAGGCTGGTCTGTTTTACACTGGCTTTTCCCTCTGTATTGACCCTGAACACTCCCAGGCACCAGACACCCCAGATCCCCCTTTACTGGAGCCAGAGCCCCGGTCTCCGCTGGCAGGGTCCGTACCCAGGCAGCTGTGTCCATAGTGCACCATGAAGTCGGCCCCAAGGGCCCTGGCCGTGAAGTCATCCACACAGCACGCACCATAGGTCACGTCTCCCATCACCACCACCTCGGCACCGGTGAACCTGTGGGAAGGCAGAAGGGGGAGGTTAGCACTGGGCTAGTGACAGGGAGAGGGACACCAGGCGGCCCGGGGCTCTACTGCCACGGGAGTTCTCACTGCGGGGGAGGTCAAACAGGCTGCTTGCCCAGGACCAAAACCTCCTGCCCTTGCCTCGGGGCTGGAGCGATACCCGCCTGGCTGGAGGCTCGTTCTCAGCCTAGTCCGATTGCAGAGCCACCCAGCCTCATCGAGCCACAGGAAACCACAAATGTGTGCCATGGCCTGTCCGTTAACTCCACTGCCCCGGCTTGGCGCGCGGACCCTCCCCACAGGGCACAGGGAGCCACTCCCCTCTGCCCCGAGCCAAGGAGCAGAGCAACAGCAGGATGAGAAAGGGCCCCCCCCGACCCCAGCACTGGGCTCCGGGCAGCAGGATGGGGAGGGGCTCAGGCACTTGGGGCCACGCAAGGGGAGCTGGGGTCAGGTGCTAAGGCGTGAGTGTTGCGTGTTGCACGCCCCAGAGGTCTGGGCCCACAGGAGCATCGGAGCCCAGTAGACCCTAGCAGAGCCTGCTCCAGGCGAGCGTCTCCCCATGGCCATTCCCTGACCGGCATTGCTGTCTCCGATCCCCCAGTGCAAGGCAGCACAGCAGGGCAGGGCGTGCCAGGCTCCCACATGTCCTGCCATGCAGTGCAGCTGCTGCAATCCCGCCCCAGCTGGGGACAGGACAGGCACCAGCTACTCCCCGAGACGGCACCATGATCACACTGGAGAGAGGTAATCCGCCCCTTCAACTGGGTAAATCTGTTTGCAATTCAGGGGATTATCTGCTCATCAGACATTACCCAACGTACCAGGAGGGGGAGAGGGGCAAGGCGCTGTCAGTCTCCCGCCAGCATATCCTGGGGACACGCGAGCCTCCTGCATGCTGAGCAAGAGCCAAGCAGCGCCCAGGGTGAGCCCAAGTGGGAAATGACAGACCCCCATTCACGTGGGAGAGCTGCTCCCAGGCTCCAAGCCCTGGCCCCCTCTATCCCTTCCCGACAGCGCTCCAGCCAGGCCACAGCCCCATTTGGAGCAGGGGCTCAGATTTGATCAAGCCCATGTGTCTGAGGGAGCAGCGCTGGCTTCACCTCTGCATGGTGTCACGGAGCCCCGGGCGATGCTCTGGAACTGCTCCCTACGAAGCCAGGCAGGACTCTGGGGAAGTCTCCTTTCTGTGAGCAGCCTGTCTGCAGGACACACAGCTCACACAGCTTCCACCTTCCTGGGTCTGACCTCGGAGCATTCAGCATCCTCTGCCCCTCCGTGCACTTCCCACAGCGAGTCCGCTCAGGCGGGGTCCCGGGGAAGCCAGAGGGTCCTGCACCCCAACTCCGCAGTCAGACGTGACTCTCAGCCAGCCAGTAAAACAGAAGGTTTATTAGATGACAGGAACATGGTCTAACACAGAGCTTGTTGGTGCAGAGAACAGGACCCCTCAGCTGGGTCCATTTTGGGGGGCAGTGAGTCAGACAACCACGTCTGCACTTCACTCCATGTCCCAGCCAGCCCCAAACTGAAACTCTCTCCAGCCCCTCCTCCTCCTCTGGGCTTTGTCCCTTTCCCGGGCCAGGAGGGCACCTGATTCCTTTGTTCTCCAACCCTTTAGCTCTCACCTGGCAGAGGGGAAGGGCCAGGCCATCAGTGGCCAGGAAACAGGGTGTCGGCCATTCTCTGTGTCCAGACCCCTGCACACACCTGCCCTCTAGGGCTCTGCAACGATCACACACCCTTACCCCACCACCTAGAGACTTAAGAACTTCATAGGGGAAACTGAGGCACCCCCACACTATTCAGAGGAAACATTAAGAACAGTCCCACTTCGTCACATCTCTCCCCCCTTCGAGACTGAACTGAGTGGGGTCACTTTAGCTGGTGACCTGGGGAAGTTCGAAGCCACCAATGTTCCCATGGATGCCCCAGCATCTCTCCCATTCCTCGGTGGGAGTTACACCAGGCCCTTCCAGTTTCACGCCCTCCCTTAGGTCGGGGGTGGTTGATAGCACTCGCAGGCCGCATGTGGGAAGGTTTATGCGGCCCGTGCCCTTTTGCCACTCCAAAACTCCTGGGGGTCAAATTGGGATCGAGTCTTCTCCCTGTGCTCCAGTCTGGAGGCCTGCAATTCGGGCTCTCTTGGTTAAGAGCCCCCCTCTTGACCTGGGCCACATACTGTTCACTTACAGGTTTCAGAGTAGCAGCCGTGTTAGTCTGTATTCGCAAAAAGAAAAGGAGGACTTGTGGCACCTTCGAGACTAACCAATTTATTTGAGCATAAGCTTTCGTGAGCTACAGCTCACTTCATCGGATGCATACTGTGGAAAGTATAGAAGATCTTTTTATACACACAAAGCATGAAAAAATGGGTGTTTACCACTACAAAAGGTTTTCTCTCCCCCTACCCCACTCTCCTGCTGGTAATAGCTTATCTAAAGTGATCACTCTCCTTACAATGCGTATGATAATCAAGTTGGGCCATTTCCACACAAATCCAGGTTTCTCCCCCCCCACACACAAACCCACTCTCCTGTTGGTAACAGCTTATCTAAAGTGATCACTCTCCTTACAGTGTGTATGATAATCAAGGTGGGCCATTTCCAGCAAAAATCCAGGGTTTAACAAGAACGTCTGGGGGGGGGGGGGGGGTAGGAAAAAACAAGGGGAAATAGGTTACCTTGCATAATGACTTAGCCACTCCCAGTCTCTATTCAAGCCTAAGTTAATTGTATCCAATTTGCAAATGAATTCCAATTCTATTTTTCCAATTCCAATTCCAAAACTATTTTACATTTGGGGACAAGGTATACCTTCAAATCAGCGGCACTGCTATGGGTACCCGCACGGCCCCACAGTATGCCAACATTTTTATGGCTGATTTAGAACAACGCTTCCTCAGCTCTCGTCCCCTAACGCCCCTACTCTACTTGCGCTATATGGATGACATCTTCATCATCTGGACCCATGGAAAAGAAGCCCTTGAGGAATTCCACCATGATTTCAACAATTTCCATCCCACCATCAACCTCAGCCTCGTCCAGTCCACACAAGAGATCCACTTCCTGGACACTACAGTGCTAATAAATGATGGTCACATAACCACCACCCTATACCGGAAACCTACTGACCGCTATTCCTACCTACATGCCTCCAGCTTTCATCCTGACCACACCACATGATCCATCGTCTACAGCCAAGCTCTGCGATACAACCGCATTTGCTCCAACCCCTCAGACAGAGACAAACACCTACAAGATCTCTATCAAGCATTCTTACAACTACAATACCCACCTGCGGAAGGGAAGAAACAGACTGACAGAGCCAGAAGAGTTCCCAGAAGTCACCAACTACAGGACAGGCCTAACAAAGAAAATAACAGAACGCCACTAGCCGTCAGCTTCAGCCCCCAACTAAAACCCCTCCAACGCATCATCAAGGATCTACAACCTATCCTGAAGGATGACCCAACACTCTCACAAATCTTGGGAGACAGGCCAGTCCTTGCCTACAGACAGCCCCCCAACCTGAAGCAAATACTCACCAGCAACCACACACCACACAACAGAACCACTAACCCAGGAACCTATCCTTGCAACAAAGCCCGTTGCCAACTGTGCCCACATATCTATTCAGGGGACACCATCACAGGGCCTAATAACATCAGCCACACTATCAGAGGCTCGTTCACCTGCACATCCACCAATGTGATATATGCCATCATGTGCCAGCAATGCCCCTCTGCCATGTACATTGGTCAAACTGGACAGTCTCTACGTAAAAGAATAAATGGACACAAATCAGACATCAAGAATTATAACATTCATAAACCAGTCGGAGAACACTTCAATCTCTCTGGTCACGCGATTACAGACATGAAAGTTGCGCTATTATAACAGAAAAACTTCAAAACCAGATTCCAGCAAGAGACTGCTGAATTGGAATTCATTTGCAAATTGGATACAATTAACTTAGGCTTGAATAGAGACTTGCTAAGTCATTATGCAAGGTAACCTATTTCCCCTTGTTTTTTCCTACCCCCCACCCCCACCCCAGATGTTCTTGTTAAACCCTGGATTTTTGCTGGAAATGGCCCACCTTGATTATCATACGCATTGTAAGGAGAGTGATCACTTTAGATAAGCTATTACCAACAGGAGAGTGGGGTGGGGGGGAGAGAAAACCTTTTGTAGTGGTAAACACCCATTTTTTCATGCTTTGTGTGTATAAAAAGATCTTCTATACTTTCCACAGTATGCATCCGATGAAGTGAGCTGTAGCTCACGAAAGCTTATGCTCAAATAAATTGGTTAGTCTCTAAGGTGCCACAAGTACTCCTTTTCTTTTTGTTCACTTACAGAATCAGCATGGAGACATCCCTTTCTCAACAACCTTGTCTACCCAACAAGCTGGCCAAACACAGCCACTTGGTTATCGGACTGTTTAACTTTCTTAACAGCCTTCACTCCATCTGAGACTTTCTCAAAGCTATCCACGCTGGATCCTTCAACAGGAAAGTCAGTGGATCCATTCACAACAGAAAATTTCTGGCTGTTAAGATCTGAAACTTTCTTGATCAAATCACTTTCACACCCTTCAGTTGCAGTAAACTGGTTGTAAAGACTCCATGAGGATTCCTTTCTCCAGGGGCTTTTCCATGCAACAATTCACCCTTCACAGAAATTCTGCCCTTACCCTCTTCACCTAGGGCTTGCTCTAGAGGAACACTTTCCTGAGCAACAACAGACTCTTTCTGGGTCTCACTTACATCCAGAATTACCTTTGGCCCATCAGGCGGATTCCTACACCATCCCCTTTCAGGCAAACTTACAGACTTCCTAGATAAAAGGTCAGAAGCATTCTCCTTCCCTTTGCCACACACAAGTTCAGGAATCTTTTCCTTCTTGCTACAGGTTTCCACACCCTCAGTAGGTAACACAATCACACACCTTCATCCTCTCCTTGTGCCCTGGCAAGGATCTCACCCTGATCAGACAGAGTTGCGACACCCTTTCCCAACAACACACTAGCAACAGGCAAAATACAAGCACCAGAACTGTCTGGTCTCTGGGATTTTACATAGACACTAACTGGATGCGACCTAGTTACAGGGCCATTCTCCCGAGCAGACACAAACTTAGGGCCATTCCCGTCCTGGGCTTTAGCTGAATCCAGAACCAGCTCTGAGACAACTGCACTCAACCCTCAACCGTCACAGGCTGAAAGGCCCCTTCTGTCTGCTCCACAGACAAAGAAGAGCCGGACACACTTTCTCCTTTACCAGACACACAGCTTGGGATCTCATTCCCCTGGTCCCAGCACACAAGGCTGTTCACAGACAACTGCCAGGGTAGCTCCCTCCATTGGCAAGTCAATACCCCTGACAGACACAGGCACGTTTCCTTCACTGTCACAATTCTCCACGCAGCTAACAGGTAAGGTCCAGGGACACTCATCTTCCACTCTCCTCGCCTTCCCACCCTGCTGACTAGACACAGCCATCAGCTCACAAGGCTGCCTAGGCCCATCCAGACTTTCCTTACCAAGCACCTTGCCACTCCCAACAGATCCCCTGCCCTGCCTGTGTCTCCCCCACTCAGCTGGGGTCTCAGCTCCCACTGTGCTCAGCGCTGCCCTTGCTGTCCCAGTGGGGGCAGGCAGTGAGGAGAGCAGCAAGCTCGCTGCATCAGAGCCAGCGTGAGACCCCGGTGTGCAAGGGGGCGGGGAGCATCTCTCTGTCCCACCCAGCCCCAGGGGTCTGGTTACAGGCAGGCAGGTACCCTGAGCCTAGCAGCTCCTCCCCGCTGCCAGCCAGGTCATCTGCATTTTCACTGACCATTTCCCTCTCCGCTGATTGGTTCCCTGGATTCAAATTCAAACCCTTGGCAGTTACAGGAGCAGGGCCCGGATCCTGTCCCAAAGAGTCACCCCACAACAGGGTCTCACAGCCGATATCCTGGAGAACCCCAACGACCAGCCAGACCCACCCCTCCTGGGTCTGCACAGGGATCCGGGCCATAGGCAGGGTGAGGGGCTTCATCCCTGGGACCCTCACCCAGCTCACACAGCCTCATAGCATCTGGTGAGGCTGCATCACCCAGGGCCTGACAACAGTTCTCTCTGTTCCAGGATCTCGCCACCCCACGAATGTCTCCCCATTGACCATCACCTTCTGCTCCCACTGGAGGTCCGAGGGTCCTGGCCCCAGGAAACTCCACACAGACATATAGTTTGGGACCAGGAGTGGGAGCCCGTCCACCTCCCCACCCATCTGGCTGACGGAGTCTATGGCCTTGGGACCCAGCAAAGGAGCTAGACACCGGGGCTTTTCCGCAGGGTCCCCCTGGTTCAAATCGCCAGCCTGCTCAAAGGCAGTGAGGTGGGCATCCACATCCCCCCCCCTCCTTAACCAGGGGCAGCAATTTAGTCTCGAGTTTCCCTGTGGAACTGGCACCCTGGGGTCTATCCCCACTCACCCTGGGGAGGTCCCCTAGGCCTCTCTGCTCCCCCACCGCCAGTTCATGCTGCTGCTGCTTCTGCAGCTCTTTCTCGGGGTCTCGCTGTCTCTCACAGTCCTCTTGCTCTCTCGGACTCAGCTCCAATCCCATCTGTCTCCGATCCCCCGATGGGGACCCCGATCGTGAAGACCCCCGTCTGGTCGGGGACAGGAGTCTTGGGGGTGCCTGGCTACCACTCCAGCTGCTCCCAGATCCTGCTATAGCCCCATTTGGGGTCAGGAATCTGTTCCTTAGGGCAGTCATCCAGAGGAAACATTAAGGTCCTGTCAACTGTGCCCACCCCACGCCTGGCACTGCTAGAAGGGTCTGAACGCCATCCCTGCTCAGCCTGCATACCCAAGGCTCCCCGCGTCCCCTGCATCCAGCATGCCCATGGCACCTCATTCTTGCGTCTGTGGGGAGCAGACTGGGGCCCTTAGAGGGTCCCAGGCACTGTCCCACATGTAGCGCTGGACCATTAGAGGAGCATTTGCTGGTTAGGTGGCACCTGGAGAGAAATGTGAGTCACACAGCTCCCCGTCAGCGCCCGCCTTCTGCTCCTGGAACGAGCCTCAGCGGAGGAAAAGCGTGCCCAGCTCCCGGTCCCACACAGCCGGAGCAGAGCCAGAACCCGCCAGGAAGCGCAGCCATCCGGCTGGCACCCACGAGGCCAGGGTGGGGCGGCTTGTGACAGGCCTGGTGCCAGAGGCAGAGGCTGGTCTGTGATTTAAAGGCACCACCTCTGTAGGTATTTTATTGCACCAGTCCAGGGATTATTATCTTGGCCGCATGCCCAGGGAGCTGCTGTGGTATTTTAATTAGGAAAGCAGGTATTGTAATGACAAAGCCCCTGCCTGAAGGGGCTGGTTAAACCATATGCTAATTCCTTATTTACATCCAGGTTTCACTGAGCACTTGCAGGAGCCGCTCTCCTCCTATTGTCTGGGCCCTATCTCACTGCACCACCCTCCCGCCTTGCCTCCCCCACGGGGCTGGAGCGCAGCGAGCTGGCTCCCCCCAGACAGGGCTCAGCGGTCGGTGCTGGGAAAGGAGACGGATCGGGAGGACCCTGGCATGGCCCTGCCTTGCCCAGGGAGGGCCCATCTCACAGTGAGGGGCTCAGGTTGCCCAGCCCCTTTGCTCCTGGACGGCTCTGTTTAGGTGGCCAGCAAGGGGCCAGCTGCGGTGCTTCCTGCAAGATGGCCCAAGACCCCTCGCTCCAGTGGGACCCACTCCCAGGCAGTACCAGCCCGAGCTGAGTCCAGCAGCGGCCGAGGGGAAGGGCCCGACAGCCCAGTCCAGCCCTCCGGGCCATTCCCAGGGCTGGCAGCCCAGGCCCCACAAGGGGCAGTGCGGGCAGCAGTGGCACCATCTCCGAGTCATCCAGCCCCGGGTGGGTGAGAAGGATGCAGCGAAGGGCCAGTCTGCACTCGGCGCAGGAACCAGGGTGCCTCTTGCTGTCTCATTCCAACCCTTGGCTTGGTTTCCAGGCCGCTGCTCCATGGGATCAGCTCCCACGGAACCGTCCCCACGGGGCTCCCCCGCACTGCTACGCCCGCTGGCACAGGCCACAGCATGGGGCTATCAGGTGCTGAGCGCCCAGCTCTCTGGAGCAGAGTAACTCACTGATGACCCCCATCAAACTCATGCAGGGACCGGCCCCCAGGCTGCTAGGGCAGAGCTCCCCAGCATGATGCCACACTGCGAATGCCGCCTGGAGAGCGGGGCAGGGTGCTACGTACCACTCGAGAATAGAAACTGTGGGCAGATCCGGCCAGATGGCGGGGGGAGAAATCGCAGAGCGTGCTGAATATTAACAGCTCAATCGCATGCGTCAGTGCTGGGGCAGGGAAAGGGACTGCATCTTCAGCAAGACCTTCCCTGCACGCAGCAGCCCCCAGGCGTGGGGCAGCCCTTCCTCCTGCCCGGGGGAAAAACACCCCTCTGCAGGGACCCTCCCAGCTCCTGCTCCACGGGCTGGCACGCAGCAGCCCCGGGCCCAGAATGGCCTGGTGGGATGCTAGCAACCCTCAAACCCGTCTGTAGAAGGACAATGACACACAGTGTCATACTGGGAAGGCCCAGACTCCAGGCAGCTCCCCTGCCCTGAAACATCCAGCTCCTGCAGCGAGGGGACTGCGGCCTTCCAGACCCAGGGCAACACCTGCCACCCTCCCCCACAGCGCGCACAAGGGGCACCGGGTAAGGGGCACCCAGCAAGTGGCTGCCCCTGACTCCAGGGGAGCCTCAGAGATTCCAGAGCGTGGCTCTCGACCCCCAGCCAATCTGGACCTGTAGCCCCTCCTCTAATAAGCGGGGATGAAATTAACATGAATCAAACTCCACTTCGTGGACGGGCGGGGAGAGTGGGAAATTATTCATCTCCTTAAGATTCCGGCTGGGGAGGACTGACTCAGAGCGATAGATTAAAATGTATGTAAATTGGCCCAAGCCCCAGAGAAAGTCCCTGTGGGCACAGAGCAAGAAAGTGAAACAGCAGGGGGGAGGGAGGAGAAGAAGCAGGCTGGGGACCTGCCCTGAGTACCCAGCCTCCACCCAGCCCCAGCTCTGTGACTCCCAGAGGAGGGGGGGGGGGGTGGAGAAGAAGCAGGCCTGGGACCTGCCCTGAGTACCCAGCCTCCCCCCCGCCCCCCTCGGCTCTGCGACTGCCCCAGCCTGGGAGCAGGACACAGTTATGGGGCCAGGGGTGCAGGGAAGAGGAAGGAAGGGGCACATGGCCCAGCAAGGTAGGAAAGGCCAGCCTCGCCCACCCGTGCTCAGAGTGGGAGAGGAGCAGGACCCTGCCAGTCCCGAGCCCCATGCCCGTGCTCCTGCGGCAGACACCCTGTGCCCTGGCCCAGCGGGGAGCTGCAGTGCGTTGGCTCCCTGCTGGTGGCTGGAGCTGGGGAAGAGCAATAACCACCTCCCAAGACAGATCCCAGGCGAGGGCCCCAGCTCCCCTGGCTGTCTCAACAGCCTGCCCAAGCCTTTCATCCAGCTACAGAGAAAGGAAACTTCAATTAGCATCCACCTGAACTAACCCAGTGCAGAGCAGACCCGCCTCGCACCCTCCGACCAGCACCAGCACCGCCTGCTCTGTGCCAGGCCTGGGGCTGAGGGCAGCGGGCCAGGGCACCCCACAGAGTGTCAACCCACCTGCCAGGAGCCTACTGCTCTGGGGCCACGACAGCAGCTTTGCCCTGAATTATACAGCAGTCGCTCCACCCCCTCCAGCACAACCTCTCCCACCCACTCAGCAGGGAGCTCATGAATATTGAACACGCAGGGAGGTTATTCATCTTCCAGCTCAGTGTGAAAAACCTCGTTTCTCTCCTCTTCCCCCTCAGCCCCTATCTCCTCCCAAAGGCCATCTGCTAAGTGCCCCGTTCAGCACAGACAGACCTGCCCCGATCAGCCCCCCAGGTATCCCCGAACACTGGCCTGGGGGCAACAGCACTGCCCAGCACCCCGCCTAGAGGGCAGCCGGGCGGATTTCCAGGCAGAGAAGGGGGAGCTCAGAGCCACATGCACTGCCACAGGGCCAGCCCACCCTGCTGCCAGGGCTGGCCACGAGCCCTGGCACGCTGCTGTCACTCACTGGTGCCTGGGTTTTCATTACCATGCTACTCTGACTGCAGTTTTGCTTTTCACACCAGGCCCCAAAGCAGCTCCTGATCCCTTGGCTGACAGAGGCTGGGTGCCCCCCGGGGACCAGCATGGCCGGGTCAACTTCAGCACATTCTTGGGAGCAGAGGGGTGAATAGGCAGAGCCACGAAGCAGCCACCCAACCCAACACACTCAGGCAGAAAAAAGGCTTAACCAGAGCACACAACAGACACCCAGAGTCCTGGGCTGGCGGCGAAGCGCAGCCCGCAGCCACTCGGACAACACAGCCCTGTGCCGAGCCTGGCTAGGGTTGCCAAGTGTCCGGTTTTCAACCAGACCCTCCCCAGCCCGGTAACAATGAGCAAGTGAGTGAGGGTGGGGGAGAGCGAACAACGGAGGGAGGGGGGATGGAGTAAGGGGGGGCAGGACCTCAGAGAAGGGGTGGAGCCTCGGAGAAGGGGTGGGGCAAGGGTGTTTGGTTGTGCAGGGCTGGAAAGTTGGTCACACAGCAGGGCCGAGAAATTAGTCAGCCCACCCTGGCCCCGGAACAGACGGACTGGCTGGAAACTCCTGCCCCCCTAGGGCTGACGGCGTATGGACCAGCTCCCCATCCCACACCAAAGGCACCGCTCCCCCATACCTTCTCAGCAGCCTGCCCTGGCACGGCCCCCTCTCCTCCGCCACTCCCCAGCAGCCAGCACCACCCCCGCCAGCGGGGTGCACCCTCAGCCTGGCACGTCTCTCCCAGCGGAGCCCAGGGCGGCCGGAGCTGAGCTCTAACGAGCGTCTCCGCGTTTCACTGTAACTGATGCTAGTCAGGGGCACTGGGCTCTGCTGCTCAGGCAGGCTGGGAGCGTTGAGAGTGACTCGGGCCCGGGGCTTACGAGGACCAGGCAAGAAAGGGGGGACAGGGCACTGCAGGCTGGGGGGGGGTCCTGGAATCCGTCCTGCTCCCCCTGTGCCCGCCCAGGGCCTTCTCCCCCCGTGTACTAACACCACTGTGCTGTGCCGGGTAGGCTCAGAGCGACTGGGCCCAGCCGCTGCAGAGCGAGCCAGCACCGTGGCCAGACAGGGAGCGCAGGAAGCCAGGCCAGGCCAAACACGGAGAGCCCTGCCCCTGCAGGAGCTGACAGCATGGGGAACGGGGGAGGGCAGGGAGCAGAGGCTCTGGGGAACTAACACACATGGCCAGGGTATATGGTGTGATGGGCTCCAGGGTGCAAACACCTCACTGGGGTCTCCCCCCGTTCCCCAGAGACAAGGCACAGCCCCTTCCAGCAGGGCTCCAGGTTCCACCCCCAGCCCCCATGGAACCCCTTCCCCAGAGCCCCACAGCCCATGTCTGCTCCCACCCCAGGCGCGTGCTGGCTGGAAGGTCCTGGGCAGTGGCTTCCCTCCTGGAGAACCAGAGAAAAATGCATTTAATTAGCGTGGAACTAGTCACCAAGCCACGTTAACGGGCTTCCAACTTCATTAGCACAGGCAGGCTGCACGTAATTAAAATAATGAGCTTGCAATTTTACTGCAAACGGCTTTGGAACAGCGCTGCTGCAGCTGGGCAATTACAGTCTGTGCGCGGAGCCTGGGACCGAGACGGCCCCAGAGCATCTGCGGGCTGCAAGTGGGTCTCGCTGCGAGACGGGGCCGCCCGCAGTCCTGCTGGCACGACCCCATCGCCCGCCCCACAGGAAGAGGAGCCCTGGCTCTGCACCCCCACCCCATCACCCTCCCACTTACAGCCCCCAACCTTCCTCCCCACACAGGGAGTGTGGGGGGGTCGCTCCTCTGGTTCCTACGCGGGGACCCTGCACGGGGGCCCCTCTCAGGTACTTGCACGGCAGGTGCCAGCCTCGACACACAGGGTGAGCCTGCACTGGGCCGAGCTGGGCCAGAGAAGCCTTTGCTATTTCTAATGTGTGCAGGAGCCCCCAGGCCCAGTGTCCATGAGGGGACTGGAGATTCCCACAGCCGCCTAGGTCTGTGCCCTCCCCAGGACCAACCCTCCAGGCCCCGGGCCTAGCCCCTCACCTTGGGAGCTGTAACAGTGCAGCAGCCCCCAGCTCCTTGGGGGCGGAGCAGGGCCCCATGTCCTGCTCCCAGCCAGCCAGGCACAGTGGAAGGCAAGTCCTGAGAGGGGAACACAGAGAAGCTCTAGGGGCCGGCGTGCAGGGTGGGGGCCTGCAGGTGGCTCCTGATGGCCAGAGGTTGAGGGAGAGGAGAGTCTGGGGAACCCTGGGGGCCGGCAGGGGTGTGTGTGATTAGAACTGATCTGCCACGGGTGGGAGCAAGCTCTCACGGCAACGCCAGTGTCAGGGCTTGGTGGTTCCAGAGCCCATGGCACCGGGTGGGACTCGCCCCCCATCCCCGGGTACGATCCCCTCCCTGCACCATCACTCGCTGCGCAGGGGTCTGCAGCATCTCCAGTGAAGTGAGAACTTCATTCTCTCTTAACGATGCTGTTGTGCGGTTAATGACGGTTATTAAAGTCCCCTGCACCACGCAGGTAACAGTTCAGGGCCACCAGCGAGCTCTGCCTTGGGTCTGGGCAACAGGACACCACTGGGTGACTCAGCAGGGCCATCACAGGGACATCTTGCAGGGGCAGGAGCTGCCGTCAGCTCCTGGGCCAGGGAGAAGTGGGGGACTGCCCCAGAAAATCCCTCCAGCCTGGTGCCCTGGCTGAAGAGTAACTCCTGGCCAAGCTGGTGAGCTCAGGACGCTTGCTCAGCCCTGGCCCTGCCTGAGTGGGTGCGGAGCCACCTCTGCCCCAGCACATCTGCTGACGCAGAGCCCCAGGCTGGGAGGGCCGACGGGCCCCAGGAGGCCGAACTGACTGGCTGAGGCATCTTGGAGAGTTTCAGACGCAAGCCAGTTGTCAGAAGCTTTTTTGCTCCTCATTATCTCCCTTTTCTGGCTTACGGGGTCTTTCAAGCTGCGCCAGAGCCGTTTGCCGCTCTGCACACACCAGCCAGGCCACGTTCCCAGCAAGCGCAGACCCTGCTTAACTCTTCCCTGCCCACCCAGTACAACGCAACTTCGCTTGGCCCCTTGGAGGCTCCAGCCAGTGCACGGGGACAACAACAGGCCCTGGATTTTCAGAGTGGATGCCCATCAAGATGCACGAGCTCCCTGCCCCAGGCTCACCACGCCCAAGGCCAGCGAGCTGCCCGCCCTGCCCCGCCGTCCAATTGCTAACACACAATATGCACTCCCAGCTGCTGCCTCCCCTTCCCCCCTGCAGTCTGGCAAGCTGGGGGGGGGGGGCACCATGGGGCAGAGTCTATTACAATCCAGGGCTCAGGGGGCCATCAGGAAATATTTGGGCTGCTCCACAGATCGTGCTGCGTGGGGGCTCTGCCGCAGGACACAGGGCTCACTCTGCCCATGCAGAGCCCTTGGGGCCCTCTGCCCTCAGGGCTGGGACAGGAGGAGCACCAGCTGGCAGCCTACCAGCACCCTCCTGAACTACCTCAGCAACACAGGGAGCAGCAGGGCTGGGCCACCCTTCCCAGGACAGTGGTGAATGGGAACTTCGCAGGCCCATGGAGTTCCCCAGCCCCAGAGCAGAATCTGCAGCTGCAGCCGGTCTCCTGCCTGCTCAGAGAGAACAGCGTTAAGAGGAGAGATGGCCAGGGGCAGGGAGGGAGCTGGGGAGCCCAGGTTCCTGTCAGGGCTGCTGGGGTCCCCTGTGATTACCAGGAGCTGGTCACACAGAGACGAGACAGGGATTAGCCACCGCAGCCCCTAACACTTGGAGCTTATTAACAAGGAATCAAGAGCCCAGCTGATGAGCCTGCTCCAGCCCCTACCCAGAGCCCCCGCGGGCCCCAGAGCAGGGAGCTGGCTCTCTGGTCACTCACGCCTGGGCACACAGCTCCACATGGCACTGCAGACCTGCTCTAAGCGGTGCAGGGGCTGATCCAGCTGGGGGGCTGGCTGGGTAGAATCACGCCCAGCTGAAGGGGCTCCTGTGAACAGACCCTGGCTGGCGACTGCACCCGCCAGCCTGAGTGGGGACCCGGGCAGGGCTCGACTGTACACGTCTCTCCAGCAGCTGCCTGGCCAAGCTCCTTCAGGGCTGACTCGCACGCTCCCCCCACACCCCGCTCCAGGGATAGCTCCCTTCAGCCAAATCACATCATCCCTGATCAACGGAGCCAATTTGGAACTTTCCGAGATAACATCATGATGCGATTTCCAGCAGGCAGCACCCCTGCGAGCTCCTCGGGAACAGCGCCACGGCACACAGCTCCCACGCAGGGCGGCAGCGAGCGGAGGAACCGCAGCTCCCAAGGGTGCTCAGAGCACGGCCCGGCCTGCGACCGACAGAGACCTCGACTCAGCCGCATGGCGTTCACAGCACTGCGGGCAGCCCGGCCCAGCGGGACCACGGCCAAGCCCAGCAGAGCCAGCATCCCACAGCCTCACCCCTGGGCCCGGCCTAGCGCAGCGCGGTCACGGCCCAGCCCTGAGACCAGAGATGGTGCCTGCATTTAAGCCGGTCTCCAGGGTGCTGAGCCCTGCAGGCTCTGCTCTCGCTCCAGCCGTTCAGGGCGAAGCTCCTGTTCCTTGCACGGAGAAGTGCAGTTTGTTAGGAAGTAGATAAAGACAAACCTATTAAGACTAATTAACGAGGCCTTGCACCGATCAATTCTGTAAGTGCTCTGTACATTTCAAAGCTCTATGCTCAGACTGTCATGAGGCAGCCACGGAACTGGGCTAACTGTGTCTTCATTTCACTCACGGTCCCCCTGGGCACAGCCAAGCCCTAATGGGCCAGGCTCTGGGGCCACAAGACGGACAGCTGCAGCCTGATCTCAGAGGCCCAGACCACAGGAAGAGACGCAAGCCCCCTCCCCTTCACACTGCAGGGAGGGATCCCACAGCCATGGCACAGCCTCTCACTGCCATGCTGCCCAGTCTGAGCCACCAGCCCCTTTCTCCCTACAGCCCCTCACGTTCATCTCTCACACTTGGGGCCCTTCCCCACAGCTGGCACTGGGAGAGCGGGGCTGGCCAGTGCCTCAGAAATCCCTCTCCACTGCCCCCATGACAGTGCAGGCCCCTCCAGATAGCCTTGAGGATGGCGAAGGCTAGGGGGTCTCCATCCCGCCCCCACAGCACTCAGGCTACCAGGAGGGCTGTGCTGGAGCAGGGAGCAGTGGCTTAGAGCAGATGCCTCTGGCTGTGGGTGGCAGAAGCAGCCCTGCACCGGGGCAGAGTCCATGCCTGGGACATCTCCCATGGCCAGAGCCTACACAGCACGTGCTCCGGTGTCTCAACACTGGGGCTACTGCAGCTTTCTGGGCACCCCAATGTGCTGCCCTTTGCTTCTGGCTTTTCCCAGGGGAAGTCGTTCCTTCCCGGATCAGCCTGTATTGTGAGGATACCGCACGTTCCTCGGTCGGACTGTGCATGCTGGCTGCTCCATGATGACAGAGGGAGCAATTCCAACAGGGGTGGCCAGGACAGGAGGGCGGAACTCAGGCAGCCCCCTCCGATAGCCACCCATACATCTCGAATCCCAGGTATACAGACTCAGCTATGGGAATGGGGGGGGGGGGGCTCAAGGTCTGAAAGCCACCCTCCCTCCTGAGGCTTCAGAGCCCCAGCTCCAGCTGGAATGTCTCCATGGCTATTTTCAGCACTGTAGGATGAGGCTGGGTCTGTAGACAAGGCCCTGCCCCTTGCTGCCCTGGGCTCGCAGGTTTGCTGGGTAAAGGTACCACTTGGACTTGGTACCACACAACATTTTGATTAAAAAAGCAGAATGATACAAACCTGACATGGCCCTCGTTAAACGGATTAAACCCTGGCTGACTGACCCTGCAACTGTAAACGGGGCCCCAACATCAAGCGGGTGTGTTGCTAATGGGCCCTACAGGAATGGGTTCTTGATCTTACACTATTTAACATTTTCATCAGTGACATGGAAGACGACAAACTCCTTGCTGAGAAAGTTTGCAGCTGAGACAAGGATTGGGGGATTGGGCAATAATGAAGAGGACAGGTCACCGATACAGAGTGATCAGGATCACTCGGGAATTGGGAGTTTCACTATGGTTGAATGTGAAGTCCTACATCTAAACACAGGCCATATTCACAGGCTGGGGGGGCTCTCTCCTGGGAAGCAGGGACTCTGAAACAGACGTGGGACTCATACCAGACAGTTGCTGAACTTGAGCTCCCCAGGCAACATTGTAGCCAAAAAGGTTAATTTGATCCTTGGAGGCACAAACGGGAATCTCAAGGAGCAGAGAGGTTACTTTACCTCTGTGTTTGGCACTGGTGCAACCACTGCTGGAATCCTGAGTCCAGTTCCAGCGCCCACAGTTCATGGAGGATGTTGATAAATTGGAGGGGGGTCAGAGAAGAGCCATGAGAAGATTAAAGGATTAGAAATCCTGCCGTATCGTGACAGACTCAAGGAGCTCAATCTTAACTTGGAAAGAAGGTTCAGGGGTGACAATCCCAGTCTCTAAGTACCAACGTAAGGAACAAACATAGATTATGGGCTCTAGGATCCAGCAGAGGAAGATCTAACCCAAGCCAATGGCTAGACGTTGAAGCCGGATGTATTTAGACTAGAATAAGGTGTAAGATTTTAGCAGTGAGGGTGATTAGTCACTGGAACAATTTCCTAAGAGTCTTGGGGGATTCTCCAACCCTGGCCATTTTCAAATTAAGACTGGGAGTTTTTCCTGAAGGACACACCAATGAATTCAGGACATTCTCTGCTCTGTGTTGTGCAGGAGGTCAGACTATCATAGAATCATAGAATATCAGGGTTGGAAGGGACCTCAGGAGGTCATCTAGTCCAACCCCCTGCTCAAAGCAGGACCAATCCCCAATTAAATCATCCCAGCCAGGGCTTTGTCAAGCCTGACCTTAAAAACTTCTAAGGACGGAGATTCCACCATCTCCCTAGGTAACGCATTCCAGTGTTTCACCACCCTCCTAGTGAAAAAGTTTTTCCTAATATCCAACCTAAACCTCCCCTACTGCAAGTTGAGACCATTACTCCTTGTCCTGTCCTCTTCTACCACTGAGAATAGTCTAGAACCATCCTCTTTGGAACCACCTCTCAGGTAGTTGAAAGCAGCTATCAAATCCCCCCTCATTCTTCTCTTCTGCAGACTAAACAATCCCAGTTCCCTCAGCCTCTCCTCATAAGTCATGTGTTTCAGTCCCCTAATCATTTTTGTTGCCCTCCGCTAGACTCTTTCCAATTTTTCCACATCCTTCTTGTAGTGTGGGGCCCAAAACTGGACACACTACTTCAGATGAGGCCTCACCAATGTCGAATAGAGGGGAACGATCACGTCCCTCGATCTGCTCGCTATGTCCCTACTTATACATCCCAAAATGCCATTGGCCTTCTTGGCAACAAGGGCACACTGCTGACTCATATCCAGCTTCTCGTCCACTGTAACCCCTAGGTCCTTTTCCGCAGAACTGCTGCCTAGCCATTCGGTCCCTAGTCTGTAGCTGTGCATTGGGTTCTTCCGTCCTAAGTGCAGGACCCTGCACTTATCCTTATTGAACCTCATCAGGTTTCTTTTGGCCCAATCCTCCAATTTGTCTAGGTCCCTCTGTATCCTATCTCTGCCCTCCAACGTATCTACCACTCCTCCCAGTTTAGTATCATCCGCAAATTTGCTAAGAGTGCAATCCACACCATCCTCCAAATCATTTATGAAGATATTGAACAAAACCGGCCCCAGGACCGACCCCTGCGGCACTCCACTTGACACCGGCTGCCAACTAGACATGGAGCCATTGATCACTACCCGTTGAGCCCGACAATCTAGCCAACTTTCTACCCACCTTATAGTACATTCATCCAGCCCATACTTCTTTAACTTGCTGACAAGAATACTGTGGGAGACCGTGTCAAAAGCTTTGCTAAAGTCAAGAAACAATACATCCACTGCTTTCCCTTCATCCACAGAATCAGTAATCTCACCATAGAAGGCGATTAGATTAGTCAGGCATGACCTTCCCTTGGTGAATCCATGCTGACTGTTCCTGATCACTTTACTCTCGTGTAAGTGCTTCAGGATTGATTCCTTGAGGACCTGCTCCATGATTTTTCCGGGGACTGAGGTGAGGCTGACTGGCCTGTAGTTCCCAGGATCCTCCTTCTTCCCTTTTTTAAAGATTGGCACTACATTAGCCTTTTTCCAGTCATCTGGGACTTCCCCCGTCCGCCACGAGTTTTCAAAGATAATGGCCAATGGCTCTGCAATCACATCCGCCAATTCCTTTAGCACTCTCGGATGCAACTCGTCCGGCCCCATGGACTTGTGCACGTCCAGCTTTTCTAAATAGTCCCTAACCACCTCTTTCTCCACAGAGGGCTGGCCATCTACTCCCCATGTTGCGATGCCCAGCACAGCAGTCTGGGAGCTGTCCTTGTTAGTGAAGACAGAGGCAAAAAAAGCATTGAGCACATTAGCTTTTTCCACATCCTCTGTCACTAGGTTGCCTCCCTCATTCAGTAAGGGGCCCACACTTTCCTTGGCTTTCTTCTTGTTGCCAACATACCTGAAGAAACCCTTCTTGTTACTCTTGACATCTCTTGCTAGCTGCAGCTCCAGGTGCGATTTGGCCCTCCTGATTTCATTCCTACATGCCTGAGCAATATTTTTATACTCTTCCCTGGTCATATGTCCAACCTTCCACTTCTTGTAAGCTTCTTTTTTATGTTTAAGATCTGCTAGGATTTCACCATTACACCACCAGTGTTCCCTTCTGGCTTTATAATGTATCAATCCATTTCCCCCATGGGGACATACTCTGGTTTAAGCAGGGTCTGGAGACCCCGGCAGACCAGGAGCTTCGAGGGAGATAACAAGGGCAACCTTTGAAGAGCAGGTGGGGAGGAGGGAGGCTGGGGTGCAGGCTGCTCCCCCAAAGCCCAGCAGCAGGGTATCTGGATAAGATGGCCCTACCTGGCTCTGGACACAGAGTCGTGCTGCGATAACAGTCCTCTGTGGCGCTCCTCGGGGCTGGGGTGTTGTACTGATGAGCTGTTTGGTGCTGTTGCTCACGGCGCCCGCAGGGGAGTCTCACAGTGCCGCGCAATCCAGGCTGGGCATTCGCAGGGCACTGTGCCCAGTCAGAGTGGGAGAGGCTCAGGGCCGGTGCCCTGGAGGGGATGCATGCAGACTGACTGGGCAATGATGCAGTTAGCCCTTACCATGGCAGCCCCCACGACAGCCCTGCGGTGGCTGAGAGCTCAGAGCGGCCCATGCACCGCTCCATGGCCCAGTGCCCCATGCTGCCCCATGCAGGGCCCCCTGCACTGGTTTGTTTGGGCTCCTGGTTAACTTTTCCCTGTCAGCCACCATGATCAGCATTCAGCGCTTGTGTTCAAACTGTCTCAGCAGAGACGCCTTTGATCCATGCAGACGGCTCCAAGTCCCCCAGTCCACATGCTCCCCGCTCCCTGCCACCACTGCAGCCTGAGGCTCAGGGCACCAGGGTCCCCGCACAGCATTGGATCCGAGTCTGCTCAAAGGGAGCCCGGGACCCAACCCCCTGCATCACATCCAGTCCAAAGAGAGCCGCAGCTGAGGGGGACCTCCCCTGTCTGCCGAGCCCTGGCACACTAGCCCCATCCAGCCCCCAGAAGGCAGCACGGCTCAGGTACCCCCAGCACCTGCCCCTTACGACTCTGCACCACCCTCTCAGCACCAGTTCCCAGACCCCTTTACGGGGCTGACCCTAGCTGTTCACCCCAAACGGCAGGGGCTGCGGGCCACAGCACATGCCCTCCTGCAGGGCTTCATGCTGTCAGCTCCTTTCCCTCTTGTGCTCTGCAAGCTGCTCCCCGCCCACCCCAGCGCAGCCCCACCCCAGCAGCAGCTCCCAGCTCACTGAGTAGCCACACTGTCACAGGAGAGAGCCCTTGGGGGCCCGAGGGGCCCTCTCCTGCCATGCTGGGAGCTGCCCCAGGGGCTCAGCCATGGCAGAGTGAGCGCTGGGCACAGGAAGAAGTGGTGCTGGTCACAAACAGGGACAGGGAATGCCCCCTGCTCACCTGCTGGGGAGAGACTAAGGGGCTTTTCAAGGGGCTTGGAGCCCCAGCCATGGAAAGGATGTGGGTGACAGAAGTATCTGAGAACGCCCCCGTCCCTCACAGCATGGCTGCGGAGCAGACAGACAGACGCACCACATGAGTGAGAGACAGACAGGGGCCCTGGGCTCCTCGTGGTGGTGCATTTGTAGTGACTACGGGCGCTCGGCTGTTCCTTTCACTAACGCAGCCGGGCGCAGAGCAACTCCTTTAACAGCTGTCAGCTCCACAACAGAGATAAACCTGGAACAAAGACGTGGGGCGTGCAAGCAGTGCCGGAAGACAGGGCCCTGGGATCCCAGCATAACTGGAGCACTTCCCTGAATTGTAATCCTGGTCTTCAAGGCATGGAGAGCGAGCCAGCCCGCACGGTCCCTGGGCATGCTCCTGCTTAGCAATTAACTGGAGGGCTAGCTCTGTGCACAGCAGAGCGGGAGCTTTCCCGAGCCTCTCCCCTGCAAACCTGCCAAGGACAGCGCAAGATGCTCCCCGTGGGGCAGGAAGGCAGAGCCCCCCTGGGGAGGGAGGGGGTTTGCTAAACAGCATGTTTGTGTCCCTCCTTCATGGACAAGAGTATGACCCGGACCCCAAGCCCACAAGGGCGGTGACGTCTGAAGCCACCCAGCAAGCCCGTGTTAACGGAAGAACCAGGTCTCACAACTCCTGGCCCTTTGCTCAGTGCGAGGCCCTGCTAGCCACATGCCCAGCCAGCCAGTTCGCAGCCCTAGGATGCTCCCTCCCAGTACGTGCCACACTAGGGCTCTGACTCAGTCCAGACTCCAAGAGAAAGGGCATCCCCAGCACTACCCCCTGCGCTAGCCAGGCTCCCCAGCCAAGCCCTGCTTTGTCAGCTCTCAAGCCTGAGAAGGGGTGGTTACAGGCCACAATCTTCCTGCCACCGCCACCTCCCCTGGCTTAGGCCACGTCTACATTGTAGCACAGAAGGCAGGACGTTTTCCACGTGTAGACAGGCCAACCTGTCTCAAGTGTAGCCTATGTCAGTAAAACCGATGTCGCTCAGGGGTGTGAATGTTCTAACCCCTCCCTCCCCCTGCCCAAGTGACAGAAGTCACAAACTGTCTGGCCATTGGCTAGGCCCAGGTAGCCAGGGACAGTCGCATCTGATCCACTAGAGATCTCGGCAAAGATCAACACCTTTCCTTCCCCAGCCTGGTTAGACATGCAGTTCACAGGGAAACTGAGGCACACACAATAATCATACGAAACATTATGAAAACTCCCCACTTCGTCACATCCTGCCCCCCTTTGAGTCTGAACTGAGCGGGGTCCCTTCAGCTAATGGCCTGGGGAAGTGCAGGTCCCCCTTTCCGGGACAAAACATCAGCTATAACATGCATTCCCATTCCCATGGACCACCACCATCTCATAATCCTGGAGGGTCAGACTCCATTGCAGGAGCTCAGCATTAGCCCCTTTCATTGGTGCAGCCTGTCAGACGACAGTGGTCAGTATACACAGTAAAGTGCCTCCCAAATAGATACGACTGCACCCACCCCAGGGCCAGGCCTTCCTTCTCGATGGCCACATAGTTCTGCTCCCTGGGCAGCAGCTTCCTGCTCAGGTACACAATGGGGTGTCTCTCCCCCTTCGCATTGGCCTGCATTGGCACCACGCCCAGCCCTGTATCTAGAGCTTCTGTGAACACCATGAAGGCTTGTGTCACGGAGTCCCTGGGCAATGCTCTGGAACTGCTCCCCAGGAAGCCAGGCAGGACTCTGGGGCAGTTGCCTTCCTGTGAGCAGCCCGTCTTCAGGACACAAAGCTCACACAGCTTCCACCTTCCTGGGTCTGACCTCGGAGCATTCAGCATCCTCTGCCCCTCCGTGTGCTTCCCACAGCGAGTCCGCCCAGGCGGGGCTCCTGGGGAAGCCAGAGGGTCCTGCACCCCAACTTCGCAGTCAGACGTGACTCTCAGCCAGCCAGTAAAACAGAGGTTTATTAGATGACAGGAACATGGTCTAACACAGAGCTTGTACGTGCAGAGAACAGGACCCCTCAGCTGGGTTCATTTTGGGGGGCAGTGAGCCAGACAACCACGTCTGCCCTTCACTCCATGTCTTCAGCCAGCCCCAAACTGAAACTCCCTCCAGCCCCTCCTCCTCTGGGCTTTGTCCCTTTCCAGGGCCAGGAGGTCACTGGATTCCTTTGTTCTCCAACCCCTTAGCTCTCACCTTGCAGGGGGGAAGGGCCAGGCCATCAGTTGCCAGGAAACAGGGTGTCGGCCATTCTCTGTGTCCAGACCCGTGCACACACCTGCCCTCTAGGGCTCTGCAGTGATCATACACCCTTACCCCACCACCTAGAGACTTAAGAATTGCATAGGGGAAACTGAGGCACCCCCACACTATTCAGAGGAAACATTAAGAACAGTCCCACTTCATCACATCTCTCCCCCCTTTGAGATCGAACTGAGCGGGGTCACTTTAGCCGATGACCTGGGGAAGTTCGAAGCCACCAATGTTCCCATGGATGCCCCAGCATCTCTCCCATTCCTTGGTGGGAGTTACACCAGGCCCTTCCAGTTTCACGCCCTCCCTTAGGTCGGGGGTGGTCGATAGCACTTGCAGGCCGCATGTGGAAAGGTTTATGCGGCCCGTGCCCTTTTGCCACTCCAAAAGCCCAGGGGGTCAAACTGGGATTGGGTCTTCTCCCCAACAAGCTGGCCAAACACAGCCACTTAGTTATAGGACTGTTTAACTTTCTTAACAGCTTTCACTCCATCTGAGACCTTCTCAAAGCTATCCACACTGGATCCTTCAACAGGAAAGTCAGTGGATCCATTCACAACAGAACATTTCTGGCTGTTAGGAACTGAAACTTTCTTGATTAAATCACTTTCACACCCTTCAGCTGCGGTAAACTGCTTGCAAAGACTCCATGAGGATTGCTTTCCCTAGGGCTTTTCTATGCAACAATTCACCCTTCACAGAAATTCTGCCCTTACCCTCTTCACCTAGGGCTTGCTCTAGAGGAACACTTTCCTGAGCAACAACAGACTCTTTCTGGGTCTCCCTTACATCCAGAATCACCTCTGGCCCATCAGGCGGATTCCTACACCATCCCCTTTCAGGCAAACTTACAGACTTCCTAGATAAAAGGTCAGAAGCATTCTCCTTCCCTTTGCCACATACAAGTTCAGGAATCTTTTCCTTCTTGCTACAGGTTTCCACACCCTCAGTAGGTAACACAATCACATCACCTTCATGCTCTCCTTGTGCCCTGGCTAGGATCTCACCCTGATTAGACAGAGTTGCTATGCCCTTTCCAACAACACACTAGCACCAGGCAAAATACAAGCACCAGAATTGTCTGGTCTCTGGGATTTTACATAGACACTAACTGGATGCGACCTAGTTACAGGGCCATTCTCCCGAGCAGACACAAACTTAGGGCCATTCCCTTCCTGGGCTTTAGCTGAATCCAGAACCAACTCTGAGACAACTGCACTACCCTCAACCATCACAGGCTGAAAAGCCCCTTCTGTCTGCTCCACAGACAAAGAAAAGCTGGACACACTTTCTCCTTTCCCAGACACACAGCTTGGGATCTCTTTCCCCTTGTCCCAGCACACAAGGCTGGTCACAGACAACTGCTTGGAGATCAGGGTAGCTCCCTCCATAGGCAAGTCAATACCCCTGAGAGACACAGGCACGTTTCCTTCCCTGTCCCAATTCTCCACCCAGCTAACAGGTAAGGTCCAGGGACACTCATCTTCCACTCTCCTCGCCTCCCCACCCTGCTGACTAGACAAAGCCATCAGCTCACAAGGCTGCCTAGGCTCATCCAGACTTTCCTTACCTAGCACCTTGCCACTCCCAACAGATCCCCTGCCCTGCCTGTGTCTCCCCCCACTCAGCTGGGGTCTCAGCTCCCACTGTGCTCAGCGCTGCCCTTGCTGTCCCAGTGGGGGTAGGCAGCGAGCTCACTGCTTTCCTTGCTGCATCAGAGCGAGAGCGAGCGTGAGCCCCCCCTCTCTGTCCCACCCAGCCCCAGGGGTCTGGTTACAGGCAGGCAGGTATCCTGAGCCTAGAAGCTCCTCCCTGCTGCCAGCCGGGTCATCTGCATTTTCACTGACCATTTTCCTCTCCACTGATTGGTTCCCTGAATTCAAATTCAAACGCTCGGCAGTTACCGGAGCATGGCCTGGATCCTGTCCCAAAGAGACACAGTCTCCCACAGCCAATATCCCGGAGAACCCCAACGGCCAGCCAGACCCACCCCTCCTGGGTCTGCACAGGGATCTGGGCCATAGGCAGGGTGAGGGGCTTCGTCCCCGAGACCCTCACCCAGCTCACAGAGCCTCTGAGGCTGCGCCACCCAGGGCCTGACAACAGTTCTCTCTGTCTCAGGATCTCGCCTCCCCACGAATGTCTCCCCATTGACCATCACCTTCCGCTCCCACTGGGGGTCCGAGGGGCCTGAACCCAGGAAACTCCACACAGACATATAGGTTGGGGTCAGGAGTGGGAGCCTGTCCACCTCCCCACCTATCTGGCTGACGGAGTCTATGGCCTTGGGACCCAGCAAGGGAGCTAGACACCGGGGCTTTTCCGCAGGGTCCCCCTGGTTCATATCACCAGCCTGCTCAAAGGCAGTGAGGTGGGCATCCACATCCCCCCCCCCTTAACCAGGGGCAGCAATTTAGTCTCGAGGTTCCCTGCGGAACTGGCCCCCCGGGGTCTATCCCCACTCACCCCGGGGAGGTCCCCCAGGCCTCTCTGCTCCCCCACCGCCAGTTCATGCTGCTGCTGCTTCTGCAGCTCTTTTTCGGGCTCTCGCTGTCTCTCACAGTCCTCTTGCTCTCTTGGACTCAGCTCCAATCCCATCCATCTCCGATCCCCCGATGGGGAGCCCAATCGTGAAGACCCTCGTCTGGTTGAGGACAGGAGTCTTGGGGATGCCTGGCCACCACTCCAGCTGCTCCCAGATCCTGCTATCGCCCCATTTGGGGTCAGGAATCTGTTCCTTAGAGCGGTCATCCTCCTCCAGCTGCACGATTAACTCTGCTTTGGTGAACTTTCCAGTGCTCAACCCCCTCTTTCTGCACAAGGTTGCAATGTCCTTCTTAAGGAGACGGTGACAGGCCATCACTCCGCTGTTCCCAAGTTGTTGTGGACTCACAGGCCCGTGTGCTCTCAGCTCCCCACAGTTTTCAGGGAGAACCCCTAGTGTGCCAGCCCTTCTCGAGGTCACCACCTCTTTGCCAGGGCCAAGCCGCAGGCTCCTCCGCCCCTGAGACTGCTCACTGCAGTCCCCAGGGGGACCCCATTACTGCACAGTCCTTCTGTGACGAAGTGGGACTGTTCTTAATGTTTCCTCTGAATAGTGTGGGGGTGCCTCAGTTTCCCCTATGCAGTTCTTAAGTATCTAGGTGGCGGGATAAGGGTGTATGATCATTGCAGAGCCTTAGAGGGCAGGTGTGTGCAGGGGTCTGGACACAGAGAATGGCCGACACCCTGTTTCCTGGCAACTGATGGCCTGGCCCTTGCCCCTGCCAGGGGAGAGCTAAAGGGTTGGAGAACAAAGGAATCCCGTGACCTCCTGGCCCGGGAAAGGAACAAAGCCCAGAGGAGGAGGGGCTGGAGGGAGTTTCAATTTGGGGCTGCTGGGGCGTGGAGTGAAGGGCAGACGTGTTGTCTGGCTCACTGCCCCCCAAAATGGACCCAGCTGAGGGGTCCCGCTCTCTGCACCTACAAGCTCTGTGTTAGACCATGTCCCTGTTGTCTAATAAACCTCTGTTTTCCTGGCTGGCTGAGAGTCACGTCTGACTGCGGAGTTGGGGGGCAGGACCATCTGGCTTCCCCAGGACCCCGCCTGGGCGGACTCGCTGTAGGAAGTGCACGGAGGGGCAGAGAGGATGCTAAATGCTCCGAGGTCAGACCCAGGAAGGTGGAAGCTGTGTGTCCTGCAGACAGGCTGCTCACAGAAAGGAGACTTCCAGAGCGTCGCCCGGGGACTCCGTGACACCTTCTCGCTGGTCACACACTCCGAGGGGTTAACCGCCCCCCAAAACCACTCCTCTCTGAGCCTTCAGCACACCTGGTCCTCGTCAATCCCCCTTCGTTTTACTGCTCCCCAGTCACTTACTGCAGGAAGCGCCATCCACGGGGTGCAGTAGATCCCACCGCTACCACCAGTTGTCACGGAGTCCCCGGGCGATGCTCTGGAACTGCTCCCCAGGAAGCCAGGCAGGACTCTGGGGCAGTCGCCTTCCTGTGAGCAGCCCGTCTTCAGGGGACACAGCTCACACAGCTTCCACCTTCCTGGGTCTGACCTCGGAGCATTCAGCATCCTCTGCCCCTCCGTGCGCTTCCCACAGCGAGTCCGCTCAGGCGGGGTCCCGGGGAAGCCAGAGGGTCCTGCACCCCAACTCCGCAGTCAGACGTGACTCTCAGCCAGCCAGTAAAACAGAAGGTTTATTAGATGACAGGAACATGGTCTAACACAGAGCTTGTTGGTGCAGAGAACAGGACCCCTCAGCTGGGTCCATTTTGGGGGGCAGTGAGTCAGACAACCACGTCTGCACTTCACTCCATGTCCCAGCCAGCCCCAAACTGAAACTCTCTCCAGCCCCTCCTCCTCCTCTGGGCTTTGTCCCTTTCCCGGGCCAGGAGGGCACCTGATTCCTTTGTTCTCCAACCCTTTAGCTCTCACCTGGCAGAGGGGAAGGGCCAGGCCATCAGTGGCCAGGAAACAGGGTGTCGGCCATTCTCTGTGTCCAGACCCCTGCACACACCTGCCCTCTAGGGCTCTGCAGTGATCATACACCCTTATCCCAGCACCTAGATACTTAAGAACTGCATAGGGGAAACTGAGGCACCCCCACACTATTCAGAGGAAACATTAAGAACAGTCCCAGTTCGTCACACAGGCTCCCCATGTGACTGGGCCTCGGCAACCTGCAGTCCTACAGGGCTGCTCCCACGCACACGGAGGAGCTCGCCGGCCTGGCGCAGGACCCACACCACGCTGCTGCAGGCAGAAGAGCGATTTCTGTCACGTCTGGAGCCGAGGCAGCGGGGTGAAAAGGGCCAGCCAAAGCAGCGGCCAACCTAAGCTTCCACATTAGCACCAGCTATAAATATTAATGGCACGAGGAGCCAGGCACTAACGAGGCCAAGAACAGCCGTCTGTCGCTCTAACTCCTCACCTAATGCAGTTTTCTCCTGACCCGTGGGAGCAACTTGGGGAGGGAGGGGCGGGGTCCTCGGGGAGGGGGTCCAGGGTTTCACACTGAGCAGCACAGGCCCAGGCAGTGTCTACACTGCAAGGGCTGCAGCCGAGAGTCAGCGCTGGCCACAGCGATGGACAGAAGGCTCCTAACCGCGCCCAGGCTGCAGCTCCGGAGGTCACTCGCCCTGACGACGCACAGAAGGCAGGACGTTTTCCACGTGTAGCCAGGCCAACTTGTCTCAAGTGTAGACCAGGCCTCAGACTCCCAGAGTTACACCCAATAGGCTGGCACAGCACAAGGAGGGGTGCTCAGGGCGGGCGTGGCACCGGGGGGGAGGGGGCAGCGGCTGGGGGCTCAGGGCGGGCGTGGCACCGGGGGCACCAACAACCCCAATCCTGACCAACACCAGCGCTTCCCAAGCTGCAGGCCAGGGGCTGTCACGGACACTCAGCCACCTCCTCCCTCGTCCCAGCCCCTGGTTCCATCGGAGGCCCCACTCAGGCTTTGGCCACAAGCCCCAGCACCTCAGTGACCAGAGCCAGGCCACGCCGCCCCCAGCGTGGGCCCCGTCTGGGCAGGAAGCGTCACAGCCCAGTGACCCCTGCACGCCACGTGTCGCTGCTCACCTCTCCCCCATCCAGCACCGCTGCCCGCCCGGCCTCTCCCCCACCCCGAACAGCCTCGCAGCAACCCCCACATCGCCCGCATGCTGATGGATGGGAAGCATCTCCTGTGTTTACTGCTACTTTGCAGCTGCCCTCCTCCCCACAGATCCCACACCCACCTCTGCACACAAAGGCCCCCCCACCCAGCACACAGCCCCCACCCGTGGGCACCCCCCGCACATATACACACAGATTCCCCCCCGGCACACAGCCCCCACCCATGGCCCCCCCCACATATACACACAGATTCCCCCCCGGCACACAGCCCCCACCCATGGGCACCCCCCCACATATACACACAGAACCCCCGCGGCACAAAGCCCCCCCCCATGCCCCCCCCGGCACACAGCTCCCCCCACAAGCCTCTCTCCTCCCATCCCAGAGGGCCCTCCATTTGCAGCCCCACCCTGGAGGCCCCAGCCGGGCTGGCTGGGAGGCAGGAGCGCCCTGCAGGGCGGACAGGCTGCGCTGTGCACAGGGGCTCAGGCTCACGCAGATAAAAGAATCCCCTTAACCCGCTGCCTTTGAGGCTGGGCCATGAAAGCAGCTCCCTGCAGTGCAGCACGGACAGTCTCTTAAAGGCCCGGGGGCACTGGCAGCTCCCAGGCAGGCTGAGACTGAGGCCCAGCCCGGGGCGCTCCCCAGGTCCCAGAGGCCAGCAGGAGACGGCGAGACACTCAGCCAGCTCCCCCTGCTCCCCCCGCATGGCCAGGCGCGCAGCACCCGGGGCACCAGTGCGGGCTCAGAGGGCAGGGCAGGGCAGGTGGCCACAGAGCAGCCACCAGCCTGCTGGGGAATGATGCTGCCAACAAGCCCAGCTGGCCCCTACACAGCCCAGAGCCACAAGCAGTAGGCACAGCACGCTGGGGGCAGAGGGGCTAATCACCCAGCTGCGCCGCAGCCCTCCCAGCTGGGGCAGTGACACTGCCCCTACTGCGCAGGGGGGGTTATCGGCAGAGCTGGGAGGGTGCCCTGCTCTGGCCCTGTCTGCCAAGCCCCGCTTTAGCAGCTGTTTGGCTAAGGGCAGGTGGGAAGGGAAGCCAGCCCCAGCCCCATTGCACCAGGCAGACAATATGCTAGTGAGTGTCGTGACCCCTCCGCCTACTCTTGGCTCTCACTCACCATGTGCAAACAGAGGGAGCTGGGGAGGGGGCAGAGCAGGGAGGCGGGTACAGCGGGGGGGAAAGGAGGGGGGGGGAAATGCACAGGGGGAAAAGAGATTAGCCTAAATTCTGCAAGGTGCCTCACTCTGCTGCCCCTGCACAGCCGAGTGCTCTGCTCAGCTCCCAGTGGCCTCTCAGCACTTCACCCTCCACTTCGGGTTTCTCTGGGCAGCGGAGCAAATCGGGAGGGAAGCAGCATGGGGACAGGGGTCCCCCCTGCCTCTCTGTGGGCCCCTGTGAGCAGCCGGGAGAACCTGCATGCCCAGGCTCTGCCAATCACAGCTGCCCTCTCTGCCCCAAGGAGCCAGGGGATGGGATGCCAGGGTAAATGGGCAGCAGGGCCTTTCCCCTGGAGCCCAGGATGAGCTTGGTGCAGAGGCCATGGCCAGCAAGGCAGGGGCGCAGAGGAGCTCGAGGGGGCCCCTTTCCCTCCCAAAGCAGCAGGGCACTGAACGGAGAGTGCCTGGAAGCACCAGCCTCTTAGAGCTCACCTGCCGCCACCAGGCCCTGCCCCACTGCGGCCCAGCGCACTCCTCGGCACACCGGCTCCGCGCTCAGGTCAGCCAGTTGTTAACACGGGCACCGTGACCCCGGCGAGGGCCAGGACATGCTGAGCTTGTCAGCTGCTGGCTCGAACGCACCAAGGGGTGGGGGGCAGAGCCAGGCAGCGAGATCAGCCTGACAGCACGGTCGTCTCTCGCCGCTCACACGGCCACATAAATTCGGCCACAAACAGCCGCTATGGCTGGGAAGCCAGGACTGCGCCGAGCGAACGCTGGCCGGCTGCCCCACCCTGCCCGCAGCACTGCACAGCTGGGCACTACCTATCGCAGGAGATACCAACTACAGACACCACGGGCGGCTCCGTGTGGGAGGCAGGGCCACGGAACAGGCAGATCAATGCTTTAGAAAGCTGCTTGCTGTGAGGCATTACTTTTCTGCCCAGGGGACCCGTCTGGGGATATGCCAGATGCCAGGGTGCGTGGTGAGGGCAGACACTCCTCCAAGGGCAAAGAGCCTACGTCTTTCACTCACCTTTCAATGATGTCAGCGATGGTGCACGCGAACATGAGGAGGCCTTCGGGCATCTGCAGAGCCACTAGGAGAGAGACAGATCCCCAGGGTTAGGATGCACTGAGCCAGTAATTTCTTCCGCAAAGCAAACACCTTGGTACAAGCCTGACGACACCCCTGCGCACACTGAGCCAGACCCAACCCACGCACAGCTCAGCCCTTCCGCCTTCTGCATCCACCCCAGAGCTCCTCCGAGCCAGAGCTGCCCACAGCATGCTGGGACCCTGGCACACTTAGCCCATGACACCCACCATTACAGGTGGCTCCAGGAGCTCCTGCGCACTTCCTAAGGGGAGGGAGTCACGAATCCTCTGCACTGGGGCAGCTTGGAGGAGTCACAACACGGCAACGACGCAGGAAGGGGAGAGCTGGAGAACTCCCTGCAGCTGGGTGCTGAACCCACCCGGCACAGTGAGGACCATGGCACCAAGGTGCTGGCCAAGCACCAGGGCTCAGGGTTCTAGGCCAGCACCTCTGTGCCCAGGCCACATGCTGCAGCCCAGGAATGAGCCAAGGCCCTCTGGGTGCTGGCCCAGGTGACAGGTGTGACGAAGTGGGACTGTTCTTAATGTTTCCTCTGAATAGTGTGGGGGTTCCTCAGTTTCCCCTAAGCAGTTCTTAAGTATCTAGGTGGTGGGGTAAGGGTGTATGATCGTTGCAGAGCCCTAGAGGGCAGGTGTGTGCAGGGGTCTGGACACAGAGAATGGCCGACACCCTGTTTCCTGGCAACTGATGGCCTGGCCCTTCCCTTCTGCCAGGTGAGAGCTAAAGGGTTGGAGAACAAAGGAATCAGGTGACCTCCTGGCCCCGGAAAGGAACAAAGCCCAGAGGAGGAGGGGCTGGAGGGAGTTTCAGTTTGGGGCTGGCTGGAGACATGGAGTGAAGGGCAGACGTGGTTGTCTGGCTCACTGCCCCCCAAAATGGACCCAGCTGAGGGGTCCTGTTCTCTGCACCTACAAGCTCTGTGTTAGACCATGTTCCTGCCATCTAATAAACCTTCTGTTTTACTGGCTGGCTGAGAGTCCCGTCTGACTGCGGAGTTGCGGGGCAGGACCCTCTGGCTTCCCCAGGACCCCACATGGGCGGACTCGCTGTGGGAAGCGCAGGGAGGGGCAGAGGAGGCTGAAGGCTCCGAGGTCAGAGCCAGGAAGGTGGAGCCGGGGGATCTGTGTGTCCTGCAGACAGGCTGCTCCCAGAGAGGAGACTTCCCCAGAGTCCTGCCTGGCTTCCTGGGGAGCAGTTCCAGAGCATCGCCTGGGGACTCTGTGACAACAAGCAGCAGGTTTAAAGCAAACAGCGGGAAGTGCTTCTTCCCACACACACAGCCGGCCAGTGGAGCTCACTGCCAGGGGATGTCGCGAAGGCCAGAAGTAAAATGGGTCCCAAACAGAACGAGGCTAGGTCCATCGTTGGCCATTGGTCAGGCTGGGCAGCGACACAACCCATGCTCCTGATGTCCCTAAACTTCTGACTAATGGAAGCTGGAAGTGGACGCCAGGGGCTGGATCACTCGACAGTTGCCCTGTTCTGTTCCCTCCCTCTGAAGCACCTGGCACTGGCACTGTTGGAAGATGAGACCCTGGGGCAGGTGGGCCATTGCTCTGACCCAGTGTTCTTATGCTAACAGTCAGACTGGGACTCAACCTCCTTTACTGCCCTCCAGATCCTCTGAAAGGCGAGGGACGGTCCCCGTGCTGGGCTGCTCCCTGCGGGGGTGGGGACTGAGCGCCGGGACTGTGGCCTTTAACTCCAGCTGCAGGTCCCATTAATCCTGTTATTCTCTTAACTCTAGATCCCACTAACGCATCCCAGCCTTCATGACATTTACCCACGATTCCCTCCCCAAATCCCTGGCTGACAGAAATCCTTAGGCTACTGAGCCATGCCCGGGCAAACACCAACTCTATTTAAAGACATTGTTTTAGGCCAATTGGTTGGAACCACGCTAATCTCCAGTTTCCCAGACTCACAAAGCTCTTCTAAGGCTAAGTACTCCGCTTACCCAGCCAGGGAAATCCAGCTTCAGGCACCTCAGGAGGGGTCCCAGAGCGCCGCTTCCTCCCCAGCCAGCCTCTGCTGTCCTGGGATGTCCGGAAAACGGCATGGGTCACATCTGACAGCCCCTCCCAGTAGGGCTCTCTAGCGATTAAAAAAATTAATCCTGATTAATCGCACTGTTAACCAGTAATAGAATACCATTGATTTCAATATTTTTAGATTTTTTCTACATTTTCAAATATATTGATTTCAATTACAACACAGAATATCAAGTGAACAGTGCTCACTTCATATTTATTTTTATTACAAATATTTGCACTGTAAAAAACAAAAGAAATAGTACATTTCAATTCACCTAATACAAGTACTGTAGTGCAATCTCTATCGTGAAAGTTGAACTTACAAATGCAGAATTATGTACAAAAAATAACTCCATTCAAAAATAAAACAACGTAAAACTTTAGAACCTACAAGTCCACGCAGACCTACTTCAGCCAATCGCTTAGACAAACAAGTTTGGTTACAATTTGCAGGAGATACTGCTGCCTGCTTCTCGCTTACAATGTCACCTGAAAGTGAGAACAGACACTCGCATGGCACTGTTGTAGCTGGCATCGCAAGATATTTACATGCCAGATGCACTAAAGATTCATATGTCCCTTCATGCTTCAACCACCATTCCAGGGGACATGCGTCCATGCTGATAACGGGTTCTGCTTGATAACCATCCAAAAAGAGCGGACTGACGCATGTTCATTTTCATCATCTGAGTCAGATGCCACCAGCAGAAGGTTGATTTTCTTTTTTGGTGGTTCAGGTTCTGTAGTTTCCACATCAGAGTGTTGCTCTTTTAAGATTTCTGAAAGCATGCTCCACCCTTCATCCCTCTCAGATTTTGGACAGCACTTCATATTCTTAAACCTTGGGTCGAGTGCTGTATCTATCCTTAGAAATCTCACATTGGTACCTTCTTTGCATTTTGCCAAATCTGCAGTGAAAGCATTCTTAAAACGAACACGTGCTGGGTCATCATCCAAGACTGCTATAGCATGAAATATATGGCAGAATGTGGGTAAAACAGAACAGGAGACATCCAATTCTCCCCCAAGGAGTTCAGTCACAAATTTAATAATGCATTATTTTTTTAACAAGCATCGTCAGCATGGAAGCATGTCCTCTAGAATGGAGGCCGAAGAATGAAGGGACATATGAATGTTTAGCATATCTGGCACGTAAATACCTTGCAACGCTGGCTACGAAAGTGCCATGCGAATGCCTGTTCTGACTTTCAGGTGACACTGTAAACACAAAGGAGGCAGCAGTATCTCCCGTAAATGTAAATAAATTTGTTTGTCTTAGCAATTGGCTGAACAAGAAGTAGGACTGAGGGGACTTGTAGGCTCTAAAGTTTTACACTGTTTTGTTTTTGAGTGCAGTTATGTACCAACCAAAAAAATCTACATTTGTAAGTTACACTTTCAAGATAAAGAGATTGCACTACAGTACTTGTATGAGGTGAACTGAAAAATACTATTTCTTTTATCATTTTTACAGTGCAAAGATTTGTAATAAAAATAATAATATAAAGTGAGCACTTTACACTTTCTATTCTGTGTTGCACTAGAAATCAATATATTTGAAAATGCAGAAAAACATCCAAAAATATTTAATAAATTTCAATTGGTATTCTATTGTTTTAATAGTGCGATTAATCGTGATTAATTTTTTTATTCACAGTTAATTTTCTTGCGTTAATGGCGTGAGGTAACTGCGATTAATCAGCCCTGCTTCCCAGATAAGGAGCAGGGAGCCCAGCGCACACCAGGCAAGAGGCACTGCACAGTCCCCAGCCCAGATATTTCAGGACCCAGGGCCAGTGGCAGAGCTCCAAGGAGTCTAACTTGCAGCCTTTACTCATCCCACTGGGGCAGTGAGTGCCCAGGGCTCGGCACAGCTAGCTCAAGGGGCTCCGAATCGTTCCTCCCCCTGGGGTGGAATCAGCGCCAGCCCTGGGCCTGGGGCTGCTGGCCAGAAAACAGACTTGCCTTCTCAAGTGAGGCCTGTGGTTCGCCAAGGCGCCGGGATGGGGTGGGGGAAGCAGAGGACAGCCGGCTTCCCCTTGGTTAGCACAGCACCTGCCCTCTGTGGTCAGTGGCTCTCTGCTGTGACCCAGGCCCAGATACACACCTCCAGCCCATCACATCCCCTCCCCACCAGGCGCTGGCACAGGGAAGCCTTGCCCCGAACTTCTGCCTTCTCGGGTCCAGCTGCAGTCCCTTGCCAGTGAGCCACGTGCTGGCCTCTGCATGTGCACATTTGAGATCCCAGCCCAGCTGATGGGTTCAGCTTCCCGTATTTCCCGAGAGGCTAAAACCTAGAACACAGAACAAAACACACAGCACTGGGGAGCCCAGGCAGCGCCTTGGCCAGGACAGCCACGCACTCCCCCACTGCCTCCTCCCAACCCGAGCACCCCTGGGGGACAGGGCATGACAGTCTGGGCCTCGACGGTGCCCGAGCCAAGACAGGAGGGACACATACTCAGATCTCTCATCCTAAGGTGCCTCAATGGCCCCAGCACCTCGTAATCCGCAGTGACCCTCCCAGGGCTGGGCTGCCGTCCCCACGTTACCCATGGGAACCGAGGCAGGCCAGGAACTTGTTCAAGGTCCCATGGGGAGCCTGCAGCAGGGCAGGGAGCCGAACTGGGTCCTGGGCAGGTGCCCTAATCCCTGGGATCCTTCCTCTCTAAGGTCACAAGAGCATCCCATCGGTGACACCTGTCGCTCCCTGTGCTCCTTGCCAAGGCGCCATCAGCGGGCAAAGGCTCTCCCGGCCTGATCAAACATTCCAGGCTTGACGCTGCCACCTGCCAGGACCCCCAGCCAGTCACAAACTGCAGCTGCTCAGGCCCTCCGCACACACACCAGCTTCCAGGAACCTGAACAGCACTGAGGGCAGACAGGGCACATTAAGGGGGGCCCTGTCCGCACGATCATGTCACAAACCCCACTCACGAGCCTGCCTGCGACAGCCTGTGTTCACCTGCCCCCCACCAGCACCGCCTGCGGTAACAGTTCAGACATACCAAGCACCCTCTCCCTTGCCAGCACCCACGGGCGCCTGCTCGTTTCATCCAAGGCATGTGTGGCCCAGCGAGGACAGGGAGTCTGATGTATTATTCTCTGCACTGGCAGCCCACAAGGAACAGGGCTGAGCGGGCTGTGGCCAGCGACCCCAACCAGGGAGAGGGCTGGAGCATTTACTCTTCAGCAGCTGAAGCCAAGGGGGAAATAAAGCAGCTGCCACCAGCTGAAACCACCTCAAGTCACAGGTGCCCCAGCAGAGACCAGGGCACCTGCGCCTTCCTCTCCCCGAGCCTAGAAACACCCAGCCCACACAGTCAGGAGCTCATGCCTATGCCTGACCCTCCTCCCCCTGTATCAACGGAACTGCTTCCCAAGACCCCAATGCCGCCTCCCACCCCCGGGGGGCTTTGCTCTTCACCCATATTCCACCTGGGCACTTGCTCAGGCGGGTGTACCCCCCAATCCCCAAAGGCTCAGCCAGGAAGCACAGGGAAAGAGGAAAGAGAGAGCTGTAACTGGAGCCCTGGCCAGCATCCCAGCCCAGTCTCCAGCAGGATGACAGCTACATGCGACTCAGCCCGTCCTGTCTAATGTGATTATAAACCTGAGATACAAATACACTAAATCATTGGAAGCGTTATGGCCAGCTCCCCGTGACGTTAAATGCCGGCAGCATGGCAGATGCTTCCCTGCCTGACTGACAGCTTGGCACAGCCAGCATCCATCAGTACGTTCCCCTAGGTAACCCAGCCCCAAGTGCTCTAAGCCCAGCTCCTGGCCCACATGCCTTACAACACACCCTCTCCGGACTGAATGGGACCCACACACTGGCGAGGGCCATGCACGTTCTGACTGAGGAAGGGCCAGGGGCCGGGGCTGCAACAACAGGGTTCAATGGGAACTAGCCCCCTCGCAGCCCAGGACGTGAGCTGGTGCATGAAGCCCGGCAGCTCCATTCCCAGACAGCTCTAGCCTGGACGCTAAGAGTGCAGCACGGCCCCAAGCGGCCACTTACCTTTCTTTGCCTCGGCCTGCTGAATTCTCCAGACCGTCTTGTAGATCTCAAAGTTATAGTTGCTGGGGAGGGCTCCAACTGCCTCCTGTAGCTCCTTATTGGTGAGAATTGCCTCGGGGATCTGCATAGCCACCCGTCGGCGCTGGGGTCCTCGGCCTGCAAGGAGAGCCAAGGAGCTTCTTATACAGAATTGCAAGGAGCCAAAGGATCCGTGAAGAGCGGGAAGGCGCTTAGCCGCTGGCCACCCACCAGCCGCGCGTGCCGCACCGGACTCTGTTAGCTACCACGGGGTTTGACACCTGCCTCCCACTGCCACAGGCCATCACACCAGCAGAACCAGGGGGAAGCCTGGCTCCGTCCCGCCAGCAGAAAGGACTGGCTGGGAGGCACGGTGAGACATGCTGGATGTGTCACACCAAGGGAACCACCTATTGTCTCCAGAGGCCTGATGATTCAGCATCCATGGGGAGATGCCAACTCACTCAAATGAATCCAGAGCCACAGCTCAGACCCCTCTGCTCGCCTGAGAGCACAGGGGACCCACTCCCGCCCTGCCAACCTGAGACAACTGACTGGGTGCAGGACCAGGGGAGGAGGTTTCCACCCCCCAGTAGCCAGGCTCAGTAACGCAGGGAGGCACCAGGCCTGCTAATCTAGCACAGCCTGGGGGGGAGGGCACAGAGTAACTTCATGCTCCAACCCCTCAATAAACTAATATTAAAGGCAAGGAAATGATATCATGAAAGCCGTGCAATTACATTCAATCTTGCTGAGTGACTCGGGAGTAATGGAGCAACTGGAGGGGGCAAAGGGCAGCTGTCAGAGCATACACTGAGCCCAGATTAGAAACGCCGAACAGAATTAACTGAGAGAGGTTTGGCCATAGCCCCCACCTCACTGGCATGCACAGAGATGGGGGGCTTTGCCCAGAGCCAGAAACCCACTGCCCAGGGGCTGCTCAGGGCCAGTAACCCAGCGGGGAAAGCTCTGATCAACTAGGAGCAGGACCACCTTCCAGGAGAGGCAGCAGCCAGTCACTCGAAGCCGAGTTCAGGGCAAGGACAACGATGACTCCCCGGAGAGCAGGAATCCAGCGAGCGACTACTGGTGCTGGTGCCTGCTCCAGCATGACCCTATCGCCCCAGATACATGAGGCCTAGAAAGGCTTCTGTGCAGAGACCACTTCCACTTGCCAGCTGCCCTGCGTCCCCAGACAGTGCCCGCCGGCTGCCATCCAGGGAATGCGGAGAAGTCTTTTGTTCTCTCAGGCAGCTGGCAAGTTTAAAGGTGATCACCATGAAGGGCCCATATGCAGGTAGGAAGGTCCCACACACTGGGTCACCACACACAAGCTCGAGCCGCAGTGCCCCCTCAGCAGAAAGGAGTCACCTGAAATCCTGCTGCCCAGAGCCCAGCAAGCCCACCAGAACCAGCTCCACTTGCAGCCCCTCCAGCCCCTCACAGAGCCAGCACGGGGTGGCCTCTCGCATAAGGGCTGCCCTGAGCCCCTGATTCACGACTTGGCCCCAAGAGAGTCTCAGGTTAAGGCTGAGCAGCCCTAGCGCACACTGCCTGCCAAACACTTCGCACACATGGACACTAAAGCCTGTGTCCCCTGCTCCTATCCTCAGGCCTTGAGCCAGACCCTGCCTCAAGAGAGCTCCCCTTCTCCCTGCCGGTCCTGCCCCCACAAGGTCCTCCCTCCTTTCCCAGCCAGGACCCCACAGGAGCTCCCTATCCCACCACTACCAGAGTCCCACCAACTGGCCCAGAGCCAGCACTGCGCCCGTGTGTCCACGACGCCCCATGGAAGGGGCGGCAGCTGGCTGGCACTCCTGGAGGGGCCGTGCTCTCGCAAGGGAAGGGCAGGTGTTCCTTACCTAGTATCTCACTTGACTAGTGATGGGAGCTGTAAAGGGCAGGTTTCTATTCCTGTTTTACCATGACTGCTCGAGACCCTTCTGTGGGGCTCTGTGAATCAGAGAGGCTGTCAGCAATCCGAAAGCTGCCAGATGAGCTGATGCAGCGTAAGGGCTGCTTTATTTGTGCTCGCAAAGGGCCCTTTCATGACAATGCCTCATGGCGAACAGGTGTTTGTTGCCGTCTGAAGGCCAGGTGACTCACGAGCTGCTTTGCCCACTCACCAAATGAGTTATCCAGGCTCCTGTGAAGCAAACTGCCCGAATAAATTAAATGCCACAAAGTAACTTAGACAATTAGGACACTGAAGTCCCTGTGGCTGACTGGTTTCGTCTCAGCCACGCCACGCAGGAAAAGCCCCTGCTGACCCTTCTGTCCGCCAAGCGAGCAGCAGTCGGAGGTGACAGAGGGTGGGACAGATTGGAGACGCCGCAGTCAGAGCATGTATCCAGAGCACAGCTCAAGGCCGATGGACCCGCCCTCCTCACTCCACTCTCAGCAGAGCCTCCCTTCAGCCTAGCCAGCCAGGCAGGGCGCGCCACCGCCTCATGATCGGGCCCAGAGGCCAGAGCCGCGTGGGGACAGGCCGAGCTCCCGGGAGAAGCACCGTCACACAGGGCTGCCGACCCTCCAGGAATTACAGATCGCGCCATGAGAGGAACCCTCAGGAAGCCAGCCCGCCGCAGGCGGCCCCGCTCAGGCCGCCCTGACTGGCGCGTCGGAGGGGAAGGGCCGGTGCGCAGCCTGGCCGGGAGAAACGGGCCGAGCAGCCCCTGCCCCGAAGGGCCAGAACACGGAACCGCTGACGGAAGGGGCCAGCCCGTGGCGGGTCTCGGGCCCGGCTGCAGGCCTGGGAAGCGCGGTCACCCTGGGGACGGCCAAGCACGTCCCCCGCACCTGCCCGGCGAGCTCACGGGGGGTGGGAAAGGCCCCGATCCGCTCCCCTGGCCGGGGACGGGAGGTCGGGGAACGGATCCGGGGCCTCTGCTGGCCGGTCCCCAGCCGGGGGGGCCGGGCCGGATTGGAACCAGCCCCCGGGCTCCCTCGCGCCCCGCACACCGGGGTCCCACCTGGCGCCGAGGTTGGGGGCTCGCCCCGCGCCAGCTGCTCCTGGGCCGCCATCGCAAGCGAACCCACGTGGAGGCCGGAAAGGCAGCGCCAATAGAGCCGCGTGTGAGCCGCCAGATCCTAGACAGGAGCAGACGCCGACCGAGCAATCGAGCACAGGCGGCGGCTGTATGGGAGCGGGGCCTCTGGAACTCCCTGCCCCGGGCTTTTCCCACTCGACTCCACCATGGGGCAGGCTTTGCTCCTCCTGCACCACAACAGTGTGTGGGGCTTGAACAGCGCTGAGCGCCCTGCATAACACCCCCCGCTCCTGCTCCTGTCCCTGGGGTGCCCCCTGCATAACACCCCCCTGCTCCTGCCCCCTGGAGTCCCTGCATAACACCCCCCACTCCTGCTCCTGTCCCTGGAGTGCCCCCTGTATAACACCCCCTCCCCGCTCCTGCCCCCTGAAGTCCCTGCATAACACCCCCTATATAACGCCCGCCTGCTCCCACCCCCTGCATAACACCCCCTTACTGTAATTTTCCCGGCATGGCACACAGGGGCAGGTTTGTCCTGCAGTTTGCAGGGGTCATAGCAATAACACGCGACAGCCCATGTGAGCAGCATCAGGTTCAGCAACGTGTGTGGTGGGCAAAGTAAACACAGAACCATGACTGGGCAGAGCCCCCATGCAAACACTGAGCCAGGAGCCCCAAGGCCAGACTTATTGGCATAAACTGGACCAGGGTGCAGCTGCCCTCCTTTTCAGTGGAAGCCCAGCCTAGCCCAGCCAGATCTCGGCCCAGGGCCGGATTAATCTTTTGTGGGCCCTGGCACCTGGACTGTGGCCCTGCCACCCACGCTTCACCCCGAGACCCTGCCCCTGCTTAGCCTCTTCCCCCCGAGACCCCACCACTGCTCACATGGAGGGAACAGAGAGGAGCAAGGCATAGGGAAGGGGGGAGGCAGGGGCCTGGAGGGGGATGGGAGGGAGCTCAAGGAGGGCTGGGAAGCCGAAAGCTGCAGGGGGGCCATGGGGCAGAGTGCAGCTTGTGGGGTGGGTCTCCATGGATGGGGGCAGCAGTTTCACCCACACAGCCCAAGTTGGGGAGCCCAGTGGGAAGAGGTGGAGTGGGGAAGAAGCCCCCGTCGCTGTCCCTCTAACCCCCCTTTTCTCCCCAGGCTGCCAGGCCCACCCCCTTCTTGTGATGGGCACCATGCTGTCCCAGCAGCAAGCCAGCGTGGCTGAGCCCACTGCACCTGTCCCCCAGCCCCTGTGCATGCGCCTGCAGCCAGGGGGACCCCTGCATCTGGGGTCTGGATTCCTGCTCCCTGGAGATTATCAATTGGAAGAATAAGAAGGAGACCATGCAGTACCAGTAAGTGTGGGAGGGAGTGTTAAACCCACAATGGGTTGGAAGAGAAGCCAGGATATAATTCCCCCTCCCTCCTTACTACAGGTACCCCTTGGTCCGTATCTGATCACTTGTGCAATCCCCTTCCTCACCCCCAGACCTTCCCGCCAAAGAAAGAGCAAAGACAGTCAATACTGAGTCTTTTGTTACACCATTGGCATGACATATACCTTTGGCTTCTCTAGAGGATTTTTAACTTTCTCTTTATCCAACAGATAGTCCCAACAATCGCAACAAACCAAACTGTATTATTAAAACAAGACAAATGGGTGAATCAACACACTCCACGCTTCCTTGAAGTTGGTGGGACTGAAAAACAAGCTTTCCCACCAGTGTGAGAAAGATGTACCCCTTTGTACCCTTTTGAAAAGCTTTTCTATCTTTTTAGTGGAGTGATGCATGGTGAGCACCTCGTTTTTACCTTGTGGCTCCACCTTTTAAGGTGCTGTCTCAAACTTCAGTGTGCTATTAACTGGTTTAACACAGATGTATTTACCCCCAAAGTGATTGGAGTCCCATGTTTATATAACACATAGGCAACATGAACAGCTTGCAGAGAAATATTGTGAAACACAAAGTCAATGTTACACCCCTCTATAGAGTATACGTGACACAACCAAATTGACACAAGGATTATGACTGACAATATAAAAGGAATTAACCAGAAACGGGTACACCAGCTTCGAACAGATCTGCCGGGGTTATTTACCTAAACAATGGCTGAGCTATTACGGCTACTTGGCTGGAGACTAGTGACACTTTCCTTGGTCCAAATTTAAATAGCTTTGTGGACCCTCAGTAAAACCTGTGGCACATGTATAGCCAACACCCGATTCCCAGTTGCAGGAGTTTAGGTTGACACGACTATATCCTGCATCATCTCTGTGCACCCATTTAGGTATGTCCATAGGGATGAGAACAGAGTTGTTGACATTTAGGCCTATTGGGACTAAGGGGTACACCCACCTTTCACTGGCAGTGAGTATAGTTCGTATATATGTGGTGGTTATGTGGGTTTCCAGGTCATGAGAAATTGACACTTCCACCCTGCCTGGTGGATCGCTTCAAAAGAGCTAACGTTTCTTAGCAGTAGTTGCTCAGCTCTGAAGGGATGGTTCCATTGAATCCATCCTTGAGAATGCTCCTAGACATAGTTAGCAGCCAGGATTGGGCTTGAGCACAAGTTAAAGCCCATGAGCGGTTGCCCTGCAATACCCCTATGGCATCTATAATTAGTTTATGATCCTCCTCTTGCCAACCAAGCCATTTTGGTTGGGTCTTAACAATTTAATAGTCCAGACTGTCCAAGAGGGTTAATGAGAGGTCACTGGCTGACTCAGCGTGGCCTTGTCAGGCCCCATACTACATATTTTTCCAGCCAGGATGCATCAATTGAATTTAAAATACCCACTTTGCCACTGCATCCCTTTCGCCCCATTTGGCTTGGGCAAGATGCTTTTTACCCAAGCTTCCCATCCCGAGATCAGTGTTTGAACATAGGGTGCACACATAGGTTCAATGCTGCTTATTGCCACTTGCAAAGGCATAGTGATCTTTAGAGAATAGACTGGCTCAATGAGCAGTAGCCTTTGGAATTCCCCTTTACTATCACAGGACCTACATTGCTTATACAAGGGTCCGGTACCACGGCCACTTGTTTGACCTCTCTGGCTCCATATATACCAATTACAACCCACCTGCCTGTGTCCTGTACATTGACACTCATATCTCTGGTACAGCAACAGTTGCACATTGTACATCTACTCCATTACAGAAACTAATTACTAAATGAATTAAACATGCCCTTGCTGTTACTGTAACAATGCAGACTTATACTATACACACATTAGAGGAAGTATGTATCTTTATATTTAAAGCCTTTACCACAAATTGCACTTGCATGGTTATCTTTACCTTAAACACTCCCATCTTTAAAACAAGGGAATGTTTGAACTGATGCTGACACATCTAGATTCACCTCACACTCTTAACACCTCTGAACAATTGCCCAAGTGGTCATCATTAAACTCCCACTTGCAAGCCTTTTCCCATTTGTGAACAAAGCGTGTCTGGTCAGCGTTTTTGTCAGCTATTACCATATAAGTGCTATTGGCCTCTGCCAACACCACCAGTGAGACATTTCCTACATCCTCCTTCCCTACAGGGGAGCAGTAGAGACCTTTCTCGTAGGCATAGATGGTGATGTGGCCTCATTACATAATGTGGTGACACGAAATCCATGCCCTCCCATAACCTATTGCCAGTAACATCGACATCTTTCCCTGTGTTACGAAAGTAGTGCTCTCCCTCTTTTATGTGTAGCAGAGCACATTTAGCAATCCATGTATACAAATAAAATAAAATATCCATTGCATGATTGATGTGCTGGTCCTGAAAGGAAACAAACAAATATAAAGATTACTGTACATTCTGGTTGCTCAAGTTCCAGCTCCTTTCCAATTTTTGAGCTCAGAGGAATGGAACCACTTAAGGGTTTTCCTCCTCTTTCCTTTCCGCTCGACTTGGTATACGGTGGGGCTAGCCTTGTTGGTTATGGCTACTGGAGCTACCCATTTGGGGAAGAGGACATGCCCTTTGTCTGGCTTTGTCCTGTACCTACACAGGACTTGGTCCCCAACATCCCACTCTTGGATTTTTAGAGTCTCCCTCAACCTCTTGTCCATGAATTTAGCATTGCTCTTTAATTGTAGCACTACTTGCTTTTGGATCGTGCTGATGTTCTGTAGCAGCCTACTGATAAATTGATCCATTAATACTCAAGGTTGGTAATCATCGGGGGAGCTCCCTTGCAACCACCATTGCTCAGGTATACACATGACTCTTCCTGTAAGCACCTCATGTGGGGTAAAGCAGTGTTTCTCAAACTTTTGTACTGGTGACCCCTTTCACACAGCAAACTTATGAGTGTGACCCCCCTTATAAATTAAAAACCCTTTTTTTGTATTTAACACTATTATAAATGCTGGAGACAAGAGGGGCTTGGGGGTGGAGGCTGACAGCTCGTGACCCCCCCATGTAATAACCGTGACCCCTTGAGGGGTCACAACCCCCAGTTTGAGAACCCCTGGGGTAAAGCCATGAGTTGCCACTGTAGACCTTACTGCCATGAGGATTATGGGCAGCTTCTTGTACCAGTCTTAGTCGGAGGCAGTCACATTATTATACAGGGCAGTCTTCAGAGTTCAGTTCTTTCTCTCCACCAGGCCGGAGCTCTGGGGGTGGCCTGTGATGTGAAATCGTTGCCTGATTTGGCAAAGACACCTCATTACTTCTCCCATGAAGTGGGGGCTGTCACGGAGTCCCCGGGCGATGCTCTGGAACTGCTCCCCATGAAGCCAGTCAGGACTCTGCGGAAGTCTCCTTTCTGTGAGCAGACTGTCTGCAGGACACACAGCTCACACAGCTTCCACCTTCCTGGGTCTGATCCCGGAGCATTCAGCCTCCTTTGCCCCTCCGTGCGCTTCCCACCGCCAGTCCATCCAGGCGGGGTCCTGGGGAAGCCAGAGGGTCCTGCCCCCCAACTCCACAGTCAGACGGGACTCTCAGCCAGCCAGGGAAACAGAAGGTTTATTAGATGACAGGAACATGGTCTAAAACAGAGCTTGTAGGTGCAGAGAACCGGACCCCTCAGCTGGGTCCATTTTGGGGGGCAGTGAGCCAGACAACCACGTCTGCACTTCACTCCACGTCCCCAACCAGCCCCAAACTGACTCCCCCTCCAGCCCCTCCTCCTCTGGGCTTTGTCCCTTTCCCAGGCCAGGAGGTCACCTGAGTCCTTTGTTCTCCAACCCTTTAGCTCTCACCTGGGGGGGGGGGGAGGGCCCAGGCCATCAGTTGCCAGGAGACAGGGTGTCGGCCATTCTCTGTGTCCAGACCCCTGGTGGTCAGTCCCCAAATGAGCTAAGCTGCTCCCTTTTACACCAGTGCACCTGGAGCAGGCCCAGTAGAGTCAAGGGGGCATGGTTTCCTCAGCCCAGTGTAGGGTTAACCCTTCCCAACCAGTGCAGGGCGAGTGCGACCCGTCACACTCCCCACATGTGCCCCCTGCCCATTGCACCCCTGGCCACCTCCCCTCTCCATGCACCTCACCTCTACAGATGCTGAAAGAGAAGTAGAAGGAGCTAGAGGCCTAAGGGACAGGACTGACACCCAGTACCCCTCAGAAAGCTAAAAAAGGTGAAATGGCTTCGAAGCAGGAAGGAGAGAGAAGAAAAATCAGATGGGTTCTTGCCAAGAAGATACGTCCGGGTGGGGAGCAGGGGCCCTGGGTGAGGCTGACATGGGGCAGTATCTGGGTGGGGAGCAGGGGGGCCCGGGTGAGGCTGACACAGGGCAGTGTCCGGGTAAGGAGCAGGGGGGCCCGAGTGATGCTGACATGGGGCAGTGTCCGGGTAAGGAGCAGGGGGGCCCGGGTGAGGCTGACACGGGGCAGTGTCTGGGTGGGGAGCAGGGGGCCTGGGTGACGCTGACACGGGGCAGTGTCCGGGTGGGGAGCAGGGGGACCTGGGTGACGCTGACACGGGGCAGTGTCTGGGCGGGGAGCAGGGGGACCCGGGTGACGCTGACATGGGGCATTTTCGCAGAGAGGTGTGGTATGAAGTCAAGGTTGTGCAGCATTTCACATGTGCCAGATGATCACCTCAATGAAGCTGTTCACAATGGGTCATAGGAGTCAGTTTCCAGAGACTTCTGACGCCGCAGGTTACTCTGGCTTCCCGAGTGTAGCGTGCCCAAGCCTTTGTGACTAGCATTTCCTGGGACTCCAGAAACTTGGTAGCCAATGTGGCCAATGCTTTCTTGGAGGTGTAGTCATGCAGGTGGTTTTATAACGGTGCTTTCTCCCCACTCTCTGAGGGGACACGTGTCCATAAGGCCAAAGGAACCATTAACAGGGATGGCAATGACAACACCTTCAGAGGGTCTGGTTCTCAAGGCCCTGCTCAGAGATTTGCCACCAGTGATCACTCCAGTCTGGTTTAGCTGTTTGACAGAGGAATGATCCTGCTGTACGCTTGGCACCATGTGTTGACAGAGAGGGTCCTGTGTCACAGGTGTAATAATTCCCAGCAGTCCCTCTCCTGCATGCTCTATCCCGGAGTGGGCCTCCCATCTCCACAAAAAACAATGGCTTTTCCAGTGGCTCCCTCACACTGAATGGATTCCCCTCTGCCAATCCCCTCTCCAAGGCTGGACCACATGGCAGGTTACCTGAAAGGGACCACTTCTAATGGGTGACTGAGGTCCCCCCCCCACGAGCTGCCAGTTCCCTAGCACCCAAAAATGGGGTGTAATGGGTGACCAAATACTGCCTACAGGGGCCCCCTCCCTTACATGGGGCTGCAGCTTTCCTTCACCACACAAGTCTCTCTTCATACCTGCCCTTGAGTCCTGATCCCAAAGCATGTGCCAGGATCTACTTGCTCTCAGGGCTCTTTGTGTTTTCAAAACAAGTTATGTAAGCTGCATAGACAAGGCTGCCTGTTCCTTTAGCTTCTCTCCACAGCACTAAATGTCCTCATGGCCTGTCCTCAGTCCCAGCCCCGTCTGAAGGGAAAGCAGCTCCTCCATGAATGCCCTGGCTTGAGCAGAGAAATGCTGGGCAGACTGTCATTGTGTGGCATGTTATGCCAGTTGGACAGATTAACTTCCTGCAACCACCAGAACCCAAAGTAATGTGTCTCATATCCTCCTGCTAATTAGAGCCCTAGAGAACGGTGGTCCTGTGAAAGCAATTCATATGGTCCTAAACAATTAACCCTTTCCCTCAAACACCAGATGGAAGTCTGACATCCCCCAAGCAATGTGTCGTACCCCCCCTCAGCTGTGCTCCATAGAGCTCTGCTGGAACAAGCTGTCTGGGAATGTTCTGATCTCTAAATCCCTGGATCAAGCGCTCTGGGGCAATGGACCAAAAACCCCATCAAGAAGGGTTTTAGGACTAGCTCCGGCCATTGCTGTGGCTGCAGCACCCCCACGCCCTGCTCTCTCATCCCCTCCCTTTCCTCCCCGGGCCCCGCCCCTTAGGAGGCTGCTGCTTTGACACCGTGCACTGACAGGTGCTCAACTAGCTCTGTCTGTCAGGCTCAGGGTGAGCTAGCAGAGGATGGGTCAACCTGCTCAGCAGGAGCCCTCCCTGTCTGATAAAACCAGGCAGGTGTCAGGATCCCTCAGACATGGGACCCTGATCCACAGATTGGCTGGATTCAGTTAATCCATCTGTCACGGAGTGTGGGGGAGTCCAGGCCCTGCACCCCTCTTCCTGGGATTCACTGTGACTCTCAGCCAGCCAGTAAAACCGAAGGTTTATTGGACCACAGGAACACAGTCCAAAACAGAGCTTGTGGGGACACCCAGGTCCCCTCAGTGAAGTCCTTCTGGGGGAGCAGGGAGCTTAGACCCCAGCCCTGGGGTTCCCTGTGTTCCTCCACCCAGCCCCAAACTGAAAACTAAACCCACCGAGCAGGTTCCCTGCTGCAGCCTCCCTCCACATTCCTGGGCAGAGGTGTTACCTCCCCCTCCCCCTCCTGGCTCAGGTGACAGGCTCTCAGGTCTCCCGTCCCCAGGGCACATTCCCAGGTCAACACTCCCCCCTCCCTGCTGCGTCACATCGTCACATCTCTCCCCCCTTCGAGACTGAACTGAGCGGGGTCACTGTGACCAGTGACCTGGGGAAGTTCGGGGCCCCCTCTCCGGGACAGCGCATCCGCTATCAGGTTGGCACTTCCCTTCACGTGGACCACGTCCATGTCGTAATCCTGCAGGAGCAGGCTCCACCTCAGGAGCTTGGCGTTGGCTCCTTTCATCTGGTGCAGCCAGGTCAGGGGAGAGTGGTCGGTGTACACGGTGAAGTGTCGCCCGAAGAGATAGGGCTCTAGTTTCTTGAGGGCCCACACCATGGCCAGGCACTCCTTCTCGATGGCCGCGTAGTGTCGCTCCCGGGGTAGCAACTTCTTGCTCAGGTACACGATGGGGTGTCTCTCCCCCTTTTCATCCTCCTGCATTAACACCGCCCCCAGTCCCGTGTCGGAGGCGTCGGTGAACACCACAAAGGGCTTGTCAAAGTCTGGGTTTGCTAGAACTGGGCCACTGACCAGAGCCTCCTTCAGCGCCCGGAAAGCCTCCTGGCACTGCTCGGTCCAGACCACCTTGTCTGGCTTCCCCTTCTTGCATAGCTCGGTGATGGGGGTGGCTATGGCGCTAAAGTGGGGCACAAATCTTCGGTAGTATCCTGCCATCCCAATAAAGGCTTGGACCTGCTTTTTGGTGTGGGAAGCGGGCCAGTCTCTGATCACCTCCACCTTGGCCGGTTCCGGCTTTAGGCGGCCGCTCCCCACCCGATGGCCCAGGTAAGATACTTCAGCCATCCCCACCTTGCACTTCTCCGCTTTGACAGTCAGCCCAGCCCCCTGGAGTCGGTCCAGCACTTGTCTAACCTGGGACACGTGGTCCTCCCAGGTCTGGCTAAAGACACAGATGTCGTCAATATACGCCACGGCAAAACTCTCCATCCCCCTCAGGAGCTGGTCCACCAGGCGCTGGAAGGTGGCCGGCGCTCCCTTGAGGCCGAAAGGCAGGGTCAGAAACTCATAGAGCCCCAGAGGGGTGATAAAGGCCGATTTCAGCCGGGCATCTGCATCCAGCGGCACTTGCCAGTAGCCCTTTGTAAGGTCCATGGTGGTAAGGTACCGAGCTCCTCCCAGCTTGTCTAGGAGCTCGTCCGGCCTGGGCATGGGGTAGGCATCCGATACAGTGATGGCATTGAGCTTCCGATAGTCCACACAGAACCGGACTGACCCATCCTTTTTGGGGACCAGCACCACCGGCGAGGCCCAAGGGCTGGCCGATGGCTGGATCACCCCCAAAGCCAGCATGTCCCGGACCTCTCTTTCCAGGTCCTGAGCAGTTTTCCCTGTGACTCGGAAGGGGGAGCATCTTATCGGCGGGTGCGACCCTGTCTGCACCCGGTGGACAGTCAGATTAGTGCGTCCAGGCTGGTTGGAAAACAGCTGTCGGTACGGATGCAGCACCCCCCTGACCTCAGCTTGCTGGGCAGGGGTGAGCTGATCCGAGAGGGGGATTGTTTCCAGGGGGGAACCAGCTCTGGTCCCAGGGAATAGATCTACTAAAGGGTCATCTCCCTGCTCCTCCCACTGACCACACACAGCTAACACCACATTCCCCCTGGCATAACATGGCTTCATCGTATTCACATGGTACACCCGGCGGTGGTGGGCCCGGTTCGACAGCTCCACCACATAGTTTACCTCATTGAGCTGCTTGACGACCTTGAACGGGCCCTCCCAGGCGGCCTGTAGTTTGTTCTTTCTCACGGGGATGAGAACCATCACCTGATCCCCGGTGGCGTAGGCACGGGCCCGCGCCGTGCGGTCATACCAGACCTTCTGCTTCCTCTGGGCTCTGGCCAGATTCTCCCTGGCCAGGCCCATGAGTTCAGCCAGTCTCTCTCGGAAGGTCAGGACATACTCCACCACTGACTCTCCATCGGGAGTGGTCTTCCCCTCCCACTCGTCTCTCATCAGGTCCAGGGGGCCCCTCACCCTCCTTCCATATAACAGTTCGAAAGGCGAAAATCCGGTAGACTCCTGGGGCACCTCCCTGTACGCGAACAGCAGGTGAGGTAAGTACTTGTCCCAATCCTGCGGGTGCTGGTTCATAAAGGTTTTCAGCATCATCTTTAGCGTCCCGTTAAACCTCTCCACCAGCCCATTGGACTGGGGGTGATACGCTGAGGCCCAGTCATGCCAGACCCCACATTTCTCCCACAAGCACCGGAGCAGGGCCGACATGAAGTTGGAGCCTTGGTCTGTCAAGACTTCCCTGGGGAACCCCACTCGGCTGAAAATGGTCAGGAGCGCATCTGCCACGGTGTCTGCTTCAATGGAAGCTAAGGGCACTGCCTCGGGGTAGCGGGTGGCGAAATCTACCACCACCAGAATGTATTTCTTCCCCGACCGGGTCGTCTTGCTGAGAGGCCCCACGATGTCCATGGCCACCTTCTGGAAAGGCTCCTCTATGATGGGCAAAGGTCTCAACGCCGCTTTCCCCTTGTCCCGGGCCTTCCCCACCCTCTGACAGGGGTCACAGGATCGGCAATACTGCCGGACGGTGGTAAAGACCCCGGGCCAGTAAAAGTTCTGTAGCAACCTCTGCCGGGTGCGCCGGATTCCCTGGTGCCCTGCGAGGGGGATGTCATGGGCCAGGGACAGGAGCTTGCGGCGGTACTTCTGGGGGACCACCAGCTGCCTCCTGATCCCACAGGACTCCCCTTCCCCTGGGGGAGCCCATTCTCGGTACAGGAACCCCTTCTCCCACAGGAACCTCTCCTGGCAGCCTCTCCTCATGGTCCGTCCCTCACTGAGGTCGGCCAGGTCCCTGAGCTTCTGCAAGGAGGGATCTTTCCTCAACTCGGCCTGGAACTCAGCGGCTGGGGAAGGGATGGGGCCCGGTTCCCCCTCCGTGGCCAGGTCTGAGGCCGCAGCCTCTCTGAGCCGTGCCCCTTGGCGCTCCCTCCCCACCCGAGTAGGGTCTCGCGCCTCCAGTGTGGTACCCTCCCCAGGGTCAGGTCGCAGTGCCCCTCGCCGGCTCTGGCTACGGGTCACAACCAGGGCGGTCTGGGGGTCGCTTGGCCAGTCCTCTAGGTCTCCCCCCATCAAAACTTCAGTGGGCAAATGGTGGTGTACCCCCACATCCTTGGGGCCCTCCTTGGTCCCCCATTTCAGGTGTACCCTTGCCACGGGCACCTTAAATGGGGTCCCGCCCACCCCCGTCAGGGTCAGGTAGGTGTTGGGCACCACCCGATCTGGGGCCACCACCTCGGGCCGGGCCAGCGTCACCTCCGCGCCCGTATCCCAGTATCCATTGACCTTCCTCCCATCCACCTCCAGGGGAACAAGGCACTCTCTCCGGAGGGACAGCCCCGCACCCACCCTGTAAACCGAGCACCCTGAGTCCAGAGCCTCCAGCCCTCTGGCGGGGCTGGCTGGGGGTACTCTTCCCTCCTGAGCAGGTGGCAAACTGGTAGCCCCCCTTTCCTGGGTCACCTGCCCCTCGTCCAGCTGAGTCCCTACCCAGTTAACCCTGGGTAGGTTGGGTCTGCTCAGTTTGTCCCTGAGCCCGGGGCACTGGGCCCGTACGTGGCCTCTCTGGCCACAGTGATAGCAGCTCAGGTCACGTTGGTCCCCTCGAACGGGTCGGAGGGGCCCGACACCAGGCGTTCCCCTTTGGAGGGGGTTCTCCCTATTTCCCCGCTGGGAGGCCCCATGGTGACTCTCTCTCTGCATCGGGGGGGGCCTGTTCTTTTGGGACTCCTCCCGGCTACCCCCTGACCGACTGTTCACAAACTCGTCGGCCAGCTGCCCTGCATGCTGGGGGTTCGCGAGCTTTTTGTCCACCAGCCACAGCCTCAGGTCGGAAGGGCACTGTTCATACAGGTGCTCCAGTACGAACAGGTCAAGCAGGTCCTCTTTAGTTTGGGCCCCCGCTGTCCACTTGCGGGCATATCCCTGCATCCTGTTGACCAGTTGTAGGTAGGTGACCTCAGGCGTTTTACGCTGACCCCGGAACCTTCTCCGGTACATCTCGGGGGTCAGCCCAAACTCACGGAGCAGGGCCTGTTTGAACAGTTCATAGTCCCCTGCCTCTGCCCCTGTCATCCGGCTGTAGACCTCCACGGCTTTGGGGTCCAGTAAGGGGGTGAGGAACTGGAGCCTGTCTGCAGGGTCAACCCTGTGCAGCTCGCAGGCATTCTCAAAGGCCGTCAGGAAGCTATCCATGTCCTCCCCCTCCTTCCGCTGGGCCAGGAAGCACTTATCAAAGCTCCTTGCAGTCTTGGGTCCCCCCTCACTCACCGCAGCCGGGGCCCCACTGCTCCTCAGCCTGGCCAGCTCCAGTTCATGCTGTCTTTGTTTCTCCTTCTCCTGCTGCTCATGTTGACGTTGTTTCTCCTCATGTTGACGTTGTTTTTCATGATCCTCCAGCTCCCTCATTTTCCTCTCCCTCTCCCATTCCAGCCGCATCCGCTCCAGGGATGGGGAGCTCCGCTGGGAGGATCCCCTGCTGGCTGCTGGGGTCAGGGGGCCCTCGGTATTCGCTGGGCTTCCCACAACCCCTCCCCCAGGCATAGGTAGGAAGGGTCTCGGGGTGTCCTGGGCAGCAGTCTGACCCCTCCCAGCCTGGTCAGGCCCCAGGGCCCACGCTGCGTCCGCCGGGCGGCTTCCCTCAGGGACAGGGATCGGGTCATCCAAGCGATCCCTCTCCTCCAGCTGGGCAATCAGCTGTTCCTTGGTGGACCTCCCGACGCGCAGCCCCCTCTGCCTGCACAGCTCCACCAGGTCGCTCTTAAGGCGTTTAGCGTACATCTCCCGGCTGGCCACTCGCAGGCCGGGCAGCTGTCCACGGTTTCCAGGATAAGCCCCTAGTGTGCCAGTCCTTCTTGAGGTCACCACCTCTTTGCCAGGGTCGAGCTGCAGACTCCTCCGCCCCTGGGACCGCTCGCTGCAATCCCCCGGGGGACCCTGTTACTGCAAAAGTCCTTCTCTCTGGTCACACACTCCCAGGGGTTAACCACCCCCTGAAACCGTCTCTCTCTGAATCTTCAGCACACCTGGTCCCCGTCAATCCCCCTTCGTTTTACTGTTCCCCAGTCACTTACTGCAGGAAGCGCCGTTCACGGGGTGCAGTAGATCCCACCGCTGCCACCAGTTGTCACGGAGTGTGGGGGAGTCCAGGCCCTGCACCCCTCTTCCTGGGATTCACTGAGACTCTCAGCCAGCCAGTAAAACAGAAGGTTTATTGGACAACAGGAACACAGTCCAAAACAGAGCTTGTGGGTACCCCCAGGACCCCTCAGTCAAGTCCTTCTGGGGGAGCAGGGAGCTCAGACCCCAGCCCTGGGGTTCCCTGTGTTCCTCCACCCAGCCCCCACCTGAAACTAAACCCACCGAGCAGGTTCCCTGCTGCAGCCTCCATCCACATTCCTGGGCAGAGGTGTCACCTCCCCCTCCCCCTCCTGGCTCAGGTGACAGGCTCTCAGGTCTCCCGTCCCCAGGGCACATTCCCAGGTCAACACTCCCCCCTCCCTGCTGCGTCACATCGTCACACCATCTATGTCTGTGACATCAGCATCCAACTGTAACCTCACCAATGGGACTGTGCTCCAGGGAGAGGCAAGGGCAGGAGGAAGGGGCTCCCTGGAGACCCACCTCACCACAACCCTGGGATGCAAGGTCAGGGAGCGAATCAGGCAGGAGGCAGAGTTTGGCTGGAAAAGAGAAAGTGATTTACATACAGAGCTCCTGGGCCAGCAGTGATGGGGCAGGAGAGAAAGAAAACACAGGCCCATGGGCAGGAGATTTGGGGATTGATCAGGATTTGCTGAAGCGCATCAGGGCCTCTGTCACATGCACCATCTGGCTAGTGCTCAGGCTCTGCTCCCAAGCCCCTGACTGCTATTTCTAAGGCCCCCCTCATATTCGTCTTGGAGCACCAGGGACAAGAATTACAGTTCTCATACAGGGGCCCCAGTGGGCTCTGCTTTTTGCCTCTCCTAGGTCCGGAGGCTTCTCTCTCCTGCAAATCATCATCAGTCAGGGGTGCCTTAGCCTACGCGCTGGGCCCGGCTTCCTCTCCCCGCCTGGTAACTGCACAGGTGAAGGGCCGTCTCTCTGGCTCTCAGCCTGCGCACCTGGGGCTTCGCTGCCCCAGAGGAGCACAGCTGGCCCAGGGGGTCTCCCTGCTGAGGCCGGATCCCCGCAGGCCTGGCGCCTCTTGCTGGCGTCACACACTGACACACTCACTGCTGCATTTGGACTTCTCAGACATTTGATTACAAACTAATTAAATTAGACCTTCTCTCCCCTACACGGGTTGAGTGACAGCTGCACCACACACTCCCTTCCCTCTGCACTCCGTCTTACTCAGCGCTTGAGTAATCAGTGCCTGGACAGACTTCGTCCAACAGTGGGCTCATCTCACACCCCCCTTTCACACCATCCCACCAATGCGCCCAGTCCCCTCATGCTCCCAGGGCTGCGGAGGGGTTTGTACATTCCAGGCGAGTACAGTCACTGGGCTGCTCGGGCTTTGGAAGCATTCCCGGTGTGTGTGGAAAGAACAGTAACCACCCTCGTGATGTTCACATCGCAGGCTCAGAGAAATGTGGGGCTGGAAGGGACCTCGAGAAATCATCTAGCGCAGCCTCTGCGCTGAGGCAGAACCAAGTAACCCTCGATCATCCCTGATCAGTGTTTGTCCAACCTGTTCTGAAAGCCCCCAACGATGAGAATTCCTCAGCCTCCCTCGATAGCCTGTGCCAGAGCTCAGCTCCAGAGTGACACGTGCTTCCTCACATCGAACTAAATCTCCCTAGCTGCTCATTAAGCCCATGACTTCCTGTCCGGCCTTCCCTGGCCAACTGAGCACAGTGCTCTTTGAAACAGCCCTGCACATCTCTGAAGACTGTTTTCGGGCTCTGGGGTCTTTTCTCAAAACTAAACATGCTCAGTGGTCTCACCCTTTCCTCACAGGTCAGGTTTTCTACACGCTGGGTCATTTTTGTTGCTCTTGTTTGGACTCTTTCCAGTTTGTCCACCATCAAGGCCGTATAGAAGACAAATCAACCCAACTAGTCCGCCAAAACCTCTCTTAGCTTTTGGGTTGACAGAGACTTTATGAAGCTCCCAAACTCTACTCTGCCGGCCCCGGCTCCCCACCATTCTCCACAGCAGGCCCTTGGTGGAGAGAATCATTCGTGACTTACAGCCTCCAACCTGAGGCCCAAATCTATCTTTCATTCTCTGGTGTCTGTGCCCTCAGAAGTCTCTGTCCGGGAGCCCCTGACAGCATCCCATTGGGGGGCGGGGGGATTCCCGGCTGGGAACAGAGAGAGGCTCTGCGATGATCCCCACTCTCTTGGCTTCAGACTGAACTTGCTCCAATACTCAAGTGCAAAAATGCCTCTGTGAGAACTGGCTGACTTGCAGCCTCCCAATGGCGGACTGAGGCTGGCAGGAATGTGCCCTGTACTCTCACTGGTCACAGCCCAGACTGCTGACTCTGGGTGGCTCTCACATCTGATTAGAAAGTAGTGTGGAGAAAAGGAGAGGGGGAGACAGAGCAGTGGGGAAGGGGTCAAAGAGAGGGAAAGAGAACAAGGGATGAGAGAAAGCGATCGCAAAGGAGGCAGGGAAGGGTGGCACAGAGAGATCTACCCAGGTGACACTCCCATGAGCCTTTCCCTGCAGACATGCAGACTGGAGCCTGGCTCCCAGCTGGATCCAGGGACCAGCAGGGGCAGGTGACACTGGGCCCAGCAGTGACAGGGATGCAGGGAGGGCGCAGGGGGTGCGGACGCTGCCAGGCGGATTCCCGGCTTAGCACTTAGCTGCTGTATGCCCGCGGGTGGTGCAGGCTCCGGGGCCTCCCCCCGGGCAGGTCTCCCTGCAGCCACGGGAAGGAAATGCCGGGTACTGGGGGTGCCTGGGGGGCGCTCAGGGTGTTCAGCTCCATCCGCTCCCCTCCCTCCGCAGCTCTGGTTTTCCTGAAGGGTGCAGATCACCTGCCCAGGGGCTTCCCTTCTCTGCCCCCCGTCTGTCTCTGCTGCCGGAGGCAGCCCCCGCGGCCGCCCCAGCCCCAAGTCCCGCACTTTGGCTGTTTGAAACGGGCCTGGCTCGTGCCTTGCAGCAGCCCCCGCGGCCCTGCCAGCCCCGCCCTGCCCGGCAGCCCCCGCCGGCCGGAGGGGAGCGGCCCGCCCGCCCCGGGCTCCCTCCAGGACCCTGGCCAGCACCTGGGGCCCGTCTGTCGCGCCGAGGGCCGGGGGGCACCGCTCCCCTCTCCCGCAGGCGGCGGGTCACGGGCGATGGGGCCGCCGGGGCGCCAGGCACCGGGCTGCAGACAGCGCCCGCCCGAGCATCCCGCGTGCCGGGGGAGTTGGCTCCTTGCGTTGTCATAGCAATGGGGAGAGGGTCTTGCCTGGCACGTTGTCATAGTTACAGCAGCTGCCTGTCAGCGCGGGGAGCGCCCCCGGCCAGCCCCCTCCCCATCCTGCCCGCGGGGCTCGCGGGGGCCAAGGGCCCGAGCCGGCCCCTGTCCCGGCGCTCAGCGCGGGGACTCGTGTCTCGTTGCCGGGCAGACGGAGCCTGCCCAGCCCGGGCCCGGGCTTCCCCAGGGGCGAGGCGCAGCTGGCGCCCGAAGCCCCCCGTGGGGAGGCAGAGCCCAGGGCACCTGGAGCACTGACCCTCGGGCAAGAGCGGGCAGGGCCACCCCCGGGGCGGGGCCGAGCCCGCATGTCCGGAGCCCCGGGGCAGGGGCAGGAGCCGGTGGCCCCCGGGGCAGAGCCAGGAGCAGGGGGCGAGTCCCCGGTCAGGATCCGAGGCAGGGGCAGGGGCCGAGCTCGCATGTCCGGAGCCCCGGGGCAGGGGCCGAGGCAGGGGCTGGTGGCCGCCGGGGCAGGGGCAGGGGCAGGGGCCGGGGCCGGGGCCGGGGCCGGGCCCGGCGGATGGGGCCGCTGGGCAGCGAAGCACTTTCACAAACGTTAGATGGGAGGCGGGAGCGACGGGAGCGGAGCGCAGGGGAGGGGAGCGGCCGGGCTCGCCTAGCCCAGCCCAGCCCAGCCCGCCGCCGCCGCCGCCGCCGCCGCAGGAGGAGCGGGGAGAGGGACCCGGCGCGCCGAGAGCCCCTTATAGGCGCAGCCCGAGGGGGTGGGGGGCGGCAGCGGCGCCCAGCCCAGAGGGGGGCGGCTCCCCCCCTAAAAGCCGCCGAGGGGAGCGAACGCCAGGCACAGGGGAGGGAGGGAGGCAGCCAGCACCGCGCCGCCGCCTTGCGCGCTCCGCAGCCCGGACTCCGGCTCCGCTGCCCGCTCGCGATGCCCCTGCAGGGGCAGCTGCCCCGGGATCCGGCTCCGCGCTCTCGGATTAGCTGCCGCCGCCGCCCGCAAGCCGGCCCCGGGCTCTGATCGGCGCCGCGCCGGGAGGTTTCGCAGCGTCCTTCCCAGCGGCACCGGCTCCAAGATGCTCCGCAAAGGTGAGTCCGGGCTCGGGGCCGCTGGGCAGGGGCTGCGCGGGGCAGCGCGCTCCGGAGGGGCCGGGGCCGCCCGCGGGGCCCTCAACTTTGGCACTTGGCTCCGTGTCGCCAAACTTAGGAGCCGCGGCGGGAGCAGGCGGGACGCGCCAGGGCTCCGGTCCGCTGTCCAGGGTGCTGGTGCCGGCCACGGCGCTCGGGGTCCAGCGGCGCCAGCGCCGGGGGGACGGAGCCCCAGCCAGCGGCGCTCTGCCGGGGCTAGAGACGCCGAGGCTGGGGGGCCTGGGGGCGCATCGCCCCGGCCTCAAACTTTAATGCAAGGAAGAGTTGGGGGGAGCTCGCGGGACCGAGCTGGGGGCTGGGAACTCGCGGGCTTTGTCTCGTCCCCTTTGTTCCTCGCTGTCTCTGTGTCCCCGCTGCCCCCCAGCCCCTCTCCTGCCCCGGCCCCGCTCCCCGCTCGGCCCTGCCCGAAGCTGGATGTTCTGATCCAAGCCCCCTGGGAGGCCGAGAGCGGAATCGATATTTCACAGCCCCAGACGCGGGGATTATAGGATTTGCCAGGGTAGCTCATTAATTTTCCAAAGGCTGGAGAGTTGGGTCCTTTCTCGTTAACCCCTGCGGCGCCGGGAGCCGGCTGCGCTCCCCACCTGCCGGGCGCTTCCCCAAGATGCTCCTTCCCCATGGGGAGCTGCTGGGCTCCAGCGAGGCGCTGGTGATGTAATTCCCCGGGCGCTGGGCGAGGCGCTCGGCGCCTGGGCACGGCGCTGCTGGAGCTCCTGCTCTGCAGGAGGGGAAGGGGCACTCCTCTCAGCACGCCCTGGGTCCGCTCCTCTTCCCCTCGGGCAGGCGGTGCCGCCAGGGCCCGGGGGAGCAGGGGAGAGGGCTCTGCTAGAGGCCGGCCTGGGCGCCGCGGGGCTGGCGGGTTGCTTGGCAGAGCTGTGCGGATCCTTGGCGCAGGCTGGTTTTTAATTCCTGATGACTGGCCCAGGAGGAGGGCAATAAAAGCACGGGAAGAGAGGGCCAAGGGGGGGGGGCCTCTGTTGTAAGAAGGGGGCTTCAGGGACTGGCAGTGAGCTAGGGGAACCTTCGAGCTAACGCTAAAGTTTGGCGTTATTCAAGGGAAAAGTCTCAGCCCCCCTCACACGTCCCAAGAGTCCCCGCACAGCTGCACCCCTCTGTGCCTGTGTAATCCTGCAACTCTGGGCAGGTGACATCACAACCATTTCCATGGCAACAAACTAGGACATCATAGGCCAAGATTTCTGACATCACTACAAAGGAAGAAGGCAAAGTCTGGGTCCTCTCCCTCCTCACACATGCACCAATGCCAGCCACTGGCTATGCAGAAAGCAATGGCTGGGCAGGCTGTGTGGTGCTGTAGAGTCCTGGGGCAGGCCAAGACTTGGTAGCCCAGAGGCCAGGACCGGGTCAAAGTCAGCATCGAGCCCTGAGGCTCTGAACCCCCAGGCCGTGGGTGGCCACTGAGGCATCCTGGGGACTTGGGGAGGTTTCCAGTGGCTGTGGCTCCACTCCCTCCTATTGGTCCCCTCTTCTGGAAGTTCTCAGCTGCAGCTGGCCCATGCTGAGCGATTGAGCCCTTCCACTATGCACTAGGCACTCTCGCCTACCCTGTCTGATGCAGGGTGAGTGTGGAACAGGCCAGGGAAGTGGCACCAGGAGGCTTGGCACTTCCTCCACAGGCTCGCACTGAGGGATGGTCTGTGCCTTGCTGTGCTGAATTCAGTTCAGGTGCCCAGGATCTGATTTATAGGCTTGATGTGAGCATCAGGAGTAAAGGACACTAGGCCTGTCTCTCAGTGCATAGCTGGTGGCACCAACCCTAAAGCTTTCCCAGGGTGAGGACTTCCTGGAATGCTGCACAGGAGAGAACTCGGGATCCCGCTTGGAGAGCCTGGAGCACGGGAAGGAGTTTCTCTGCTGGGGAGTAAAGACAGCTGCAGGGCCTTGGGTTCTGAGTCTTAGTTCCTCTGACTTCCAGTGGACTTTGTGCAGCTTATTAGTCAAAACAAGTTTGTGGTTGCCCCTGGGGCTAGGTGCTCAGTGTGCTGTGTCCTCTGGTGAGCGCCATCCCTGCAAATGGACCCCATCAGAAAACAAAACTTGCTCAGAATCCCAAGCGTGCCAGAGCTGCTGACAATGCTCAGAGCAGAGAGAAGTAGCGGCTGCCTTGGTTTCCAGCCCCTCCATCACCCAGGCACTCCTGGGGATAGCAAAAGCACTGCCCTGGTCTGAAAAAAGGAGAGGAAATGAGATGCAGAGACTAGGTGGAGCTGCTCCCCGCAAACAGGAAGGAAGGTCTGGTAAAAGGGTTTCATTTCACCAGGACTAGCCTGTTAAGGTCAAGATCTACAGCTCTCATTTTCAGAGCTAGAAAAACAAAATGCAAATCAACAGCCTCTGGGCTAATACAGAACCTATTCTTAAAGTTTTTGTCTTGTTAAGCAAGGAAATAGAGTGCCAAATAGGCTTTGTTAAGTGGCAGTCTAATTAATAATTTAAAATCTTGTAGCTGTCTTTCATTAGAATTTATCTGTACATCAACCACAAAATCAGTCAAACACACTCATTTATAAGTTAATGCCATCTCTGAATAATTCAACAAGCAGCTAGATTAAGGCCTGCATTCCTACAAGATGCATTCCATTCTCGGGGCTTCTGTAGCCAGAGGGTCCCTGTATGGCAGCTTGAATAGGCCCAATTCCTTGGCAAGTCTGCAGTGCTGTGGTACAGTCAGGCGGGTACATGGCTACAGTCCCCAAGTGCTTCCCCGGTGAGGCCACGTAATTCTGCTGGGAAGGGAATGAAAACAAACAGAACCCACGAGACATGCCGGGCGTGTGTGCGCAGTGCACAGGAGGGGCCAGTCTGTCCTTCCCCACAGCAAGAGAGAGTGAGGAGGTAGACTCCCAGGTTCTCCCTCCCTGTAGGGAATGGCTGAGAGAAGCAAGGAACTTTCTGCGGAGCACTAGAGCCACGCTGATTTCCCTAGAGCTTCAATGCAGCTGTGAGCTGGTCATGCTCCATGTCAGAGGAACGTGGCAATTTGGAGCTTAGAAAAATTCCTACTGGTGTGGGCTTTGGCCTCCTCTGGGCTCCCCATACCCACTCCATGGGATGTCTCAGGGAGCAGCCAGCAGGCTGTGGACAGGGGCAGAGAGGTTTCTGGAGGTCATTCCAGGGGCCCGGAGACGTGCTTGGGCAGTTTCGCTTGTGAGTGAAGAGGATTAAACTGTGACTTTTTGTTTTGCCTCCATCATGTCAGAGCTGGTTTGTCACTGCTGGGGTCCCATGGGGATGCCCGGGTGGAAATCTCTGGGAGGGACTTTATTCCAGTCCATGTCAATGCCCCCCAGTTTAGCTCTACTGTGCAGAGTGTCCTATTACAAACTGTACCTCCCAGACGCCTTGCTGAGAACAGCCTGGGGCAGATGGGGGGGATGAAGGTTTCCAGCTGAGATGCAGCAGAAGAGACACAGGGGGTACCAGGAGCAGGAAGAGCAGAGAGAAGGTTCTCCCCGACTGGCCAGACTGTGGGCAGGGACACTGAGGAGGCCAAGGCTAGGGGAGAGGTGGGTGAGGGGATGGGCTGACACAAGCCTATGGAGGGTTTTAAACACTCAGAGGGAGGTTTTCAGCTGGCTCTTAGAGTGAGCAGGAGCCAGTGGAGAGGTCTGAGGAAGGGATGCTGTGTCATGTGACTGCACATACATGAGTAGGTGGGACAGTATGTATAGTGGGGGTGCTGAGAGCCACTGAACCAAACTGTAAACCCTGTGTAGGATGAAACCACTTCAAGCTGGGGGGGAGGGCAGCACCCCCTGCACCCTTAGCTCCAGCACCCTGGTGGGTGACAGCATTCTGCACAGATCAGAGCTTGCAGAGCTGGGATGTGGGGAGGCTACAGAGCAGGGAGTTACAATTGTCATGGCAAGAGAAGAGCTAATCTCTCTGAGCATCTGCACTGCTCTCTTCGCCATGGTGTCCCAATGCCTGCGAGCTTTAGGGAGCAGGGACACTGACAGCTTTATCAGTCTGTAAAGGGCTAGGCACTGCAGGACTCAATCATAGTAACAAAGTAATGAAGGCCTGGATGAGCATGTCAGGAGAAGTGGAGCAAAAGCCATGCTGTACCCATGCGTTCTTCCATACGTGGCAATAGTCAGATGTGCAGATGTGTCAGATTGGGGAGGAGAAGGTGAGTTCAAGGTCAAGGAGGGTGCCAAGATCACGGACAGCAGAGTCCAGGGGTTGAAGTTGTCCATGTGGCTCGTTCAGTCCACTGACATCTCTTTTTAGCGCCTCTCCTGCTTAGCTGAAAGCTTCCCGCGCCAGATGAGCAGCAAAATGACATTAAGTTAATTTCATGTTGTTGCTCAGCTGGTACATGGAAGGGAGCCAAGGAGACAAGCAGGATGGAGTTGCTGGGGTAGGGAAGGAGATAAAGGGGCCAACCTGAACTTCTGCCCATCTCCCTTTGCAGAAGGCTCTTTTTGTTAATAACTTGAAGAGAGAAACTGACTAGAATCAATCCTGTTCATTCTGCATCAGAGGGCCTGGCTGCAAAGGGGAAGGGACCAGACATTTTAGTCAGTTTCTGTTCACATCCAGCTTCAGGTGTAAAGAGACAGATGCTGAAGGAAAAGGGGTAATCCTGGGTAGTTTTCCTCAAGGAGGGGAGAGAGATGGAGCTGAGCTCAAGGGCTATTTTCTTGCCTGGGACCTTATTTAATAACAACATTTTCATCAGAGTAGAACATAGGCCTCATTTGGGATAGGGAACCCATTGAGCCGGGCCTTGGAAAAACAGCTATTAAAATATGGTTTCTGTACCAAAGATCTAAGAGATCTTTCTGCCTAGGAGAGGTCAATTCTGTGACGGGAATTGAGAGGAAGACACAGCTTTATTTGTTCAATGCAAGTTGAAGATTGTCAGGTGGGAGTCATTAGAGGTGTCAGAATGTGCAGAGTGGAGGGTCATCACTGTGAAGTGGCCAAGAGGTTTAAGGGTAGAGCTTAGGTGAGTGTGAGAGAGAACAGAGAATTGACTCTTGGGTGTGGATAGCTAGTGCTACAGGGCAGCAGCAATGCTCTGCTCATTTCTAGGCATACCTGTATTCTAAAAATAGTCCCATAGCTGCACTTTGTGTCTCCTCCCAAGATGTGGCACGTGGCACCAGCCGGTTCCCACCACGGCCCTTACACTAAGAAGAATCTACAGCTATTTGCCCTGCAGAGCACAGGCTGCTTGGAACAAAGGCCCACTGTCCTGCAGACCGAGTGTATCTGTATCTTGGTAGATCACCTATTTTGCAGCAAGACCCATTTGCTAGATTATGCAGAGTGTGTACCCACGGCCGTCTCACCTGCACTCAGCCCACTCAGCCATTACTGCAAGGCTATTTCAAACATTCCAAACTTCTGAGTGGGATCAAAGAGCTACATTAAAAAATACATCAAAATAGAACCCACCCCATGCCAGAGAACTGCTTCTCTCTTTTAGATGTATGCTTTACTCTTTGCTTCCAAGTGATTTTCAATACACCTTTCCCTAGCATGTTGGTCTTGGAGAATCAACTCCTATTATCCATGGAGTAGGAACAGCATGGATATTTGAGGAGCAACCCTCCCTCATGGCCCTGTCAGGTGTATGAGGGAGTATAGTCTCTGTCCGATCCACTCAATCTCTAGCTCTTCTGCATAGATGTGGATAGGTGGATGCACAACTGGTTGAAAGACCATACTCAAAGAGTAGTTACAATGGTTTGCAGTCAAACTGGGAGGACGTATCTGGTGGGGTCCTATAGGGGTCAGTCCTGGGTTTGGTACTATTCAATATTTTCATTCATGACTTGGAAAATGGAGTGGAGAGCGTTCTCATAACATTTGAGGATGACACCAAGCTGGGAGGGGTTAGGAGCACTTTGGAGCACTGGATTAGAATTCAAAATGACCTTGACAAATTAGAGAATTAGTCTGAAATCAACAAGATGAAATTCAATAAAGACAAGTGCAAAGTACTCCACTTAGGAAGGAAAAATAAAATGCACAATTACAAAACTGGGAATAACTAGCTAGGTGGTAATATGCTGGAAAGAATCGGGGCGGGGGGGAAAAGTGGATCACAAATTGAACATGAGCTGCAAACAAGGCTAATATAATTTTCGGCCGTATTAACAAGAGTATCGTATGTAAGACATGGGAGGTAATTGTTCCGCTCTACTCGGCACTGGTGAGGCTTCCGTTGGAGTCCTGTGTCCGATTTTGGGTGCCAAACTTTAGAAAAGATGTGGACAAACTGGAGAGAATCCAGAGGAGAGCAACACAAATGATCAAGGTTTACAAAACCCCTGACCTATGAGGAAAGGTTAAAAAACCTGGGCATGTTTAGTCTTGAGACAAGAAGATGGAGGGTGGACCTGATACTAATCTTCATATAAGCTAAGTGTTGTTATAAAGAGGATAATGATTAATTGTTCTCCATGTCCACTGAAGGTAGGACAAGAAGTAATGGTCTTAATCTGCAGCAAGGGAGTTTTAGGTTAGATATGAGGAAAAACTTCCTGACTCGAAGGGTAGTGAGATACTGGAATTGGTTACCAAAGGAGGTGTGGAATCACCATCCCTGGAAGTTTTTAAGAATAAGGTTGGACAGACTCCTGTCAGGGAGGGTCTGCATTTATTTGATCCTGCCTCAGAGCAGGGGTCTGGACTTGATGAACTTTTGAGATCCCTTCCTACATTGCTATGTGTCACGGAGTGTGGGGGAGTCTGGGGCCTGCACCCCTCTTCTTGGGATTCACTGAGACTCTCAGCCAGCCAGTAAAACAGAAGGTTTATTGGACAACAGGAACACAGTCCAAAACAGAGCTTGTGGGTACACCCAGGACCCCTCAGTCAAGGCCCTCTGGGGGAGCAGGGAGCTTAGACCCCAGCCCTGGGGTTCCCTGCGTTCCACCACCCAGCATCAAACTGAAAACTAACCCCCCCCACCCCCAGCACGCTCTCTCCTGCAGCCTCTGTCCACATTTCCAGGCAGAGGTGTTATCTCCCCCTCCCCCTCCTGGCTCAGGTGACAGGCTCTCAGGTCTCCCATCCCCAGTGAAACTCCCTTGCCACATTCCCAGGTCAACACTCCCCCCTCCCTGCTGCGTCACACTATGATTCTGTGAAGTGTGCCAGTTTTGAGGTGGACATTTGTCCACTAGGAACTGCATTGGGACTTCCTCTTATACAAACCACTGAACAGCCTTTGAAGATAACAGCTTTTGACAGCTAAGAACTTGAGCCACATTTGAAGCAGAGAGTTGGAATTGAAAAGCTGGAGTTAAAAAGCTGGAGCTGTAACCCATTATCAATCCCCTGAGCCATCCTGTGTGCAGACTTGATTGTTAGATATGCTCCTTCACTGCCTAACCAGCTGTAGGTGCCCACCCAAGACACTCAGCTGAAGTGTGGGAAGAAACCATCAGCCTAGACTACATGTTTAGTGTACCAAGGTTACGAGACTTATCCCTGTGTAAACAGCCTGCTCCTGAATATCACAGTGAAAAAAAATTCTTTAAAAGAAGGGAATGAAATAAAAAACTGAACAAAGGAACAAGCAGTGTAGTCTGTAGGAATGAGCGCTTTGCTGGGAGCCAGGATACCTGAATTCTCATTCTGCCTTTGCCACCCCTTGCTCTGTGACCTTGGGCAAATCGCTTAATGCCTGTCTCTTAGTCTGTAAAATGGGGATAATCATTCTGACCTACCTGCCCAGGATTCTGAGTGAGTTTCTACGCAGTGTTTATAACATGGTAACTGGTTCATGTCTTGCCCTATGGAAGCACTGATTGTTTCGACCAGTTCTGATTTCTACCAATGTAAACAGGCAACATGGTCGGAGCACATTGTCTGAGGCACATGATCTGAACACCATTGGTCTGAGCACTGCACTGAGCCGGCAACTCCTAAATTCTAGTTCCAGCTCTGACACTGATTTAATGGGGGGGCCTTGGGTAAGTCACTGAACCTTCCATTTGCCACCTCTGTGAAATAGGGATAGTAACAATTACTTTACCTGACACACAAAGGAGCTGAGAATTTGTCAGTGTTTGTGAAGAGCTGTACAAGTGTTTAATATTATTAAACACATAAATCAACTAGGGTTGTCAACTCGAAATTTAAAAACTATATATGATTATCAACTAGAGATTTTTTCTTTCCAGATGTGTGATCGATCAGTGGGTGGCACTGGGGCAGTGATGGACCTGTGATAGAGTGCACAGTTCATTATTATATTGTATTTATTTGTATTGAGGATTGGGGCCCTGGTGCGCTAGGTGCTTTAGAAACACAAATACAAACAGTCCCTGCCCTAAAGAGGTTACAGTCTAATCTAAGACAAGATGCAACAAGTGGGTGTAACAGCATGGGAGGGAGGAGGAGGGAAACAGTTATAGGAAAAGCTGCACAAGCAAACTGCGCAGCCTGGTGATTTTATTGTCTAATCACTCTGAGTCCATGGAGAAGCGAAACTGAAACCACCCAAGCTAGAGTTTGTTTCGAAAAACAGCTGCTGAGTAGGGATTTTGGCACAGTGTGTGTGAGCGTGCATGTGCCTTGGTGCCCGTGGGAAAGGTCTGCGTAGAGTGGTCTACTAGTGTAACACACCCACTGCGAGCATAGTTGTTGCAATGTACTGAGCTTGTGCAGAAGGGTGTGTATACACAGCTGGAGCACTGGCCAAGGGATTTCATAGGCATGGACAATAGGCAGACTCACACGTCACAGTCAGTGCAAACCCGGTGGCATTGGTGAGCCCACAACACCAAGGGTAAGCTCAGAGAGCAGGTTAGCACCACTTCTTGAAACAGCTCCGTTTGTCGAATACATGACTCGGAAAGGGAGCCTCTGAGTAGCCGTGACCTCACAGTGCATGCTGGAAAGGTGCCTAAATGTGGATTTTCATGCTGGATTGTACCTCCAAAGAAACCGCCCCGGCCAGATTCCCAGTTAAGGACGTCTTCATGGAAACTCACCATCCTGTGCATGATGCTCCTAGGGTCAGATGGACACTCTCAGGAATATACTATTCACTGATCACAAGTGACTAGGAAGCTGAGGTTCCATTGCTGATCCAGGCCAGGAGCCTGGTCCTGGGTATGCATAGCTCTGCCAGGCAGCTGGGTTTTGGTCTGTTCATGGGATGGCTTGCCCATGTGGATGGCAGGGTGAGGCCAGGCCAGCAGAATGCTGATCTGGGAAGTCCTCAGTGCTGGTGCGGAATGCTTAGGGACGGGTGTGACGTGAGTGGCAGATGCAGGGCAGCAGTGGCAGGGAGATATTAGAAGAGAATCTTCTTTGTGCAGAGTAGGATTGAAAAGTTATTAAACAGAAAATGCTCCATTTGGTGCAGAAAGCCTCTTTTTTGCTCCCTGTATTTTTAAGCACCTACTGCTGTTTTCTGTTTGCTTCCCTGTTTGTGCATCTGCATCATGGGCTCTGGAAACAGTCTACTTGGCTTAGCTGATGTTTCTGAGCTTGCCTTGGCTTCACAAGCAGCTTCTAATGACTCTTGCCAACGAAGCCGGGAGGGCTGTTCTCCTGCCACCAGATTCCCAGCACGGACAGGGGGGGTAAGTGTGGAGCTGCATCACTGGCCCATCAATGGGGAGCTCAATGTAGGTGAGCAGGCTTGGCTGCTGGGCAGTAGAGAGGCTTGTTGGTTTTGATATGGAGCAGACAAACTCCTGAGGCCTATTTAGTTCCTGCCATAGGACTGCAGGGGGCGTTTGCTCAGGTCATCAACTAGGAGACCCTGTCTACTCCTTCTGGGTGCTAGAGTGGAGGTTTATCGGTGCAGAGGCACTGATGGTGTCCATATAAGTGTGTGTGGTGCAGGCATTGTCCCAGCCAGCAATGGCTGTCTGACGGAAGGACTCTAGGAAGAATAGCACCTCTCCAGCACTGCTTTGTATTTAGAGAGCAGTGATACCAACTGAGTCCTGCATGCTCATCAGGTACAATGTCCAGCAGCTGCAGGCGAGTTCATCCCCTTAAACCAGACCCTGGTTTTAAGCCTCTGGTTAGAGGTTCTCAAACCTTCAAGTACCATGGACCACTTGCCCCCATTCGCGATGCCATAACATCCCCGTGGCAACTATAGCAGTTGTGCATGGGAAGTTAATATTCGGCAAGTATTTAAAGAGTTTTAGCTTCTGTTAATGTGAAGTGGCATTTGGAAACAAGAAGGAGAAGCCAGAGCCATGTGATCTGCCTCCTTTCTGTGGGTACACAACACGTGTAGAATAGGCTGCAGTTTGAGAACTTCGGCACTGTTAGACACCTGAGCAGGCCAGGACTGTATTCGTGACAGAAATAGCAAGTCGGTTTGGAGTTTTGGTTTTGCTGGTCTTATTTTTATAGAATCCAGTTCACTTCATCGACCCAGTGGAAGGTGAAAGCCTCTGGCAGTGTTGTGGACCTTGTAGTAATTCCTCACTTATTTGGGAGTGAGCGCTGAGATACCAGGGTGATAAGTGTAGCCAGAAAGCCCAGATAAATCTACCTGTAGGTCCCAAGGCAAAATGGGAACTTGCATACTGGGGTTATCAGGTGGCAATCACACCGAGGGAGAAGCACCCCGGGTACACTGGAGCAGGCTTGGACTCCCCTTCACTCAGGGGAGCAGGTTCCCTTGTTGTTGAACTTAGCAAAGGAGAGACACGTGATTTCACGGACACACAGGTTTGTGTCTTTGTTTTATAATTATTGAGTGAATTGTGATACTCACGGAAGTGAGAGACTTCAGGCAGATGCTGAGCAACCCCATGCACAGCTCTGTTAATCACCTCCATCCTGACCTGCAGCTTCTCTGGCTCCCTAGCACTGCTCAGTCAGCGCTCCCCAGTTCTGTACTGCAGCACCCCCGGTTGTAACTGGCCATCCCAGTCCGAGCAGCGGCTCTTGCTGAGCTGTGCAGTCATTCTGTGATTAATACAACCATGCCGTAGGTTGGCGGTCCTCAGTGTGGGGTCTGTGAAGCAGCACTTGGTGGTGGGACTCTAGCTGTCTTTGTCACAGTGGTGAAGCATGCGCAATGGAAACAAGAGACAGTCCTGCCCTGCTGGACTATTTCAGTTGTACATGTGCCAGTCTTCAGGCAGAGCTCCCTGCCCACCTGCCAGGACTCCCTTGTGTTCTCCTGCCTGTCTGGTTCCTGAAAAGGCATAGAAGCCTGTTAATGAGACTCTTTCTTTACTGAGCATCTCTTTGGTGTAAATTTAACTGATCAGATTTGCTGACAACAGCAACGTGGAGGAGGTAGCCAACACACAAGTGGCAAAACCCAACTGCAAAAGGACCCAGAGAGACTCGAGCGGAAGGGCTGTGAGTAATGAGGGGAGACTTGGACCTGCAGCCAGGGAGTGGAAATAAACAGCCCAGACCCTGAACAGGGGCACGTAGCCAACCAGCTGTACTCAGCACAGCGAGGCTGTTTACTTTGATCTGTCCTAACATGACTTTATGTAACCAAGCATTAGATATGCCACAGGGAAGCTACAGAAACGGGAAGTCTCTGCCTTAAGAACTGGCCCGCACCAGGAGAACATTAACAGCCGCTGCGCTAGGGAATGGGCTGAGTCCATAAACTGGCCTCTTATAGGAGGTTTTTAGATGTAAGCCCAGGTCTCTGGAGGACAGAGGTCTGAGCTTTAGCCTCTTGTCACTCCCCCTTCACCATCTGCATGCATACTGGGTCCCTTTTTCACTTCTCCACAAGAGGGAGCTCTCCTTGGTGGCTCTAAGGGTGCCACTGATGAGTGTGGAGACCTCCTATCCGCTCTGCCACAGCCATGCAGCATTTGCCATTGGCAACAATCGCCTTGGCAGGTTTTAGCCCTGACCTCATCAAACCAGAAAATGGTTTCTGGTCGAGCTCTGCACTAGGGGCTAGGAATTCCCTGTGTCTTTTGCCACAGCAGCTCCCTAGAGGCAGTGAAAGAGGGGACCTGTGAGATCAGTAGGGTAATTAATAGAACAAACCATCACCCTGGAAATGTGAGAGCTTCTTGTAGCAGGACACAATTCAGCAGCAAGGTCTGGAGATTTGTTTACTTGTGGGCAGATCCTGCTCAGTGTCCCTGGTGTAAATCCCAAGTAAATCCAGGGACTTCACAGAGCATATCCCTGTCAGTCCTGTATGAGCAGCCTGGGTGCAGTACAAGTTAGCACACCTGGAGTCTGGGCATTTCGGTCTTTGCCCTTTTGTGACGGACTAAATCAGTTCTTTTCCCAGAACAGGTCCTTCCCTCTCTGTTTGGCTGAGGGTGGCAGAAGCTGGTTTTGCAGCTCCTGCTGGATTCAGGATGGGACTTCCAGCTGTCCATTCTTTCACCCTGGGGACGGACGAGGACGTAGATTTTCCCTACCACTGTCTAGAACAGGATCTGGAGGGATCAGTAATTCTCTGGGTATCAGAGTTCTACACTTCTTCCATCATGGTCCCTCTTTCTGCAAGAATTTGCTGGGTGTTTCTGCTAACAAGCCCATAATATTATAATTTCAATGGGATTTAAAAAACAAAATAGTTCTCACACAAATGACTCTGCAGTGCCTCTGCCAGGGCCTAAGATCTGCTGCTTTCTATTTTTTTTAATAATTGAGGGTAATAAATATGTATTTCTTTCTCCTTTTTTTCCGCCTTCCGCAGCTTGTCAGCTCTCTGCGTCTCTCCTCTGATCAGACCGCACCTTTGCTGAGTAAAAAAAAAATCCTTTAAGCAAAAAGGATTAAAGCCTTGAAAGTAGGTCTGCCTGAGACTCCTCTGCTCACCCCCTCTTGCATCCAGTGATCCTCTTCCAGGGCAAGGGAGGGGCCCACACAAAGTGTCAGAAACCCCACTGCAGAGTAGGAAGAAGTGGAGAGAAATGGGAGGACAGACAGAGACAGAGAGAGATGCAGAGAGGGGAGGGGAGACAGAGAAGGAGAGATGGAGGGAGAGAAGAGATCTGGGCCCAGTTCTCCCCCAGCCAAGTTTTGCAGCAGTGCTGCTGCTCTGACTTCACTCCTGACAGGGCCAGCCCCTGAAGCAGGGGAAAAGCACACCCTGGGTAGGGGGGATTATGGAGCGGGGCCTCCTCTCTCTTCCATACACTGCCACCCTGCCAACTTGTTGAGACGCATTGAATCGGCACTGGAAAAGGGCAGGGACTGCCCATAGGGATCGGCTGCTTGTGTTGGAAGAACCTGTTAGTAGGTGGAGGCAGGAGAGCAGGGTATTATACTAGTTAATCAAACACCGGTGCTGGGAAACCGCGTCACTGTTGTGTTAATACAACCTGCGCACTAGAAATGTCCTGCAGAGGCATGGAGGGTGCTCTCTGCGGGTGAGTGGAGCTTTCATTGTTGATGAGTAGGGCTATTCAATAAAGTCCATGAAACCAAGTGGCATTGTGACCTGGCCCATGTAGTTGCAGGGGCACTCAGGTTTGGGCCGGCCACCCCTCCATCTCCACCGCTGCTGTGACCATGTGTGCCAGGCCTGGAGCAGGGAGCTGGGCCCCCCCCGTGGCAGGACCCCCCTGCGGGATAAGTGAAGGGTGGGCTTGCTCTTCTTTCCGTGATTTATCATTTCATTCACGCACCTCTGCCATAAAACGTACTAAAAACGTCTGTGCCAGATTCGTAGCCTTACTGCTGTACAGTGTGCTGGGGGTCACGACTGGCCCCCAGCCCCATCTGGCCTTGGAAATGATGCGGGAACTGTGAATTGGTCCAGGTTCCACAAGCTGGAAGCTTAAAGCTGCTGCATTCTGGTGAACCTTTGCCCCATCCTACCGCAGCTGTATAGAGAGGGATCCCCGCTGTGTGCCCCGCAGGCTGCGTACCCTCAGAGCTGCTCGTCCCCGGAGGAAACTTTCTTGGGGAAAAACATTCTGTGTAGAGACAGAGCTGTTCGGGCTGCACATATTGCTGGACTTTCTGTTCCCTTGTTCTTTACTCCTATGGACATCGGCATGAAAACAGGATCTCAGGAGTCTCATCTGCTCTTGCTGCTCATTCCCCACCTGCAGCCGGATCTGTCTGGACAGCTCTCTGCTGTCAGGTGTTTTCTGACACAGACCTGAGCTGCTTGTTGCGACAGACACTCTTGAAGCTGTCTGATAAGGAAGAGCTCTGTGATAGCCACATGGGGGGGCAGCCCCAGCTAGCGCGGGAGCCTCTGCCTCTTCCTAGGGGAGTGCGGCTGCTCAGCCTAGAGTGGTAGCAGCAGCAGAGCCAGGGTATTAGCGTGAGAGGAGCCAGTGTGAAGGAGGATGCTATTTATAGCTTCTTTCAGCTTTTGTTCCTTTTCCAGTGGAGCGTCTCTTTAAATAGAAACTGAGTTGGCTGCACCAGTCTCCCCTGTGCCCAGCTGTCCACTGGGGCATTGCCCATCCTTTCCCCTGGAGAGACACAGGGGCCACAGCGAGCCCCTCATGATCCTGTGCATGTGGCCCTTCCCATGGGTCTGGGAGCCCTGAGCTGGGGTGGCCACCTCCCTCCCTGCATGCTTTGTTCCAGGGCCCAATGTCCTTGTGGGTGGGGGCACTGTCTGAACCAAACAGGGATGGATGGAGGCACCTGATTGCCCCATCTAATGAAACTGGATACAGCCCAGTTCAGTCCCTGCCTGTAAACTCTGCTCCTCTGACATCCCTCCCTGCACTTGTCCCAGGGGAGCAGAGAAGGGGCCCAGGGAGGTGGCTTCACTCACACGCAAGAGCCGTAAATGTGGGTGGGCAGAAGAGTCTGGGAGAGCCCTTAAAGCTGCAGTATCCCCAGCACTTTGTGTTGCTGCTCAGCATCTTTTCCCTGCTATTCCTCTCCAGCCGGCCTGCCCAGCATCTCCTCTCCGGCTCTCTGATCAATACGCCAGGGAACAAAACAAAACAAAACCCAGTAAATATTTAATATGACCCAGAGAGCCAAGGAGAACGCTCCCCCATTTCCCCGTCCGTCTCCTCTGCCAGCCACTCGCAGCAGCTCATCAGCGATAATGAGGCTGAGTGCAGCGGGAATCGATAGCAAACCCAACGTCAGTGAAGGGGTCAGCTCCTGCCACTTCCTCAGCACCTGTCCTGCTGATGGAGCCCAGGCTCACCATCCCCTCTCTCTCACTGCCATTTGTAGGTCTGCCTTGTCCACCTAGCACCAGTGCCCACCAGGCCTCAATGGAGCTAGTGATACCAGCATGTCAGCTGGGAACGAGGCCCGGGGTCTGCCCCCTCAGGGTCTGGCTCCTTCTCCCTGCATTCGCGCTCTTCCCCCTTCTCTTGCTCTCTATCTTCTATTCATGGAGAGTTCTCTGAAAACATCCGCTCAATGTGCAGCGGCCGTCAAAAAAGTGATCAGAATGTTGGGAACCATTAAGAAAGGGAGAGACCATAGGACAGAAAATATCCTGTTGCCTCTCTATAAATCCATGGGACGCCCACACCTTGAATACTGCCTGCAGATGTGGTCCCCTCATCTCAAAAAAGATCTACTGGAATTGGAAAAGGTTCAGAGAAGGGCAACAAAAATGATGAGGGGTAGGGAATAGCTTCTGTATGCGGAGAGATTAAAAAGAGTGGGACTGTTCACTTAGAAAAGAGATAACTAAGGAGGAATATAATAAAGGTCTATAAAATCATGACTGGTTTGGAACAAGTGAATAGGGAAGTGTTGTTTACTCCTTCTCATAAGACAAGAATGAGGGGTCACCCAATGGAATGAAGAGGCAGCCGGTTTAAAACAAACAGAAGGATGTGTTTCTTCCCATAACACACCACCTGTAGAACTCCTTGCCACAGGATGTTGTGAAGGTCAGAAGTATAACTAGGCTCAGAAAAGAATTAGATACATTCATGGAGGATGGTACATCAGTGGCTATTAGCTAAGATGGTCAGGGATGCAACCCCATTCTCTGGGTGTCCCTAAACCTCTGGCTGCCAGAAGCTGGGAGAGGACGACAAGGGACGGATCACTCAATAATTGCGTTAGTCTGTTCATTCCCCCTGAAGCGTCTGGCACTGGCTACTGTCAGAAGACAGGACACTGGGCTAGATGGACCACTGGTCTGACCCAGTGTGGCCGTTCTGATGTTTGCTTTTGTCTTGGTTGCCACCTCTCTGGTTCTATCCCTCCTTCTCTCTCCCTCACCCAGGGCCGTCCTTACCATTTTGGTGCCCTACGCAGCCCCCACTGTGTGGGGCCCCAGGCCTTTGTGGCGGGGGGTTGGCCCCAGGCCTCCGCGGCGGGAGACTGGGGGGCAGGGGGAAAACCACCCGCCGGCCCCAGCCCACTGCGCTCTGCTCCCCTGGCTCCCAGCTTTGGGGGACGGGGGGAACCGCCCCCCAGCACTCGCTGGTGGCCCAGCTGGGTGCCAGCAGAGTGGAGCAGGCTGGGGCCCGGCTGCTCCACTTCCTGCTGCCCGGTGAGTGCAGGCCTGACCCCTGCTGCAGCCCGCAGCCGAGTGGGGGTGGGGCTGGGGCGGAGCAGGGGTGGGAAGAGGCGGGGCTGGGCAGAGCAGGGGCGGGGCCATGGGGAAGAGGCGGAGCAGGGGCTGGAGCAGCAGGCAGCTGCAGCTGCGTACTTTGCGTATGGGTAGTGACGGCCCTGCCCTCACCTCCCTGCTTACCCCAGCACATATTTCCCAGGAATTTCAGTGGAGGCATCCACTGAATTAAGGATCTGTTCCCCTTTTGCCCCTGGACTGGCCAAGTCTGACCTCCTGCACATCACAGGCCACAGAACCTCACCCACCCTCTCCTGTAATAGACCCTTAACCACTCGCTGAATTACTGAAGTCATGGAATCATAGACTCATAGGACTGGAAGGGACCTCAAGAGGTTGTCTAGTGTAGTCCCCTGCACTCATGGCAGGACTAAGTATTATCTAGCCCATCCCTGACAAGTGTTCGTCTAACTTGCTCTTTAAAATCTCCAGTGATGGAGATTCCACAACCTAGGCAATTTATTCCAGTGCTTAACCACCCTGAGAGCTGGGAAGTTTTTTCTAATGACCAACCTAAACCGCCCTTGTTGCAATTTAAGCCCATTGCTTCTTGTCCTATCCTCAGAGGTTAACAAGAACTTTTTTCTCCGTCCTCCTTGTAACAACCTTTTATGTACTTGAAAACTATTATCATGTCCCCTCTCAGTCTTCTCTTCTCCAGACTAAACAAACCCAATTTTTTCAATCTTCCCTCATAAGTCATGTTTCTAGACCTTTAATCATTTTGTTGCTCTTCTCTGGACTTTCTCCAATTTGTCCACATCTTTCCTGAAATGTGGTGCCCAGAACTTGACACAATACTCCAGTTGAGGCCAAATCAGAGCAGAGTAGAGCAGAAGAATTACTCCTCGTGTCTTGCTTACAACACTCCTGCTAATACCTCCCAGAATGATGTTCGCTTTTTTTGCAACAGCATTACACTGTTGACTCATATTTAGCTTGTCATTCACTATGACCCCCGATCCCTTTCCGCAGTACTCCTTCCTAGGCAGTCGTTTCCCATTTTGTATATGTGCAGCTGACTGCTCCTTCCTAAGTGGAGTACTTTGCATTTGTGCTTATTGAATTTCATCCTATTTACCTCAGACCATTTCTTCAGTTTGTCCAGATCATTTTGAATTTTAATCCTGTCCCCAAAGCATTTGCAGCCCCTCCCTGCTTGCTATCATCCCCACACTTTATGACCAGGAGGGCTCAGGGGTTCTGGTGGCAGGAATGTTAGAGGATATTCCTGTTGATATTGTACAGAGGCAGAGAGAGGGATCTGTCTCTGGACAGGGAACAAAGGATGTCCCCAAAGAAGGAAATGGTTTCCTCACAGACACTTGGAGCTGGGGTGGGGAAAGACACCCTGAGAAGGCATGCCAGAGTGGGGGCTTGAATCCCTTCCTCCCCGACACTGGGGAACCAGAGCCCAGGAGTTACAGCTTGGATAAGAGCAGCTCTGCAGGGGGCCAGGCCTGTCCTGACCACTCAAACTACTCAAAAAGGGGGTGCTGCCCTCACCGCACCGCCTGGGGTGTGCAGCCTTGGCAGCGCACAGTACGGCTGCCTGCCTCACTCTCTAGTGGCAAATGGGAGAAGGAAGTGGCAGGGTCAGGTCCTAGCCTCAGCCCCTCCAATTCTTTGAGGTCACGGGGGCAGATGAGGGCATGTGAAACTCCCCGGGTACCCATTCAGTGTGATCTAAAGGTGGAAAGGTGATGGATTGGGAGCTGCTCTGTAATGATGTCTGAATACTGCCTCTTGGCTTGGTTATAGGATGTTCACTGTATGAATATATGGGTTTAAATCAATAGGGAGCAATAGGGAAATATTGGCAGGGCAGAGGGAGATATGAGAACTTCCCTAGGGTGCTTAGGGGGTGCCTCTGATCCTTTCATCTTTGATAGCGGTGAGATGTGACAGGCTGGGGATATGCCTGGCTCTAATGGTGAACCCCACTGTGTATCAGGGTCTCTACTTTGTATTGTAACCTCCTTTGTGACAAGAACAGCCATTTTGTAACTAGTAGAAAGACTGTGTCTTAGGAGCTGTGACAGAGCCATCGAGGGCCATCAGCATCGAATGATTCCTTCCTACTGGGACAATGAGAGCTGATAAGGACGGGATTGGAGCCTGCCATTCCCCTGGCTGAAGCACATGGGCAGAAAGGGGATCAGAGACTACATTTAAGGTGGAAAGCTCCCTGTGAAGAAGGGCAGACCACTGCCATGTGCAAGAAGACCAGGTGAAAGCAGGAAGGGTCCTAGCCTGTGGATGCTGGTCAACCCCAGGACTCACTGAAGGAAAGAGATTAGATCTGGGGGGGGTGGGGTGTCCAGGATTTTGTTTTTCAGAGCTCTGTAACTGTAGTGCTTTCAAGAGTAGAGTGTCTTTGGTTAAGAAAAACCCTTGATACGTCTGCACTCCTTCTTTTCCTGAGGTTGTTGGGGTCAATGAGAAACCAGAGCTCCTGGATTCTGGGGAAATGTGTCTACGCGACTGGGGGCTTGGGAGAGCAGCGGGACTAGATCCAGAATTGAGGCAGCTGGATTGTGGTGTCCCACTGCCCAAGAAAGGTGTCAGACACCTGGTCTGCAACTGCGAGTTGTGTCTGTCCAGAGCGCGGGACTGGGCCCGGTTGTGATACTTGGATGAGCAGTCTGTGTTATCATTTAATTCCTGGGTGTGCACCCAGAACTGCACATGGTGCATGCAAAATATTAAAACATGGAAAACCATCCCTTTGAGTTAAGCATTAAAGCCCTTCCAGTTGCATCTCCACACACACACACACACACCCCCTACAGTATCCACGTTAGGGATGTGCCACCCATAATAATAAGTGTCCAAAGAGCCTGAATACCAGCCTCATTTGGAAAACTGAATGCTTCCAAACAGTATGCTCAAAACACCAGTCTCCAGAAGCTCAGAAACCACGCCACAACCATTCAGAATCTGCCTGTCTGTTTCTAGTTGCAATTTTACCCTATTTCCAAACAATGTTTTTCTGAATGCAAATAACTCCCCCTCCCACCCCCAATCCAAATACTAGGGCATTTGCTCATCACTGATAGATATTCTTACACAAAAAACTTTGTTAACTGGAGGTTGCCAGACTGCATATCTCCCCAGTGTACAATGTCCAAAGCAAGGAAATAGGAGCTATGACTTTGTCATGACTAGAAAGAGAGGGTGAGGGTAGGTCAGGTTTAGCTAACACATGCTAGCTAAGCTCCACCGTTTCCAAACTGTAGAGGCCGGGTAACACCTCTAGTTCCATTTTAGCTAGTTGTGTCCAAGGCTGGGCACATCCTAGGCTACAACACAAGCAGCTAAAATTGAACTAGGGGATTTACCCTGCTTCTACACTAGGAAAATGGTGGAGTTTAGGTCAGGTTTAGCTGGCACTTGTTAGCTAACCCTGACCTATCTTCACCCACTCTTCCTAGTCAAGACAAAGCCCAAGTCTGTTCACACCCCATCTGTGCTCCACACAACAATTCTTCTTATGCCCAGCCACAGCCCAAGTATTGTCACCCTTCTGAAGAACCAGCAAGCACCCTCGAACTCCAGCATGAGCATTTGGTACATCTTCCCATGCTTTGGTAATGACCATAGGTTGGTGTGGTTTCTATACTATGCAGGGCACATAATTCTCGACAGGGTTGTATGTTGGGCCATGTACATAAGTGAGGTAGCGCCACTGCCAGACGTATTTCTGCAATGTTTAGGAAGCATTATGTGACTGGACGCGCTATGGCGCTAGTGATGGCTCTTAATTTGGCATTGATTTCTGTGCAGAAGTTACAGAACTGAACTCTCCGTCTGTGTGTGCAATAGTGTATTGTACTGATGGCCAGAGTTAACACTGCAAGTGGGTGGTTGTGAAGTGTGGAGTTTGTAGGGATTGTGTCTGTTTCCTAGAGGAACTTCAAACTGTGATACTGTCAAAGTAAAATTTCCTAAAGGAGCATTTATAAATGTTTCTTCTGCAAAAGTTAGTCAATATTTTTCCAAAAATGTACATGGAAACGCCAGTTGTCCTCTGAAGTGATTGTGCCAAATTTGGAGACCAAATACAATAATGAAAGTGAAATAGAGGGATTTTTGTCCTGCTTTACATGTAAATATTAACAGAGCCTTAACTAGGAAGGTGCTCGTGAAGCCTCCATCATTTAGCTGGCATTGCACTGAGGCAAGTGTAAATATGGATGCAAGCCTTGCAAGGAGAGCTGTGTGGCGTGAGTGTGTGAGGGTGGGCGTAGCTGCCAGGGATGTAGCACTACTCCCTACAACAGTGATCCCAAGTGAATAATTCAGTCACACATGAGATAGTCTCCAAAATCTATCTTCTGTGTGATGTCACCATAAGATGAAGCATTCATATTCAAACCCCAGCTAACATTTTACCATTTCAATTTATCTAATTGAAAAGCTGCACAACAGCAATTATGATACTTTGCACGTTAGTAATAAATACACATATTGTACCTGATACAACAGAAAACATGCATGACTCAGCTTTTATATGCCAAACTTTAAATTAAGTAGCAAGGCACATCCAAAGCACACATGTAGTTAGTCAAAAAGCCCATTAGTGGTGCATAATATATTGTTTTTACAACATTAATATTCCCTGCAAACTTCAAACAAGGGCAAGATTCACTGGGATGGTCCAACTACTTTGGGGCCATTCCATAAACCCAGTTAAACTGGCAGATCAGACCAGGTTGACAATGGTTTTCCACCTGCTCCCAATGATCCTGACAGTATCCTAGCAACCCTGACATACATGCCACTCACCACAGCCCCCAACACCTCAGCCCCACTGGCCACAGCCTCCAACATCCCCCACTCACCCACAACTTATGCACAGAGACCACAGTAGACGATCTAGAGTCTAGACAGACATGGACACAAATGGCCCCTTGTAGGGCCTTGGCCAAAGACAGTACAGTATTTTAAATCAGCATTGGAGGGATTCTTGGCAAAGAAGGCTAATGGTCTGTCTAGCATGAAGCAGACATCATGTGCCTGCAAGAAACACACAGAGAGACAACAGCACCAAACATCCCTGGCATGCATATTGATGTGAACATTGAAAGCAACACCTATGGTAGCCCGATAGCTGTACGTAACAAACAACTGGTTAGAAACACAATGGTACAATGGAACCTATCCTGGCTGAACTTGATCAAATGGCAGTGGTTCCTGTTTACAAACCACCAGGTGAACAATTTGCATGACCAGAAAAAAAACATGCCTTGCGACTTCAACAGTCACAACCCTATCTGGGGATACCCCATCAATGACAACAATGGGGAAGAAGTTGAGAAAAGGGTGGCAGCAAACAACTTGACCTTGCTCTGAGTCTTCAAAGATAAATGTATCTTCCAAAGTGCACAATGGAGCAAGGGGTACAACCCTGAGGTAGTCTCTGTCACCTCTGAAAATGCAGGCAACGTCAGGAGGGAGGTCATGGCAGCAATCCCAAATTGCAGGGCAGGCCAGTGCAAGTGACAATACGGCTGCAGTACAACCCAAGAATACACAGCACCTGTCAACATCCAACTTCGGAAAGGCTGAGTGGGAAGGCCTGACCTCTGAACTGGATGAATCCATCCATAATATTGCTCTGACACAAGCATTATGGAGAATGTGTCTCTGGTGTGGAAGACTGCCCCAAAGCACGTCCCTAGGGGATGTTAGACCTTATATGTACTTGGGCTTTCAGAACAGACAAGCCAACAATATAAGAGCTATTCAGAACTGCTTGACTTGCATCCCTTCAGTGAAGGAATCACTGGATCAGGGAAATGCTTATGAGAGAGATCAGAGATGAGCAATGTGACCACAGAAAGGAGCGGATTGAAATACCTAACCTGTGCCACAACTGGGCCACCATTCATAAGCTGTACCCTGATGGACAACATCCAAAGCACATTGCCGCAGTGTGTCCCAGCCAAGTCGCACACCTACTCATCCTCAATGGCAAACCAGTCCACAAAATGCAAAACAAAACAAGTTAAGCAGGAACTTTGCTCGCTCCCCAGGACAGCAAAGTCCACAATGAGCAGCTTAATGTGGAGGAGCTGACAATAGTCCTGAAACCCCTGGAAAGTGGAAAGGCAGCTGGACTTGAAGGCACATGTAATGAACAATTACTACGCTTCTGGGCAAGAACAAGAAAGTGGATACTTAACTTCTTAAATTCTTGCCTGGAAACAATGCAGACACCCGGGCAGTGGAGACAGGCCAAAGTGGTTGCACTACTCAAACCACATAAATACCCTAACTCTGCAAAGAGCTACCAGCCAGTATCCTTACTCTGCTCGAGCTACAAGCTAGATGAGGGGATAACGGGTAGAATAGTGCCAATAGTGGAAGGGCAGCTGACTGATGACCAACCTGGTTTCCTCCCAGGGCATTCATGATGTGGTCAAGTTGTAAACTGCACTCAGTACATCAAAGAGAGATTTGCAACCTGCAAAATTACAGGGGATGTGTTTGTTGATCTGTTGGCTGCTTATGTTACTCTACCATCATGCACTTCTGAAACTGGCAAGAATTTTGAGAAATAGCAAGATGGTACAAATCATCTAATCCTTGCTTGAAAATCAACATTTCTTTGTTGAGACAAATGATCAGAAAAGTTGATGATGTACTCAACAGAATGCATTGTTCCAAGGTTTAGTGCTATCACAATTGCTGTTTAATGTCTATGCAAATGACCAACCAGAATTCCCCAACACGCAAAAATTCATTTATGCAGATGATCTTTGCACTGACATCCAGTCAGAAAGATCTGAGGACATGGAGCACATTCTAACTGGTTCCCTGAGTATATTCGGAGAATATTATCGCACATGCTTCCTGAATGCCAACCCCAGTAAGACATGTTTGCCCCTTCCATCTGGAACACTGTCAGGCCAAGCAAAAACTCCAGATATTGTGGGATGGTACAATCCTTGAACATTATGAATATCTGGTGTACCTTGGGGTCACATTAGATTGAACACTGAACTCCAGGAATTGTGTACTCAAGAAACTGGCCAACTGAAAATGGGGAGCTGACCCCAAAACACTCTGAGCAACCAATCTTGCTGTGTACTCAAACGTGAAGTGCTGTGCCCCAGTATGGTCACATTCAAAACATGCATACGAAATTGATACTGAATTTAATCACTCCTGAAGGATCACCACTGGGACCTTGAAACTGACTCCCAACCTGTCGCTAGACTGCCTGGCCAGGATCACACCTCCCTCAGTGATGCGATACTTTCAGCAAAAATGAGAGACAAAAACAGGTGCATGATCCAAACACACACAGCAGGGACACATTCCACCACCCAGGGCGCTGAAGTTCAGAAAAAGCTTTGCCACTGAAAATCTCTTACCCCAAAATACCACTGTGGAAGGCTACAGAGTAACAACACGGTGGGAAATGCTGATGATCCTGGAAAACCTGGTTCCTTCAGAACAACTCCGTTTAGTCACTGACCTCAAATGAAAACACTGGTTTACTCTAGATTGAGCAGGAGCTGGGGTGACCAAGACTGGTGACAAAATGACCATGTAGAAACTGAGGAATAACCCCAAATGTGAATGTGGGGAGCCTAGGCAAGCCTGACATGGTGTCCCTTGTCAACATCCTGTACTCCCAAGAAAGTATTCGAGAGAAATGATAACACCAGGTCTTGGCTGCCATGTTGGAGTGATAAGCTATGCTGATGATGACCCCCAATATCCTGGCCCCCAACCCTACTGTTCCCCAACATCCTGCAACCCCAGACTCCAAGTCCACCAACAGTCCCCAGTCACCCCATAGCCCATCAACAACTCACCCGCAGTCCCTCATTCAGCACCTCTGGGATCTTCCTGCCCACCCCAGCTCAGCACTTTGCTCCCATCCTGGGCAAGGGCAGCAGTTCCCTCGCTACCATCACCCACCCTGCACTCACACAGTTGGGCCAAATTTGAGTGATGAGTGGCATTGTGACCTGGCATGCAGGGCTGCAGTGCCACTCAGGTTTGGCCCAGGCTGCCAGCCCTCAGTCATGACAGAGGGGCGGCTGGGCCACATTTGAGTGGCACTGCAATCTCATGCACCAGGTGAAGTGCCAAAGCACCGCTCCATCCTGGATTTCAGGTTCTAGAGCAACCCTCCCGATCGCTCCAGCAGCCCTACGCTCCCGGTAGTTGCGTGCAAGTGAGGGCTGTACCTGAAACACTAGAAGAGGCTTTGTTCTGAGATTATTAAAAACAGAAGTAAAGGTGGTTAAGGTGAGAGGTGAGGAAAGGCAGAACATGCTGGGACAGGAATAGCTGCTTTCTGAGGCCACATGTTATGCCACAGTTTTGGCAAGGTCATCCTTGCTGACTTCAAGAGGTTGCTTTGTCTCTCCAAGATGATATTTGCCACTGTCTTGCACTGCAGGTGCTGTCTGTGCAGATAGAGAAGACGAGTAATCCGGGCACAAGATTCTCTGGTGGGAATTCATTCTGGACACCAGCTGAGGGATGGGCATGGGCATGGCAGTGCAGGCCCCGTGCCGCAGCTGGAGGTTTGTGGCAGGGCACTGAGGAAGTTTTGCAGCAGCGTTAGAAAATGTTGACATGTTTTTTGAAACAATTTCAGATCTGATATCTGCACCAGATTGAGTTTGTAACCAGCTTTATTGTTTAAGCCTGCTGGGATTTCATCAAAGGCATCTGCTGTTTACCCAGAACCATTTCATTGAAGAAAACAGCAAACAGACCCGCATTTCTATCTGATTTCACTTTTTCCTTTCCCCATGAATTTAAGTGCTTGTGAAAAGCAGACCTGATAAGGCAGAGCAATGTGGATAAATCCTGACTGGCACAGAAGGGACTCCAGCAGCTGCTTCCAGGTTTATTAATAGACTGAAAGTAATTTGGGGTGCTGCTGTCAGCCTCAAAGTGTGGAGTAATGAGACCTGCCCTGGTGTGGGGCCTCAAGTGACCCTCAGGGAGGCATGGCACTGCCCCAGCACCTGCCGACCCACATGCTGCTGGTAGGATTCTGAGGGCAGGTGGGAGAATCCATTCAGCCATTTTAGATCCCCCCCCTTTTTTTTACAGGTTTCAGTACAGTTTAAGATTTCTGTCCCTCCACAATGAACAGCAGTGACCCAGTCTGTAGATCTGCTCAGTGATACAGACACACCAAGGGAAACAGAGTCATGGGAAACAGATACAGGACACAGATAAAGATGAAGGAGTAAACTAACTGAGAAGGGGCCCAGGGTAAATAACCTTAATCCTTCTTACCACTTTGCCTAGAAGGCTTGCCAGGGACATACCAGGCCCTGCAAAGACTTAGCCAGGCTGTTGCATGCAGTGCTCAGCCATGTCAGTGGAATGTCAGTGTCCCACAAAGAGAGGAAAACATGGAATGAGAAGACAGAGGCTGATTAGAACCGTTTGTGGCTCCAAGCTCTCAGAACCCAGATACAGTGTTTCATAAGAGACTAGATCCTGCTGTCCCAGGGCAGAGGGTCCCTGGCCTCCCCAGCACAGTGGGAATTCTTTCCTCTCGCAGAGTATGTGTTCAGCTTTTGCCAGGCTGGGGAGCAAGAGAACCCTTCACAGCAGCACAGAGCCTTATGGAAAGATTACCTGGTGGGGTCTATTTCCTTGTCTCCAGGGTCTTGTTTGCCAACACCAGCTGCAGGGATGTCTTAAGAGGAAGGGGAGGTGAAGACTGCCCCTTTGACATTGTCTTCCCAGAGGGCAGGGGGATCAGGCTTCTCTTCCCTAGGGGAGTGACAAGTGAAGGCAGCGTTTGCTCTGTCACCTGCTTGCTCTCGTGAGGGTCCCGGCTGTGAGGCTCCATTTCCTGGCCCGCTCCACATCGTAAAGTCAGCTCGCCCTGTGCAGCGGAGCTTAAAGATGGGAAATGTAGTGACTCCACCACTGCCCATTGGTCTCTCCAGTCAAGTCTGACGCTGGAAGCGAGATCTGAAATGCAGTCATGCTATAACTAGTGACCCCATAACCCGATCACCAGGCTCCGTCTCAGTGAACTCTGAGGAGGTGCCATCTTTCCTCTGAAGGCCCAGCAAGGGCATGGTTCTCAGGGGGTGATGGTGGAGCTGTCTCTGCTCACACTGGTTTCCTCTCCTGCTAATTCACTCTGGCCAGTCTGGAGGTGAGCACATCTCCCCATTCATCCCCGGGCCTTAGGCTCAGTGCTTGTCCTCTCAGCTGGCTGTAGTGTGCCTGGGATCACACTGTGTGGTTCCCTAGGGAGTGGGGCAGGCACGTAGAGCACTCTGTGCCTTAGAGTGACTCAGTGACAATTGCCAAGTTTCCATGCTCTCCTTGTGCAGATCCCAACAGCAGCTAGCTCATTCCCCTGGCCTGGGGCTCCTCCAGGTCTCATTTAGCGGAGTCTGTCAGCCGGGTGCTGCCTTGGAGACCGGGATGGCTTGTCGCTTACATCTATCACACCTGCACTGTGACAATGTAATTTTTATCTCTGGTTGTTTATTTCTCAGATGGAACTACTTGTAAATTCCAACAAGAAAATATATCCCTGCATGTGACAGAACCAGCACAAGACGATTAATCTGTCCTTTTAGACTGGAATGCAAACCTGTGCAATGTCACTCTGGGAATCTGGAGTAAAGCAATCAGCATGGCAGCTGAGGATCTTGCACTCAAAGGGAAAATTCTACATTTCGTTACAACAGTGTAAACCCTCTGACTTCAGCAGTTACTCCAGATTTACACCCATGTCACTGACAGCAGAATTTGGCCTTGAATTTCAGGCACTTTATGTTTCTGTTGGGTCTAAAGTCTGAGACAGATGTGAGTGAGCCACAAGGTGAGCATCATCAGTGCTACACCTGGCAGAGACACAGATCTGGGCAGCTCTTCAGAGATTCGTAGGGCAACACAGACCATGGACATAGACTCCAGAAGACGATGGGCTGATCCTCAGGCATGCTGTAATAGCACAAAGCAGCCATGAATCTGACTTAGCCAGCTTCTTAAGGATTCCTCTGGGGTGGAAATGACCCTGCTCTTTGCCCCCAGTGTAGGGGGTGCTATGAGGGGAAAAGGGCATGGCCAGGATATCACAATGCTCCAGTAATCTCTGGCTGTTAGAACGGACCTCGTTGGCTCTAGGAAACTAGGTGTAAAGCAGAGAAGCCCTGAGGCTGCTTTCCTTTATGCCAAAGACTGGCCCAGTGGCTGGATGGCCCCAGGATCGGGAGGATGCAAATGTGGTTCAGTGCTCATTGCCACATGCCCTCTGGTTCATATTCCTATAGTTCCACTCCCAAGCAGGACGTTCCACCAGCCCACTGGCAGGAATTCACACAGCTGACCCACCAGTGACTGTGAGCTGTCTGTTTAGTATTTTTAACAAAGAGATTTATCCACAAGTTTCTGAAGTGAAAAGGCTACCAGAGCCAGGAGCTCTGCCCTTCCAGCAGACTGGGCTGTGACAAAGTGCAGGGTATTCTAGGTCAGAATGAGGGAAGTCTCTGAGGCCTCCTCTTCTCACTCACGCCATAGGTGCCAGGGCAGGATTGTTCCCTTCGGCCTATTGTCAAGTCTTATTGTCTCCAGCAATGGGGCTTCCATCACTTCCCTGTGGAAACAGCAGCATAGCCCAATACTTCTCACTGTCAGGTAGGGACTCCTGGCTTTGAGCCAAAGTTTTCCCTTTTTTAATTTCGTCCAGTTACTCCAGTTCCGCCCCCTGGCACCACTTTCAAATACTGCTCTCCTTCCGCAGTGTTACCACCTCCACCTGCTGTATTTATAGTGGTTTGGTGCAGTCTGTCTATGCATGATACCTGAAGGCTGGACTCTGGAGCCCTTACTTACAGTGGTGAGCACATGCTCACACGAGCAGTCCCACTGACTTCCAAGGGACCCTGGTCTGAGTAACTGCTCTCCAGTCTGGTCAGAGTTCCACACTCAGGCCTTTAGGTCTCCTTGCAGTATGCGCACAGTACTTCCTTTGCAGGGATATTTGTGGTGCGATCGCACACAGTGGTGAATGAGAGAGGAAAGGGAGGGATGAATGAATGGTAGAGCAGCGCAGTTCCATGCTCCTGCTTTGGCAGGGACGTCCCAGGAATTCCTGAAGGAGATTTCCCACCAAGAGCTTGAATCCCTGGGTATGGAGAACACTGACTGAAGATACCCTCTAACCCCAGCAGCTGAGAATTGTTAGCTAAGAGGGCTTTGACAGTTTCCCCTCTGTCTTCCATTTGAATGTGCAGTGCTGACATAGCCGGGGCGGGGCGGGGGGTGAGGGGATTTGTTCTGCATCCCACTGGACAGTAACTGAGCAATTATTCCAGTGGGAAAGACAGAAAGCTTGGCACAGGTTTCCCAAGGTCAGGTGCTCAGATGAGTCTTGCATTAGGTCCGCTCCAGAGACACACACAACTGCTGATAGATTTGGCTGACACAGTAAGGGACCTTCCAGGCACTTTTACTGCCCCTTCTCCTAGGGAAGAACTGCTGGAAATGCCACTGTCCTTCCAGAGAGTGCCTGGGACTAAAAGGACACAGGAAACACACAGGCACTTCCCTCTCACAGGGTGCTGCTGGGGCCTGCAGGCAGCTGCTCCCTGTGACAGGAGTCGCAGGAGCCAGCCTCTTGGAGCTTTCAGGAGGTTTATGCAAATGAGGATTTTCACTTCCTTTCTGCTCCCGGTCTGTTGTGCCCCAGATAGGAAAAGTGCTGAAGAGGGACATTTGTGCAGGGTCTTGCAGTACATGGACACAAGCCATCTGCATGGCTTCCAAGCCGTGGGGAGTAGAGAGACAGAAAATGTGTTTGTGGGGAGGGGCAACAGGGACAAAGAGGGGGAAGGGAGACAGAGCTGGGCAAAGGGACGCAGGGGAGAGAAAGTGGGGAGAAGGGGATCAGGGAAAGTGAGCTAGGGCCAAAGGAAAGAAAGGGAGGAAGGTCATGCTGCCTCTCTCAGCTTCCTTTCACACCCTGCTATCTTTGCAAATGTGCTAATGGCCTGGATGCGGGTTGGCGATGTGATGTCACGTTGGCACTGGGCTGTCCCCAAGCTGAGCTGAGCGCTCTACTGCTTGAACCTTCCTGTGAGAGGTCCGGGCAGCAAACGCATGAGACGGCAGGACTGGGAGTGTTGAGTCAATCTTCATTATGCAGAAACCTGCAGCCTTATAGCAACTCCTCCTGTGCTATGAAGCCGTTTATTTACAACCCCCTACTCTGGGAAGCGGAGCGCGTCATTTGCCAGAGAGAGCAACATGCTGCATATTTCAGTGTCTCTTGAATTTTTTAGGTTTCCCTGAACTGTGCTAATGGGTTGTTTGGGGGGTTGGGGGAACAGCCCAATACCCAGGCTCCTTTGCTGCTCGCAGAAACCGCTCTGCTGCACAGCCATGCCTGTATGCCGCTCTTAAAATATTCAGTGCTGCTGGCCACCGATTTCACAGCCGGTCAGAGTGTGCAGAGGCAAAGCGTGACAGTGAGATTAAACTCGGCCCAGCAGGCCCCATCCGCACCCCGGAGGCTAAGCATGAAGCCAGGCAGCTTCTCCCTCCTGGGGAGCAGGCCAGGGGTTGGAGAGAGATTAACCAAATAGGGACCAGGCACAGGTGCTGGAACTAGGGGTGCAGGGTGCTCCAGCACGCCCTGGCTGGAAGCGGTTTCCATCATATCCAGGGTTTACAGTTTGGTTTAATGGCTCTCAGCACCCCCGCTATACACATTGTTCCAGTGCCCCTGGGCCCGGGACAGGGAGGGCAGTGGCAGGTGGAGGACCTGGAATAAGGGAAGCTGGCCAGTTTGGGGAGATGCCTCAAGTCGCTCAGCTTGTAGCTTTGGTTGGCTCACTTAGGGCCCTTTTTACTGGACAGCTACACCTGAGGGTTGCCAGGCAATGGTGACAGTGCGGTAGCCAGGCACCAGAGGGTCTCATATCCTCTTGGCGCTGCCCCCCTCCAAGGCTCAGCAATAGCATTGCACTTCCAGTGACCCTCTCCCCAACTTGGAAACTGGTTCCCTTTTCCCAGGCGGTTCCCACTCCAGAAGGAGCCCAGTGGCCTGCTCCAGCCCCATGGCCCACACCAGAGACCAGTGTCTGGGATGCTGAGCAGCAAGGGGTGCACCAACATTGTGTCTCTCTGGGTCACACCGGAATGAGGGTTGGAGATTTTTAAAATGTCTCAGACATGATAATCCTCTGCCCTTGTGCACCCCGGCACATTCTATTTTGAAAGCATTGCACAGACATTAGTTAGCGCTAATTGCAAAATGGTGGATTTAAGACCAAAAGGGGGTGGTTAGAACATGGCTGTCTTGAAAGTTCTGTCAGTTTGGGAACGATCCAACTGGAGAGCAGAAATAATATCGTGAGACTTAGATGAACAAAGATGAACATTTATTAAAATGGATCTGCAGGGTCCATGTAGTCCAGTGTCCTGTCCCTGAGAGTGGACAGTCATATGCTTCAGAGGAAGAAACCCTGTAATGGATAATTATGGAATAACGGGCTAATGGGAAATATTTTCCTTGCTTCTGGCAGTTAGAGGCTGTCTCATGACCTGACATGAGAATTATTATCTGTAATTTTATCTGGGCTAAAGTAAGTGGAGATATTCTCATGATCCATATTAATGTATAATCCTTTCTTGACTCCTGCTAAACTCTTGGTCTCAATGATACCCTGTGGCAGTGAGTTCCACAGGTTAATTATGCATTGTGGTTAGTCGCATGGCACAAATAGTGACTAATTAAGAACATATTCAAAGCTACAATTACTGTGAAGAGTGGGGTGAGCAGTCCACAGCCAGGACTATATTGGCACAAGTCAGTCACTGAATGACAAACACACTCGTAAAAATCCTAGTCTGTGGATAATTCATGAACAGAAAAAGGGGCTACATTAGTTGAATAAACTATTAGTTGTGAATTGTTCCCCCAAGCCCTTCTCAAGACTCCGTCTCAGGCTGTAGTGCCGAGGGAGTCTCTGGAGCTGGCACTCTTGCCTTGGAAAGCCTTAATCAAATTCTGAATTGAGTCTGATTCACATCGTCTCCTTTAAATGGCCTGTGTTTCTTCCCCTGGAAGTGCAGTCTATCTCCCACCAAAATGAGAGAATACATTTCTTGCACTGGAGCAATCTCCTATCTGGAAGAGAGTGAGCAAGCGAGAGAGAGAGAGAGAGAGAGAGTGTATTGGACGGAGAGGGAGGAAAATCATATGTTATTTTTAAAAGGCATTTTGAGTGAATGCTGCATGGGGTTTGGGAAAATTGCCTCAGAGGCCTGTTCTCTGCAGGGAAAGCATTTTTCATGGAGCACAAGTATTTTGAAACTTAATTGCACATTTGCATGGGCTAGTGTTTTTATTTCTCTCAGGTCTCCGAGGTGGTCTTTGAAGATTGCTGTCTCTCCGTAATGGTTTTCTTTATCTCAAGTAAATTCCACACACCTGTGAGGTGGAGCTGCTTGAAAGAAATGATGTTGAAATTGGCTCTTGATTTAATAAATCTGCAAACGGAGTTGGAATGCAGAGAAACGATGTGACTGATGGGGCTTGTTACTCTTCCTCTCCTCTTTCTCCCATTCCTCTTCTATCCTCCTTTCCCTGTCAGGTTAATTCAATTTAATCCTCTCCCGCAGCAATGAGGGATCTCTGGTGCTAGGTGACTTCTGCAGGAGGCACAAGCAATAACACAAAAGAAAAGGAGGACTTGTGGCACCTTAGAGACTAACAAATTTATCTGAGCATAAGCTTTTGTGAGCTACAGCTCACTTCATCGGATGCATGCAGTGGAAAATACAGTGGGGAGATTTATATACATAGAGAATTTGTTAGTCTCTAAGGTGCCACAAGTACTCCTGTTCTTTTGCGAATACAGACTAACACGGCTGTTACTCTGAAAACAAGCATTAACACAGGCAGCCCCACAGCCACCTCTCTCTCAGGGCATGATTTCTCAGATTGCCCCTCCCACTTCCTGTCCCAAGAAGTGGTTTGTTTGAGGCTGCAGGCTAAACAGCACCAGCTATGATTATACAGTCACCTGCCCTTTGACAGCTCTGTCATCTTAGGAGAGTTTTAGGAATGGAATATACTATTTCTGCAGGCGTTCCGCTTTGGGCTGCTTGTCTCAGTCTGACCCAGAAAGTCTCCAAACACCCCCAGATATCAGGCTTTGCAATCTAGTCTTTTTAATTTTCACAGAGATGCTTTCTAACTTTCCCCGGCATGCGTTAGCCCAGCAATGTAAGGGAAGGCCTATGCCCCATCCAAGGGAAGCAGTGTGGTCCATTGATTACTAGGTAGGCCTGGAGTCAGGAAGTCTCAGTTATGATCCTGGCTCACTAGCCCAGTCGCATGGAATTGCTTTAAAATGTAGTCTCTAATTTCAGGCAGCTTCCTTTCTGGGAGCCCATCCTGAGACCCCTCGGACCTGATTTCCAGAGAGCTGTGCACCTGCAGCTCCCACAAGCTCAACACCTCTGAAAACCAAAATTCAAGGATTAGATTTTCAAAAGAGCTCAATGCGCTGGAAGGGGTGCTAGAACAATGTGTACTGGGGGCGGCGGGGGGGGTGCTGAGAGCCGTTGAATCAAACTGTGAACTCTGTAAACAACGGAAACCACATCAAGCCAGGGGATACAGCAGCACCTCCAGCATCGCTAGTTCCAGCACCTGTGTGCGCTGGTTCACAATGGGTGCTGAGCCCTCTTGAAAGCCAGGCCATAGGCATCACTCTGGAAGCTGGTTTCAGAGTTGTAGCCGTGTTAGTCTGTATCAGTAAAAACAACGAGGAGTCCAGTGGCACCTTAAAGACTAACATTTATTTGGGCATAAGCTTTCGTGGGCTAGAACCCACTTCATTAGATGCATGGAGTGGAAAATACAGTAAGCAGGTATAACTATACAGCACATGAAAAGATGGGAGTTGCCTTACCGAGTGTGGGGTCCGTGATAACGAGGCCAATTCGATTTGGGTGGATATAACCCATTCCCAACAGTTGACAAGAAGGGGTGAAGCTGATAAGGACTTTTGGATCTCAGGTTGAGCACCCAAAAATTAAGTCACCCCAAATCAGTGGTCACTTTTCGAATGTTGGCCTTAACCTCTCTGTGCTGTAGATTTTCTAACTGTAAAATAGGAATGACAACATCTACCTCCCTCTATAAGGGTTTCGAGAGATCCTTGGATGAGAAGCAGTATATAAGAGTGAAGTGTTATTATAAAAGGAGATGGCTCAGGTTCCCTGTATCAGCTGAGGTTCAGATAAGGGATTGGCACAGATCCCCTAAGCCCAGTCTGTGTAAGGTACCCTGCCCCCTTTGTGGGAGTGGGTAAAAGAATTACTCTGTGGTTGAGGAGGGATAGCCCCACAATAGTTCCAAGGATGGTTAAAAAGCTCCATAAAAGACCAAATGTTTGACTATGACCCCATTGGCAGATGCTGAGAAGTGTCTTGTTTCTGCTGTAGGGCTTGTTTGCTTAGACAGAACTGCAGATGGAGATTTAGAAGCATCTTTGCTGGGTTTCTTAGTCTGTCTAAATTAGGAAACAGTCAAGCCTTTGATTTTTAGTTAGTGCTATACAGAGACTGAAAATGACAAATAGGCAACAATAAAAGACGCCATGCTGTGCAAGCACCGCCCGAGGGGACTAGGGGCTGGCAGCCACTCCTCTCCCCCATTGTAGTGGCCAGGACCAGAGACTAAACTGCACTGTGAGTTGGGGGGGGGAAGCCCTCCTCCCACCCCCTCATTCTGCAGCACTTCTTTCAACTGGTGCAAAGCTCTGATTCTCCCCTTCCTTGCACTGTGTCGTCATTTACACCTGTCCAGAGTGGGTGTAAGGCCACTGCCAGTGTGAGCCTGTGGAGAATTCTGAGTTGATAAAATTTGACGCTTACTTTGCACAGGCACAAATGACAGCATGAGGGTGCCAGACAGTGGAGAATCAGACCTACTGTAGAGGGGAACCTCGCTTGGTGCCAGCACATTCAGACCCTATAAGGAGCCAGTGCACATTGCTGACACAGGTCCTGCCATACGAGGGAAACATGCCGTGGTATAAGCACATCCATGTAACTAAACTGGTGCTAACCCTCAGGTCTTGACTCAGGCTATGTTTAGACTTCAAGCACTACATTGGCACAGCTGCGGTGCTGCAGGCACACTACTGTAACACTGGAGTGCAGACATTTCTTACAGCGACAGAAGAAGTTTCTCTGTTGATGGTGTTAGTCAACCTTTCTGGGAGGCAGTAGTTAGGCTGATGGCAGAGTCCTTTCATTGACCTTCCTGCATCTAGAGCAGGAGTGAGTTTGACCTAACTATAATGACAGGTTTCAGAGTAGCAGCCGTGTTAGTCTGTATTCGCAAAAAGAAAAGGAGGACTTGTGGCACCTTAGAGACTAACACATTTATTTGAGCATGAGCCTTCGTGAGCTACAGTGATCACTTTAGATAAGCTATTACCAGCAGGAGAGTGGGGTGGGGGGAGGTATTTTTTCATGCTTTGTGTGTATGAAAAGATCTTCTACACTTTCCACAGTATGCATCCGATGAAGTGAGCTGTGGCTCACGAAAGCTTATGCTCAAATAAATTGGTTAGTTTCTAAGGTGCCACAAGTACTCCTTTTCTTTTTGACCCTAACTATGGTTTTCAGGGTACAAAGCCTTTTACAGCCCTGAGTGACATAGCTAGGTTGATCTAATTTTTAAGTGTGGACCAGGACTCAGACAAGTGGTCAAGGTCAGGTCAGGTTTAGCTAACCATGCTATTTAAGCCCCACCTAAACTCCACCTTTTTTCTCATGTAGACGCAGGTTAACACCTTTAGGTCAATTTTGTCTGGCTAGCAGAACTTGCCCTTCTAACTCAGTTAAATTGACGTTCAATTTACACAAACAAACTGCAATGATGCAGTTACACCAGTGCAACTTTCTCTAACATAGGAAGGTCATAGCCTGAGTAGTCATGCCTGGTGCCTTCTGTCAACAAAGGCTTACTCTGAGACAGGTCCCTGTGGTCTTTAGAAACAATGTAGTACCTGCAGTGGAAAAGTGCCTTTAAAAGAGCATTTAAAGGTCTGTCATGAAATGTAAAATCCACGTCTGCTCTGCTGTTCTGTCCCCCTGATTCTCTGATGGACGCTGTGCTATCTGTTTCAGAGTAGCAGCCGTGTTAGTCTGTATTCGCAAAAAGAAAAGGAGGACTTATGGCACCTTAGAGACTAACCAATTTATTTGAGCATAAGCTTTTGTGAGCTACAGCTCACTTCATCGGATGCATACTGTGGAAAGTGTAGAAGATCTTTTTATACACACAAAGCATGAAAAAATGGGTGTTTACCACTACAAAAGGTTTTCTCTCCCCCCACCCCACTCTCCTGCTGGGAATAGCTTATCTAAAGTGATCACTCTCCTTACAATGTGTATGATAATCAAGGTGGGCCATTTCCAGCACAAATCCAGGGTTTAACAAGAACGTCTGGGGGCGGGGGGGGGGGGTAGGAAAAAACAAGGAGAAATAGGTTACCTTGCACAATGACTTAGTCACTCCCAGTCTCTATTCAAGCCTAAGTTAATTGTATCCAATTTGCAAATGAATTCCAATTCAGCAGTCTCTCGCTGGAATCTGGATTTGAAGTTTTTTTGTTGTAATATCGCAACTTTCATGTCTGTAATCGCGTGACCAGAGAGATTGAAGTGTTCTCCGACTGCTTTATGAATGTTATAATTCTTGACATCTGATTTGTGTCCATTTATTCTTTTACGTAGAGACTGTCCAGTTTGACCAATGTACATGGCAGAGGGGCATTGCTGGCACATGATGGCATAGATCACACTGGTGGATGTGCAGGTGAACGAGCCTCTGATAGTGTGGCTGATGTTATTAGGCCCTGTGATGGTGTCCCCTGAATAGATATGTGGGCACAGTTGGCAACGGGCTTTGTTGCAAGGATAGGTTCCTGGGTTAGTGGTTCTGTTGTGTGGTTGCTGGTGAGTATTCGCTTCAGGTTGGGGGGCTGTCTGTAGGCAAGGACTGGCCTGTCTCCCAAGATTTGTGAGAGTGTTGGGTCATCCTTCAGGATAGGTTGTAGATCCTTAATAATGCGTTGGAGGGGTTTTAGTTGGGGGCTGAAGGTGACGGCTAGTGGCGTTCTGTTATTTTCTTTGTTAGGCCTGTCCTGTAGTAGGTCACCTACCTACCCAGAAGTCACCTATCCGATGAAGTGAGCTGTAGCTCACGAAAGCTTATGTTCAAATAAATTGGTTCGTCTCTAAGGTGCCACAAGTCCTCCTTTTCTTTTTGTGCTATCTGTTGAATTCCATCTGCACTGGATTTGCTCTCTGTATCCTTGTTTTGGCATCTGGCTGTATAATCCTCCCAGCGAAGCATGATGTCCTCATTACATTGTCTTCTTTCCTTATTTTAAAGTCTTTCTGATCTGGAATGTGCAGGAGGAGGGCTGTGAGTCTCCTGAATGAGTCTGGATATGCTGAGACGTTTGGAGCTGTAATGGAATGGAGCTCACAGCATGCTTGTTTGCTGTTCTAGCTGGTTTCCAGCAGTGGCAGTTTATCCTCCTCAGCTAAGCCATGCTGTGGATATCCAGTTCACCAAGGTATGTGTTTAGCTAGCTGTCCATTTTGGAGCCAGGGCAAAGTATCAGAGAAATGCCTGCAGCAGAATTCAGTCACTCCATGGTGTGCCACGGCAGCGAGAAGAAACAAATCCCTGTATGCTACGGCCAAGGCATGCTCAGAGCAGTCCCAGCTGCCAAAGGGAAAGAAATGGGCAGTCAGAAGTTCATAGACAGGTTAATGGCAGCTGCAGCAGCGGTATGATGCACACCTGCATTTTTCCTTCTTTACCTTGTTTCTTCAGGGTTCAGCATCTCTCTTGTCCGGAAGCTCAGAATGGAACTCTCTGAGCCGAGGCCGGGCAGGTGGCTTCAAGACTCAATTCATTATGGGCAGCAACATTTCCAAAACCAAATGCCTAAGAGCTGTGGAACAGAGTCTCTTGCGTGTCAGATACACTGGTATTCTGCCTGGGAATCTGAATACCTGTGAATACAAGGTATAAAGACTCCATTCCACAGCTTGTCAGTGTCGCCACGCAGTGGGGGTTTTAGTACATAGGGAAAATAAGGAAGTGGAGGATAGGCATATGGACAGGAAAGGCCAGAAAGATAAATAACATTTGGTGAACCAGGCAAAGTCATTTTGGCCCAGTAAGGCCAATTCCCTTTGCCGAGGTCCAGACCCATCAATGTAAATGAATGACAGATAGCCTCCTTCTCCGCTTCCTCTTCCCCTTTGGGGAACATAACAGGGTTGGCTGCCTCCTGAATCCCCCCTAGCGGCCAGGGGTGCCTCTGAGGCACCCTGCTTCTGCTTCCCCCTCTTCAGGGGCCCCTAAGGACTGCACACAGGGGCTCTCTGGGTTATCACCACCCCTACATGTGGCCAGTGTAATGACAGAAATGGTTCGTAACAGTCCTTGGGGTCACAACATTAGAAGTCTATCACCACACGGAAGTCCATATTTAGCTCTGGTGTTTTCTCTCACAGCCAGAGCTCTTCATCTGTCCCAGTCTGTTCTTACAGCCCATCCTCCCAACTCTTCCTAGCTGGAGCTCAGCCTACTGGAACAGGCCTCTAGCTCCTCAAACTTCTAGGCTGAAACCCCATCTGGGTTTCCCCACAGGAGCTTCCTGCTCCCCTGGCATCAGGGTTTTCCCTGCAGGAGACCTTCACCCTTGCTGCAGTTTCTCTACAATTTCCTGAGCTTCCCTCCCCTTCATTGCAGCCTCCTCATTCATCATTCATTAATTCTCTGGCTTGTGGAGCGCAGAGAGCATACTCCAGATAAATACCCATCTGAGTCCAAGCTGATATGTGGTGTTGATGCCACAGAGCTTCCAAAGAGCATGCATAACACCCATAGTCTTTCTGATTCGATGTTTCATGTCAGCATGGCAACCTCCCTCCTTGGGGACAATGGAGCCAAGACACTCAAATGAGTTGATGAATTTAACTTCTTGCCCATCACAGTTACAATGGGTAGAGTAGAGGTCCATCGGCCACTCCCATCAATTTGGGTTTTTTCCAATTGACTTGAAGACGAAGCTTACTTGCTTTTTCTGTAAGTATATTCAGGCATTGATGAGACTAGTTTGTGAGGATGGGAATACAGCCATATCATCTGCGTATTCCAGGGCTGTTATGCGGAAGTCACGTCGCATCACCCCCAGTTGCGAACTGGTCTGTACTAAGGTCTGGCAGGAGACTGGGCTCTCTGGAAATGGGTGATCTAGTGCTTTGCAGGTCATCCCTCATTTGAATACCAAGTCCATGTGTATATGTTGTTCTCCTGGAAATCAGCGTCAGAACCATGGAGTCTGGTTGTAGCACAAAGCTCGAGCAGCCGCTCACTGGAACTGTCTGTGGTCACAAACACAAAAAAGTGCCCAACACTTTCCGGCGAAGCTGTCCTAGCATCAGCTCCCAGCGTGACATTGGCATCCCATAGCACAAAGACAAGGCCATGAGCGGATTCTCTCACGATGATGTCGTAAGGGCTCAAGCATATTGTTCCTTTCCTCCTCGTAGGCGAAGTTCGTGTTCACTCAAGGGGTTCCATGTGAAGCATGTCCGCTGCCCCCTCCTGCTGCGTTGCAGCCTCCTGCTGCGCTTTATAGGGCAGTTACCCTGACCTCTTCGAGGTGTGGCTCATTCTGCAATCAGGATTAGCTAGCCCCAGCCCTCCAGCCCCAAGGGGGCAAATCACCCTGTTACAGGCAACCTTGGCCTGGATTGAGAGTGGTCAATAGGGTCACGTTTCAGTTCATTGGCTGGGTGAGGAGGGTTCCTGAAATTATGCAAAATGTTATATGATTTTCCCAAGTTAATGCTCATGCTGGTGTTTTCCAGGTGAGGTGAGTCCAACGTAAAAGGCTGTAAAACCCCATATATTTTGACTCACTCCATTTAAAATTCAGAAACCCTAGTAACAGTTTTACTCCTTTGCCATTGTTCGTACTGTTTCATTATCTGGAACTATTGAATTTGTTGCTGTTGTGGCACCAGCCAACCTAGCCCCATTCCTTTTAGTCAGGCTTCTCCTCTGCTAGAGTCCACTGTCTGGGGCACTGTCAAATGTAGGACTTTCCTGGATACTGCATACCAGCTGTGGGATTGTCTGTTCTCACTCTCCGCCTCCCCTGGGAGTCTATAACAGTTAGCCACAATGCTTTCTTATTCCCCAACCCTTCACATTCTTAACTGGAATCTTTCACTTCCAGCCTCTTCATTGTTGGAGGTAGCCTTGCAAATGGTGTTATATATAGCACTAGCCCTCCATTTTCCTTCCTCTCCATCTCTCTGAATTGATTGTATCCATCCATACTTATCTATCTAAATAGCTGTCTAAGTTTTTGTGCCAGGCTCATCACCATGGTATCTGAACTCCTTACAAGAGTAAAAAAGAAGGTTCCCATTATGAGAATCCTCCCAAGTTTTAGTCATGCTCACTAAATCATAATGTCAATTATTAAACAGCACTTCATGTTCTTGTTGCTTGTATTCTGTGCTCCGTAGATTTATGTAAAAACACTTGGATACATTAAGACTCTTCATAATCTTCATCTTGTGTCCTCCAGAGCCCATCTTCTGTTTATTTTGAACACTGGAACTACACACCAGATTATTTGTGTTAACTGAAAACTCTCTTTCTCCTTCTTTCCCATGCAGTTTGAATCCCACTTTATGTGGTCTGTCAGTTTTGAATATAGGAGATTAAAACCACTTCAGTTTAAGTGGAGACCATTTCACATAAGCAGTTTCCAGCCACAGAGAATATTCTAATGCTCCATAAATTCCAAACCCTCCTTCTAGCTGCCCCCACTGTTTGGACTCCTGGTTCCAACCTGGGACTCCTTCTCCACTCCTGGCTTGCCACACCTCTCCCCTCTAGGCTGACGCGTCCACCCATTGTGTTTCCTCGGGACACCGATGCACAAAATGCAACCATTTCCTGGCATTTTTAGTAAAATATCAGTTCAGTGTTTAGCTCCATTAAATCATCTCTATTTATTATCAGTAAGAGTGGCTGGAAGGAGATAATTGATTGGAAAGGCAACTGTATACCCAGTATGTACGTATTGATAAGAACAGTTATTCTGACTGTGACATCATCTGAACCCCCTTGATTGAATTATAATTGAGTTATAATTATAGGTTTATAATCTACCTCCCTGTCTGTCTCTTCCAATTCTGCAGTTTTGGTCCCTGCTGTGTGTGAGGCTCGGATGGTGAACTCGAGCACTAGGCAGGCCACATGCTCAGATAGCCAGCGGGATCTCTGGCCTTTCTCCCCAGCTGGCAACGTCTAATTTAAGTCTGGGTGCTGAGAGGGTAATCTTGACATCTTTGCTTGTGCAGACGGGACCTGCTATAGGATCTGAATTGGTGTTCTGCTCATTCCCTTCTGAAAGGTGTCAGCACTGGCTTTTTGACATGCCCCTCACAAGAACTGAACATGCTCTTGGAGAGATCCTCATGTTTGCATTGGCTGCAGCTGGTCAGAATGGGTATGTTTACATTAGTTACTCCTGATGCAATCTTTATTATGGCCCATAAAAGTCTTAAATTACAAAGTCCTCTCTGCCTTTGGGTTCGATGAGCAAAGAGCAGGATGAAGGAGCAGAAGGGAACTCTTTGTCCTAGTAGGTCCATCTTCTGCTTGTTACACTGCAGCTGAGTGAAAGGACATGCAACATGGCAGCAGCTGTGTTTGATCTTGTGGTCTCCCAGTTCAGTGTATTAAAAGTTGCAATTAGTAAAGCGTTCACAGATGAGAATGTTCAGTGGGAAGAGAGAGGCTCTAAACGAAACCTGAAAGGCTGTTCCAATGAGAGCCAGCACATTTTCCAGTGTAGATCGGCTCTTTGGGAGTTTGTGGGATAAGACTCGGGTGATCACACAATTCAGCATGTGAAAAAAGGGAGGGAGACAATGGAGAAAGTGGAGACAGTGGGCTAGAAATAGGAGGTTACATGTTGTTAAAGGCATCTCTGATGCCGGAATGTTATGCTGATGAGCGATAGTGTTTACACAGAAGAAATGGCTCTTCTGTACCTTCCCGGGAAACTGGCACCATCAGAGATCTTTTTAACTGCACCAGAATCAAACGTATCTGATAATAACAGAGGCTCAATATTTACTGGAGTGAGGACTATTGGGGGGATTTACAGTGAAAGAGGGACAGGGCCACCAGCCACTGGTCCATGTACTGACTCTGTGCAATGGTGGTACTGTCCGATTGGGGCCCCAAGAAAGAGTATTGTTAGGGGCCCCCTCACCCTTCACCCACCCTGTAAAAATGCTAATCGCAGTCTTTTCACAAACCAAAAAATGCCAGCATAGCACATGCTAATACAGTTGTTAAAGAATCCATGTTAAATAAGATGAGCAGTATTTTGAGTTGTAATATAAATTGGGGGCCCCTTGAACTGCTTGGGGCCCTAAGCTATTGTTTAGTCTGCTTGTGGCTATCACCAGTATTGACCATGAGCACGGAAGGATGTTTACATAAGCACAAAAGCATAGAGAGTAAATGGGCAAACCTGTGCACTCCACTGCTTTCCAAGGGAATCAGTCACTGCTGCACTCCCAGACTGCTGGCATGACACAGGCTCCAGCACACTGATAATGTGGATTATAAAATGTGAAATGAGTTCTGTGGTGCATGTGAACCCCAGAGGTTCTCAGATTGTTCACAAGATGACTTTAAAACATATTTATTCTGCAAATCAGGAAGCAGGCTTGTGCATGGAGGCTTCACAAAACTTCTTTTCTGAAAACAATTCTGATTTTTCAATGGATCCTTGTAGTTGTGGAGACTCTGTCATGAGTCACAGCAGGGAATTATAGGAGGCAGCTCACAGCTCTTCCAGTCCCAGCCTCTCTAGGGAGAAGGGGTAGGAAAGCTGGCAGTGGAGAATGCTCAACTATACCAGTGCTAGCATCTCCCAGCACCAGGCACAACAGGGATTAGGGCAGGACCACTGGCCGTGGCAGGGAAAACACTTCCTTAGAAAGACATTTCTTTTTCAAAGGAAGGATCAAAGCTTTAGCAGGTGGATTTGGTCACTAGTGATGTCACTGGATGTCTCCACACAAATGTAAATGCATTTGCTTCCATGCTAGAGCAATACTATGGTGCTATAATTAGACTTCAGTAGCTCTCTGTGAGTAGCTGTAAACCACCAAGTGCCTTTAGTAAATTAGCAGATAACATTTCATGGTGGGATCTATTAGCACTGATTGGGGATAAAGCACTGATTAACTTCCAGGTCTGATAAGTACCAATAAGCTGAGAAGTCTCCTCAAGCCAAAGGCAGAGGACGCCCGGAGATAAGCTGTGGGGGTTAATGGACCTGGATGTTTAACAACATCCTGGAAGTTTGAACAGCAGCAACAACATGTGATTTATTTTCCAAAGGAAGGAAGGTTTGGCTAATTAGGAAGTAATGAAGCCCCTGCGAAAAGAGCTATTGATAAGAAGCCAGTAAGTGTATTCTCAGGACAGGTGAACAAACACAAATCAGCAGGGCTAGGGTAGGGCTAGGGTAACCAGACATCCCGATTTTTGGGTCTTTTTCTTATATAGGCTTCTATTTCCCCCCACCCCCGACCCGATTTTTCACATTTGCTGTCTGGTCACCCAAGGGCTGAGTGACTTTGCACCTCCCAGAGTGTCAGAAGGATTGGCTAACAAGTGTATGGTGTCTGCACCTGAATCAGGGGAGCAGGGTGCAGGGCCACTCCAGGGGAGTCCTGTGAATGAGCTCTGTGTGTTTGTGTGAAGGAGGGTTCTTGCAAAACTGCTTTGCCAGACAAAAACAAATAACAATTCTGTTTTTCACTGGATCCTTGTAGCGTAGACAGTCTGCCACAAATTTCTGCAGGGAATATCATGAGGGCCATCCTAGCACCTCCAGAATCAACCATCACCAACAGCAGGTGCTAAAGGGAATGGGCTTTGACAGAGTTCTCAGCTACTCTGTTCCCAGCCTCTTTTATCTGGAGACACTCTGGAGAATAGTGTAGGAATGCTGGCTAAAGAGCTCACAGCTTCTCCACTCCCAGCTCCTCTCACCAAGGCTGTTTATAAGCAGTAGTGTTTAAATGCCTTTTATGTGGTAACTCAAATGATGAAAGACCTGAAAATGGGACTAACAAAGACAAGTTGTACTTCAGAATAAAACACCATGAAAGCAGCACATGCTGTCGTAAGAATAAATTGTATCAACAGTGATCAGATGGAAAGTGAAAAGTTAGACTGGAGCTGCTCCCTCTTTCCTGTTTCCAGAAAAAAAATCTGGGTCCGTGAATTCAGCCAACATCAGGTAGGACGAAAGCCTTGTCTGACAAGGCATTTCAAAGCTTCCCAAGAGCCTCTGGAGATGCTGTGGCCACTTGGACAGGAAAACAGAGCCCCTCAGTTTAATGAGCATTTCAGTTATTTTTCTTTTTGCTTTTGCCAAGTTTTTTCCCTTTCTTTTTTAAATAAACTATTTCTGCTGTTTATAATTTGTTTTAACTTTGTAAAACGTGTAGTTAAGCACGAGGACGTGAGGAGGTTGGGGGTGAAATATCATGGTGCTGGGTGTTGCTTGTTGCCATAAATATACTTCTGTTTCAGTTTGGTGCTAGATGGGGAGTGCAGGGCTATTAGGTCTACTCTGTAATCTGCACCACAAACCCTCTGACAGGCACGGCCATGGCAGACAGCGCATCAGGTTGGCTGGCATTAGCTCTCAGTCACACACAGTCCTGCAACAAGACAGCAGGGAAGGGAGAGGATTCGCCCTCAGCCATCTAGCCCACAGACAGTCCCACCGCAGGGCAGGGGTTCTGGGGGACTGAGTGGGAATCACAGAGTCCAGTGCTGGGCTGTGATTTTAGGGCAGGGGTGGGCAAACTTTTTGGCCCAAGGGCCGCATCGGGGTGCGAAACTGTATGGAGGGCTGGGTAGGGAAGGCTGTGCACATGTCCCCAAACAGCCTGCCCCCCCATCTGCCCCCTCCCACTTCCCGTCCCCTGACTGTCCCCCTCAGAAAGCCCCTCTCATCTAACCCCCGCCTTGCTCCTTCTCCCCGACCACCCCCTCCCGGGACCCCGCCCTTAACTGCCCCCCGGGACTCCACCCCCTATCTAACCCCGCCATGTTCCCCATCCCCTGCCCCCTCAGAACTTCTGCCCTATCCAACCGCCCCCTGATCCCTGTCCCCCTCACTGCCCCCCGGGACCCTCTGCCCCTTATCCAACCCCCCGGCCCCGGCCCCCTTACCATGCCGCTCAGAGCAGCATGTCTGGCAGCTGCGCCGCTGGGCCAGAGCTAGACACGCTGCCCCTCTGCCGGGCAGGAGTGCCCAGCTCCGCCGCCCAGAGCACTGCCCACGTGGCAGCATGGCTGCGGGGGACGGGGGACAGCAGGGGAGGGGCTGGGGGTGAGCATCCCCGGCGGGAGCTCAGAGGCCAGGCAGGACAGTCCCGTGTCCCGCGGACCGTACTTTGCCCACGTCTGCTTTAGGGAGAAGACAGGCTGAACATCATTTCCCAAGCACTTACATTTCCTGGGGAAATTAATCACTCCTGAAATGGAGAGACCCTGGTGGATAGTCACCCCGTCTCCAAAGGGATACTGTAGAACTGGAGGAGGTTCAGAGAAGGGCAACAAAAATGATCCAGAGCCTGGAAAGCTCTAATATAAAGAGAGAGCTTGAAAGACGGGGATTGCCATCTTAGAAAGGAGATAAATAAGAAATAACATGATAAAAGTATATAAAATAATTAATGGGATAGAGAAGGTAGATCAGGAACTTCCATTCTCCCTCTCACATAGCACAAGAACAAGGGGACATTCAATGAAATTAAAAGGTGGCAAATTCAAAACTGATAAAAGAAAATATTTTTTCACACAATGTGTAATTAGACTGTGGAACTCATTGCCACAAGAAGTCATTGAGATAGTCAAAGAACATAGTGATATTCAAAAAGGGATTGGACATTTATATGGATAACCAGAGAGTCCAGATTATAATAGTTAAGGCTAATACAATTTTGGAAAGGACATAGAACCTTCTATTTCAGGGCTTCAGCCAGGGTCTAAGGGTATGTCTACACTACGAAATTAGGTCAATATTATAGAAGTCGATTTTTATAAATCGATTTTATACAGTCGATTGCGTATGTCCACACTAAACGCATTAAATCGGCGGAGTGCATCCTCACTACCTTGACTAGCATCAACTTACGGAGCGGTGCACTGTGGGTAGCTATCCCACAGTTCCCGCAGTCTACGCCGTCCACTGGAATTCTGGGTTAAGCTCCCAATGCCTGATGGGGCAAAAACATTGTTGCGGGTGGTTTTGGGTACATGTCGTCAGTTGCCCCTCCCTGCATGAAAGCAACGGCAGACAATCGTTTTGCACCTTTTTTCCGTGCGGACGCCATACGGCTGTCAGTAGATGGTGCAGCAGGACTGCTAACCGTCGTCATCCACCACTTCCGCTGCCACTCTGCCCTCCTGCTATTGTCTCAATGGCAAATTTCTCCATGTTGTCTGTCCTGGGCTCCCGGGTACGTGTGTTCTTCCTCGGGAAATGTGCGCGGTGCTAACCGTCGTCATCCACCGCTTCCGCTGCAACTCTGCTCTCATGAATCCACCTGGCAGGTCCTCTCGTCGTTCTCTATAAATATCTATTCTCGTGGCGTCCGTTGTCAGCCACCGCTTCTGCTGCAGCTCTGCTCTCCTGCAGACGCCATGCCACGGCAAGCATGGAGCCCGCTCAGATCACCGCGGCAGTTATGAGCATTGTAAACACCTCGCGCATTATCCTGCAGTACATGCAGAACCAGAACCTGCAAAAGCAGGCGAGGAGGCAACGGCAGCACAGTGACGAGAGTGATGAGGACACAGACTTCTCTCAAAGCACGGGTCCCGGCAATTTGCCCATCCTGGTGGCAATGGGGCAGGCTCATGCCATGGAACGCTGATTCTGGGCCCGGGAAACAAGCACAGACCGGTGGGACCGCATAGTGCTGCAGGTCTGGGATGATTCCCAGTGGCTGCAAAACTTTCGCATGCGTAAGGGCACTTTCATGGAACTTTGTGACTTGCTTTCCCCTACCCTGAAGTGCCAGAATACCCAATTCAGAGCAGCCCTCACAGTTCACAAGCGAGTGGCGATAGCCCTCTGGAAGCTTTCAACGCCAGACAGCTACCAGTCAGTCAGGAATCAATTTGGAGTGGGCAAATCTACTGTGGGGGCTGCTGTGATCCAAGTAGCCAACGCAATCACTGAGCTGCTGCTATCAAGGGTAGTGACTCTGGGAAATGTGCAGGTCATAGTGAATGGCTTTGCTGCAATGGGATTCCCTAACTGTGGTGGGGCGATAGACGGAACCCATAGCCCTATCTTGGAACCGGACCACCTTGGCAGCCAGTACGTAAACCCAAGGGGTACTTTTCAATGGTGCTCCAAGCTATAAGAATCATCAGTCCAGGCTTTGGTGGTGCCCACTAGGTCACAGTCATTTCTAGCACCACCTTCATTTGTGTACAGACCCTTCAGTATATTAATACTTTTCTTAGCCTTCTGCTTTTGATTCAGAGCAATGCTATCTTCTCTTTGCGGAGTGCATGCCAGATTGTGCGAGTTCGGGAAAAGTTCCCCTTCTCCCTCTTTTCTACCTAGTTAAAACTGCCTAAAGTGCCATTTTCCCCATCACCCAGGAAGTTACATACCACCTGGGTCCCTGATGTCTCTCTCAGTGCAGGCCCTTGTTTATGGGCCCAGTCCTACTCCCACTGAGGTCTGGGACTGAGGCCCCATTGTACTGAGTGCTGTATGAGCACATAAAGAGATGATCCCTGCCCAAAAGAGTTTACAGTCTGAGATGAGAGACAGCAGGTGGGTGCAACAGAGACAGGAAAGCCTTAGTTATCAGTGAGACCATTCGGAACAGCCCGATAAACAGTATCACAGCACAGCAGCTGCCTGACCATCAATAACAACAACAAATAACAACACTTGGCAGTACAGTCCCAGGATCTCCACCCCATTTGCAGGCATTCATTAATTCATAGAACCACAGAATCATAGAATCTCAGGGTTGGAAGGGACCTCAGGAGGTCATCTAGTCCAACCCCCTGCTCAAAGCAGGACCAACCCCAACTAAATCAAATTTAGCCTCAATGCCCCAGTGAGTTAGGGAAGTGGCATTATCCGCATTTCACAGCTGAGAAAACAGGCACAGAAAGAAGTGATTTACCCAGAGCCACACGGGAAGCTTTTAAACAGAGCTGAGAACAGAGCCCAGGTCTCCTAACAGCTTGACCTGTGACTTAACCACACGCTTGTCTGTTCTCCTAAACACAGGGAAGAGGGTTCACAGCAGTAGGCAGCTCATGAGACAGTGACGGATTTGGAAGTTAAAGAACAGGCTGGTTTTATTACCTTTTTACACATCTATGTCATGCCATAATTGTGTGTGTGTGTGAGAAACCTGGGGGATACATGACATCTCCAGGAAAGGCACCCCTGTGGAAAGGGGAAACCTGACTCCTAACAAAGACAAGGCCTATGTGTGGGGCTTGTTTAGAATGGCAGCAGGAAGCCAGACAGGAGAGGGCTGGGGAAGGTCACAGGCAAGCAGGGATACAGAGTAGTTTTAATGATAATGCTATTTTCTTTTTTCTAACACAGGGCTGATTCTCATTTACACCACACATCCACTTACAGCCCCATTACACTGCCAGGGTAGCGCAAATGAAACTCGGGATATGTGCACAGTGCAATCACAGGGTGACTGGAGCTCGTGTGGACGTACTCCAGCTAGGATTAAGCTAACTAGCTCAAGCACCAGGGCAGTGAAACGGAGGCAGGACAGGCTACACAAGCCCACGCGGGACCCTGGGTAATTACTCAGGTATCTAGCCCATGCTGGAGACAAGGCACAGGTAGCTTTTACTGTGAGGTATCCAGGCAAGGTCAACACTACACCTCCCACTCCTACTTACATCGGGGTAAAAGCTACGTGTGCTTTGTTGCCACTAGGATTTTACAGTGAACTAATGTGTACTAGCTAGCTATCCTGGTTAAAAACACCATTTTTGGCAGTGAAACGTAGCCATAGTATCACTGTGCGTCTGTCCCATAGTTCCTTGTGCAGTGCTAGAAGAAAGCGACAGTTTCTGAGATGCAGAATGCCAGTCACTCACATTGAATCATAGAATATCAGGGCTGGAAGGGACCTCAGGAGGTCATCTAGTCCAACCCCCTGCTCAAAGCAGGACCAATCCCCAATTAAATCATCCCAGCCAGGGCTTTGTCAAGCCTGACCTTAAAAACTTCTAAGGACGGAGATTCCACCACCTCCCTAGGTAACGCATTCCAGTGTTTCACCACCCTCCTAGTGAAAAAGTTTTTCCTAATATCCAACCTAAACCTCCCCCATTGCAACTTGAGACCATTACTCCTTGTCCTGTCCTCTTCTACCACTGAGAATAGTCTAGAACCATCCTCTTTGGAACCACCTCTCAGGTAGTTGAAAGCAGCTATCAAATCCCCCCTCATTCTTCTCTTCTGCAGACTAAACAATCCCAGTTCCCTCAGCCTCTCCTCATAAGTCATGTGTTCCAGACCCCTAATCATTTTTGTTGCCCTTCGCTGGACTCTCTCCAATTTATCCACATCCTTCTTGTAGTGTGGGACCCAAAACTGGACACAGTACTCCAGATGAGGCCTCACCAATGTCGAATAGAGGGGAACGATCACGTCCCTCGATCTGCTCGCTATGCCCCTACTTATACATCCCAAAATGCCATTGGCCTTCTTGGCAACAAGGGCACACTGCTGACTCATATCCAGCTTCTCATCCACTGGAACCCCTAGGTCCTTTTCCGCAGAACTGCTGCCTAGCCATTCGGTCCCTAGTCTGTAGCTGTGCATTGGGTTCTTCCGTCCTAAGTGCAGGACCCTGCACTTATCCTTATTGAACCTCATCAGGTTTCTTTTGGCCCAATCCTCCAATTTGTCTAGGTCCCTCTGTATCCTATCTCTGCCCTCCAACGTATCTACCACTCCTCCCAGTTTAGTATCATCCGCAAATTTGCTAAGAGTGCAATCCACACCATCCTCCAGATCATTTATGAAGATATTGAACAAAACCGGCCCCAGGACCGACCCCTGGGGCACTCCACTTGACACCGGCTGCCAACTAGACATGGAGCCATTGATCATTACCCGTTGAGCCCGACAATCTAGCCAACTTTCTACCCACCTTATAGTACATTCATCCAGCCCATACTTCTTTAACTTGCTGACAAGAATACTGTGGGAGACCGTGTCAAAAGCTTTGCTAAAGTCAAGAAACAATACATCCACTGCTTTCCCTTCATCCACAGAATCAGTAATCTCATCATAGAAGGCGATTAGATTAGTCAGGCATGACCTTCCCTTGGTGAATCCATGCTGACTGTTCCTGATCACTTTACTCTTGTGTAAGTGCTTCAGGATTGATTCCTTGAGGACCTGCTCCATGATTTTTCCGGGGACTGAGGTGAGGCTGACTGGCCTGTAGTTCCCAGGATCCTCCTTCTTCCCTTTTTTAAAGATTGGCACTACATTAGCCTTTTTCCAGTCATCCGGGACTTCCCCCGTTCGCCACGAGTTTTCAAAGATAATGGCCAATGGCTCTGCAATCACATCCGCCAATTCCTTTAGCACTCTCGGATGCAACTCGTCCGGCCCCATGGACTTGTGCACGTCCAGCCTTTCTAAATAGTCCCTAACCACCTCTTTCTCCACAGAGGGCTGGCCATCTACTCCCCATGTTGCGATGCCCAGCGCAGCAGTCTGGGAGCTGTCCTTGTTAGTGAAGACAGAGGCAAAAAAAGCATTGAGCACATTAGCTTTTTCCACATCCTCTGTCACTTTGTTGCCTCCCTCATTCAGTAAGGGGCCCACACTTTCCTTGGCTTTCTTCTTGTTGCTAACATACCTGAAGAAACCCTTCTTGTTACTCTTGACATCTCTTGCTAGCTGCAGCTCCAGGTGCGATTTGGCCCTCCTGATTTCATTCCTACATGCCCGAGCAATATTTTTATACTCTTCCCTGGTCATATGTCCAACCTTCCACTTCTTGTAAGCTTCTTTTTTATGTTTAAGATCCGCTAGGATTTCACCATTAAGCCAAGCTGGTCGCCTGCCATATTTACTATTCTTTCGACTCATCGGGATGGTTTGTCCCTGTAACCTCAACAGGGATTCCTTGAAATACATGACAGAAGCATTAGGTGGGAAATGCTGAAAGTTCTAATGTAGCAATCAGAAGTGCCAGTTCTCATTGGATAATTTGCTGCACGGTACTTGCTGCCCTCCCAAAGCTCTGTGTGAAGGTGGTGGCTTGATTCTCCTCTCAGTTCCACCAGGCTTAATCTGGAGTCAGAGGAAATACACCATTGTACAACTGGTGTGAGAGAGCCAGGCTCTGGGACTCATGCAGAGGGCGGAGGGTAAGAAAGACACTCTATACTGTACTGGTAGGACAATTCTAGCTGTAAAATGAGCCATTACCTATTACTGTGTGCACCTAGCTGGAGATTTGCCTGGGGTTGAACCCCTGCACTATGCCCTAAATGCCTACAGGCAGGGTCCTTGTGTCGCAAGATTCCTTGCCTGTAGAATTTGCTGGGAAATCCCCACCTTTCCAAACTGTACTCCATAACCTACGCTTTCATTTAAAAAAAAGAAATGTCAAGCCCACATGGCTGTGGAGAATAGAGTATAATTGATGCAGTGATGCCTGCTTGAGTCTGCGGACAGCCTGAAACCAAAGTTCTGAGAGGGATGAAGTGCCCTATCTATCTTAATGGTTCGTTCATTCTGAAACGTATTGCCACGAATACAAATTTCAGTCTTGTTAACCATTTTGCTGCTGATCATTTTAACAGAAACAGTCTCCTAATGTGCTGATCCCAAGCTGCCTCCCATGATCCCAGGTGCCAAAAGTTCCAGATGCCAAATCTCCAGCTTCTCCTTACTGCTATGATGCAGCTATCAGTCACTACAAAAAATACACGGAATTTAATATTGACACTGGCATTACTGTACTGATTATGTTAATCATTTTCGTATTTAATTACTACACTCCTCCATTTTTTAATTTATCTAAAGCTGCTGCAGAATCTCTAGCCCATCACAGAATTCAGGGATTTTGAACTGAATTTACATCCCACTGGCTGTGCAATACACAGGTCCTTATCTACAGGGCATCATGTCTCCTCGTGCCCACTTCTCACAGCACCAAGTAATCATAATGACGCTTAGCACTCATCTAGCGTGTTATATGCTCGCACTAGTTAATTAAACCTCACAACAGCCCTGTGAGCTGAGGAGTATTATCCCTATTCTGTACGTCACAGAAAGAGCACAGGGGACAGCTGTTAGTATTCCTTTGCTTTCTAACATAACACTTTTCTGAGACTTCCTTTTGCTTCGAAGTTGAGTGCAATACAAACAGAGGCCTCATACATGTGCTTATATTCTGTGGTGATATGTGCTGTATAAATGAAGATGGACACCCTGTCGCCTTCTCCAAAGTTCGTGTCAGGATCAGGAGTGACCCCCCTATATTCATGGTTCTAACACAAAATTATCTGAGTGAACAAATACCTATGCTGCAGCCTGGTCTTTTGCTGATGTCTGAGACTATCACTTCTCTGCCATGGGATTTGCTAACTGTCGTACAGTGCTGGGCTGGCTCCTTCTCATTGACCAGATGGACTCATGTTTCACACTCTGTTATGGCATCATACACTAGCATTCAAAGTGGACCAAAGGAGTGGGGGAAAGAATGTGCCATCCATTCAGGACCTGGATGAGAAAGAGACTTGGGATTCCAGACTGAGCTACCAGCTTGACAGATTCTCTCTAAATGACACAAGCTCTTTCTGAGGAAGGAAGATGTAACCAAGATTGATGCTTTGATGCCCAGCACACCACTCTCCTTCACCCCCATTGTAGACAGAGCTGGACACTGCTGAATGGTGGAGAAGGTAGACTGTACACTCCTATTTGCCTTCTCATCATACTAACACAAGGATATTTAATAAAATTGAAAGGCAGAAAAAACAAATACATATTTATGCAGCATATAATTAGCCTGTGGAACTCCCTGACACAATACACTGTTGAGGTCAGGACCTTTGCAGGATCAGACATTTATTGAGATAATGATCTCATTATTAATTACATTAGATAGGCTAAAAACCCTTGTATAAGGACTAAAATGCTCCTGCTTCAGAGCACAAGTCACTCACTAACAGATGGGACTAGGAAAATCTTCACTTGGCGGCAGGTTATTCCACACTCGTTCAGTTTTCTGAAGCATTTGCCAGTTTGAGATGGAATACCAGAATCAGTGGTCCGCTGGTCTGAGCTACAATGGCAAAACCTATGCTCATAGTGCAAGGAGCACAGCGGTGTATGCGACTCTTGCACACAGGAGGCTGGAGCTTTGCTCTCAGACCTTGTGCTTTCCTCCACTCTGAAAATGTTTCTAACCAAACAGAAGAAATTTGGGAGTCCCCAGCTAGTGTCTGGTCCAAGAAATGAGTTGGTGAATCTCTGCTTTCTTCACATCTTAGCTTATTCAGTGCCTGACACTGATCGGACTTGTGTGAATCTTGGATGATTTTTGCCATTTCATATGTGATTGTTTACTGCAGAGTGCCTGGGAGACTTTGGTGGATGGTTGCTTTATAAAGAAAAAAATCATTATTGCTATTACGAATGAACTTCTTTGCATTTCTGTGAATAGCGAGGAAGAACTTGCAAAAAGAAAAGGAGTACTTGTGGCACCTTAGAGACTAACAAATTTATTTGCGCGTAAGTGACCCGTAGCTCACGAAGGCTTATGCTCAAATAAATGTGTTAGTCTCTAAGGTGCCACAAGTACTCCTTTTCTTTTTGCGGATACAGACTAACACAGCTGCTACTCTGAAAACTCAGGAAGAACTTGTCACCTCAGGACAAAAGAGAATCAAAGTATCTGATGATTTCACTGTAAGAGGCAGACAGATGATCCAGATGATCAATTACACTTGTCTTCTTACTATATTTCTCTCCCATGCAGGGGGATCATAATTTCTAGCCTCCCCTTGAGGACCTGAGGATCTCCCCATCCTCAGCCATTTCCCTTTACTTCATTCTCAACCTAGCACTGCGATGAACTTTCTTCTGCTGAGGGCTGTAAACGGGGCCTCCTGGGCCCCGTCTGTTCTGGCCTCAGTTGGCAAGTTGGGCTGCTAAACACCGGGACTTTCCCTCCTTTTATGGCAGAACACACTGGGCCACCTCAGCCCTCCCAGCACTGATGGCCCAGGACTCCCAAACACCAGCTGCTTGGAGGTCACCGTCTGAAACACTGGTTTGTATGCACATGCTTAGAGCTGTACACAGGGCATCTGGACTCCTGGGTTCTATTTCTGGTTCTGCCACAGACTCACTGTTTGACTTTAGGTGAGTCATATGTCTGCTGTGCCTCAGTTTCTCCCATCTGTAAAATGGGGATGATTATAATTGCCCTCTCCCAGGGAGGTGTGAAGTGTCATTAGAGTCTGCACAGCATTTTGGCAGCTCTGCACAGCAGGTCCTACCTGGAGAAAGACAATATGTTTGTTGTCAAGTCTTCTTACAGAGTTGTGCTCAGGTAAAGACTAACTCAGACCTGCCAAAAGCCCAGAAGTATCTTACTAGTACTCCTTTTCTTTTTGCGGATACAGACTAACACAGCTGCTACTCTGAAACCTTAATATAGAAGGTTTGTTTTCCCGTGGAGCTGGGATTGTCTCCTGTTGACCATATCTCTGGATGTGTCCCTTCCTCATGTCATTAAGGAAAACCTTCTTAGCTGCTCTCTGCACTTTACAAAGCTTCTTAATTTAGGAGGTTGAGAAGCATATTTGAATTACGGTTCAATCTGCTAGTTGGATTCTGTCCCAGCTGTGGATTGGCTTCTGCTTTGACTCTCCAGTCACTAAGAATCAAGAGCTTTACTTTAACTGGTTGAAAGCAGGTTGCAATTCACACTAGTGTCACCAAGCCCATTCTGAGTCTCACAGGTCCCTGCATTGCTCACCGCCTGCCTTCTAACTACCTCTCTGCTCTCTTGTGGAATCCTAACCCTGCAGGAAAGGGAGACAGAGGCAAGGGCAGAGGGCGGGAAGGACCCAGGGCATTCTCTTGGCAATGCCATCCTCACCAGAGACAGTGGGGCAAGTGATGGGGAAGCAGCTTTGTCCTCCTAAGCACACAGGACTGCAGTCAGGGCAGGATGGAATGATCTGCCTGTCCCTAACCTCAAACACCCTGCATATCCCTCCACTGTGCTTTTGTTCCAAGACAGTCCAAACAGCATTTGACAAGGGGGGTTTTCAACTGCCTACACTCATGACGGGATGAGTCTGAGAGCTGCAGTGGGGGAAGGCGTTCACTGGAGTGAGCACAGGTGGAGATGTGCCTCCCAGTCCCATTCTGCCCCCAACCAGCTGGCCAGCTTCTCATACAGATGGAGTCTGATTGGTCAGCACCAACTTTTAGCCTGTAAGGCCGTCAGGGCTGCTGTTGAAGCCAGGGGCAGAGTAAGCACTATCCGTACTCTGCATTGACTGAAGTCGTTTCTCTGTTCTCACAAGTGCACCCTTGTAGCAGAAGGTGTATTCCAAAATGGGGTTAAATGAAGAGAGCAGACTAGATGAAGAAAAAACCATTTGCATTCCCTCCATTCTCTGCTTACATTAGTACTGATACACATATTTAAATTAAACAAGTTTCCGTATCTGAGTTTCCAATCCCACAGCCGCTGCTGCCACTGGGTTTATTTTTTTCTATTTACTTTAGCTTGAACAGAGAGTGAGAGAGAGAGAGAGCCAGAGCCACATGGACAGAGAGGAGCGCTAGTTAAACAGGGAGTTCCACATTTGGGTACAAATCCTTTGGACCTCCAGCCACCTTGTCAATTTCTGTAGTTATTTATTATTGTTCGATGCAGTTTGTCACCCCAGCATGAGGCGAGGGGGCAGGAGCTGCTCTTCAAGTGGATTAGTGTGCTGGAAGCATTATGGCTTTCTTTCACTGCGAATTTGGGAGTGATTCCCTGATGGCTGCACTCTATACAGAAGTGAATCGGCGCTAATTTGTTTCTGAGGATCACACATCCAGGAACATGTGAAAGACAATCCTGCCTTTCAATGCATATTTCAAGCCAGTGTAATGGCAAACAGTGGAAAATAAACAAGTGAGTGAGACCAGACGTTCCTGTCCAGTATGCCAGATGTGAAGAATCAGTGCCAGGCACACTGGACTTCCATTTATATACCTGATACATTTATGCCACCCACCTCCAGAAACGCATGTTTTGTTCTTTTTGTCCATGTGTCTAGAGGCAGCAGGCTCTTTATGTTAGCACCTTGACAATGTCCAGCAGAATTACAGCTGTGAGCCTTCTCCCAGCAGTGGCCTTGTAGTGCCCAGAAGGGCTCAAGCATATGAGCTCCCTCCCACTCGCATTTCTGTGCTCCAAGTGCGTTAGCTATGTATGCTGAGGGTGCTGTATTTTATTTCAGCTGGATTCAGAGTACAGTGGCACTGAAATCTTGCAGAAAAAGCTTCAGCTACACTTGTGCTGTGACTGCTGCTTATCACATTGACTGAAATTGCCTCCCTGATAACTTGTGCCACTGTTTGTCATATCCAGCTGCTGTCTCTAATCTTAAACTGAGACTGTAAGCAATACTGGGGCAGGGACCACCTCCTTGTTATTTGTTTGTACTGCATCTAGCACAGTGGAGCTCTGGTCTCTAGCTGTTACTGCAATACAAATATATAACTTCTGTTTCATGGTTAGACTGCTGGTCAGGGTGTTTGAACCAGGAGAGCACAAAGGCATTTTCATGGACATAGATGGGCAGCTTCGCCTCTCCTTGACTTCTCTAAGCCACTTGGAGGGGCACAGTAACATGCAACCTCTGCTTTTTTCAAAGGCAGGGAGTTCAGAGTGGAGACTCTGGGATCCCTGAGCTATTAGGAGCCCCTGTGCTGGCACAGAAAGCCTGAAGCATTCATGTTTGGGCTGAATGTCAGAGAAGAGACTGAGCATAAGACCGCTCCCTTCAGAGGAACCTGTCCTATATTGTCCTAGAATTTTACAGCACTGGGAATAAATAAATAAGTCCCACATCACTGAGAAGCCCCCATATGTGGTGAGGGGCAGCAGCCCACACACTCTCCCATGTTAGTAATGTGTCTGATTCAGAGGGATGGAGTCTGTGGGGAGGCATTGGGCCCTGCTGAAATGAAAGATAAAACTATTGTTCCAAAGAGAGCTATTGATTTTTGCATTATTACACTAAGAAATTTATAGGCCTCTGGTTTAAAATGGCAATAAGAGGAAATGTACAAGTTCCAAAAACTTCCCAAAGACCTTGGGTTTGACCCTGAGAAGGGGAGAGGAGGGTAAATGCCTCCTCCACCCCATCTGCAGGGGGACCCTGGAACTTGTGCCTAGATTACATGTCCCAGGCATACTGTTGACCACAGGAGTCTGTCCACATTAAGATTTGCAGAGGAAATGGTTTTACCTTCAGGCAAACTCCAAGCAGGCTATTCCCAAAGGTAACACACAGGCGGTGGGGGTATGTGCCCAATGCAGCTTGAGCTACCCCATACCCACGAGCAAAGTCAGTCTCTCTCCTGCTGTTCAGCAGAATTTCTTTCCTGTTGGTGCCTCCTGCCAGAACCACCACTAATGTCCTCAGAGCTCTTGAATCTGCTTCTTTTTCATTTACTGGACTAACAGTAATGCACCCCAGAAGGCTTAGCTGTTGTCACCTACAGCAGGGAGAAGCATTCATGGCACTGGTGCAAGCAAGCAAGAAAATAAACAGGCTCAGGAACTCTGGGTGCACAGGAGACTGCTGCAGGAACACAGGATGGGAGGCATTTCACTTTAGAGCCAGGGGAACTCAGTGCGATGGGAGGGTCCAAGACAACACTAAAGAAGGAGGAAGCATGTATGTGTGCAGAGAGGCGATAATGATCCCATGCACCAATTCACTCTTATGCTTGTTACATCTGGGGAGGTGTATTTTTTATTTACATATATTTAATTGTGTTACTGAAGCAGCATCAGCGCTCACTGAAGGGAGACTCACAGGTGTTACCAGAATGGAATAGGGGTGTTGCTGAGGGATCCTGGAGGTTACTAGGCTACAACTGTTGTCATGACCCCAGTTCTTCTCCTGACTTCTGTAGAAGGTATTTCCACCACATGCATTGTTTTATACCATTTCTTCCCAATGTTTTCCACAGCAACGTTCCTTCTGCATCCGCTTGTGGGCTACTGCCTCTGGGAAGAGAATTCTCACTTGTAAATGGACAAGGACCTAAGTTAGAACAGTGCTAAAATGCACAGTTTTGAGCAGTTGGTAAAAGGGGTTTCCTCTTGTCCCTCCTTCCCCCAGAATAACTTTGACGGTCCCCCTTAGCACCCTACCCCCAAAGCTGTGTGGAGACAGTGGCCTTCCAGGTCGTCATCTGCCTTCGGGGTCATAATAGCTATTAAATCACAGCTTGCCTCACCAAATTAGGCAAAAACAAAATTATCTCCAATGATTTTTATGTTCCTGAAATGTTCCAGAACTGCTGGAGTGATTACTAGGGGATTGGAAGCAGCTGTCACTCTATCAGAAACCATAATTCTAAACAGCTGGGATCTGTCAGTTATTTATGACACCGTTTGCAGGAAATGATGAAGGTGGATGGGTGGCTGGCACTCCCTGGCTGAATCACAGCGGCAGCAGGCTCACCACACAGAGAGCACACGCTCCCAGAATTGGCGCCGGCATCCAGGCACTGAAAACAGATGGCTGCAGGGAGTGAATGAGCGGAGGCTGCTGGCCTTCCAGCAGCAGCTGCAGGCCTCGCACCCCTTGAGAAATGGGGGTTGTGTGGTGCAAGGCTGTTCCTTTGCCCTCATCCCAAAGAGGCATCTGTTGCTGCTCTGTGGAGGCCAAACACAAAGCAGTGGTTGCTGGGAAATGTAGTCTGTGTGCTGATCTAGCAGAGGTTTGTTTGCTTTCTTGTCTTCACAGCACAGATAGACTGGGGTTAGTGACCTGAGATACTGACTTGCTGAAACATCCTACCTCTGATCTGAAATGTAACTCCTTGTTTCCCAAGACAAGGTGCCACCGCTGCTCAGTCTGCCCTTTGCGGCCTCTCGGATAGCCCGTGGAATTGTAACATTCTGTAACAGATTGTTTTTTCCTGCTAAAAAGCAACTTCCATCTACCAGTGTGCAAATGTGACATTCTGAGTTAGTTCCCAAGGTTCAAAGTAAATGCCCCCTGGGTTTTTAGCCTTGTCTTTGTGCCTCTGTCTCAAATGGGCTTGATGCAGGAAGCTTAGGTTGATAGAAACAGGGTGTTATTGGGGCAGCTCCATTACAGTCAGTCCGTGGAGTTGCACCAGGCGTGAATTTGGCCTCAGGAGTGAGTGATGACCAAGCTTCTACCTGCTTGATAATGCTGATGGCAAACAGGGGCCAGGGGCTTTGCCCCCAGTTGTATCCTGCTCTGATTAAATATTATTTATATTATGTAGTAGCTATACAGAGGGTTTTACAGCAGTACAAATTGGGAGTCAAGCAGAACAGCCATGCAGATATTACCTCTCTCAGTTGGAGCTATCTTCTAGTGGACCAACTTCTATTGGTGAGAGACCAGCTTTTGTGTTTGCACAGAGCTGAAGAAGAGCTCTGTGTGGCTCAAAAGCTGGTCTCTCTCCAACAGAAGCTGGGCTAACAGAAGATATTACCTCACCTTGTCCCTCTGATAGCCACAACTACACTGCAGATCAACTGAGATCTTTCTTCTTGCATAAACAACTTTTTCCCTAAACTCAATTTCAGGACTTGGCCTGTCTCATGAATATAACTAACAATAGTAATTCACATTCCCAAATCAATATATTGCTGCCCATCTCCTGAAAGAGTTAAAATATCCTACTTTATGTGCAAGGAAATCTTGGCACAGGAGCCCCCGCTGCCCTGGTGCAGCACTGGCTCCCCCTGCTCTTCCCCTACCTTCTACAGTAACCCCAAGCACGAAGGGCGTCCAGGGCATGCTGCAGGCAGACCTGATCCCTACAAAGCCCCCTAACGTAGGGGGACACACTGACCCCTGCAGCCCTAGATTGTCCATGCAGAATAGTTTGACGTGCAACCTGCAGTGTGTAGTAGCAGGATGCATGCTCTAGGACGCCGCAGTCTTTACCCATGGAGAGCCGAGGCTCGATGGTTGAAGGGTGCTGCATCTGCCCTGCAGCGCCTGCTAACTTGGCAATGTGGCTCCTGCTGTTGTCCAAGAAGGGTCCTCTGCCAGACACTTGATGGCTGTTGATCCATATTAGCATTCTTCTGCCCCTTTGAGCCCTAAGCATTCGCCCTGCTGCCGCCAAAAGGTGTACACCTAGATTCACCAGTCCCCAAATCCAGATTCTGGATGTTCAGCCCAGATGAGAACCTATAGCAAAGATGGGGGTGGCCTTGGGGTGAGGGTCAAGGTGGGGGATTTTCCCTTTTCCCTATGCAGCCTCCCCTCTATCCCTGTGCTGGTGCCACCACAGGGATAATCTGTTCTAAAATGGACAGGAAGAAAAACATCCATTTTGTCTGGATAAGTGCACAGACTCTGTCCCCTGGAACCCAAGTCCTTCTGAGCACTTCAGCTCCAGCACTAGTTCAGGCTTAACACTAACACTGTAATAGTGCATAACAATAATCCAGTGCTGCGTAAAGACGGTCCTTATTCGTTAGTAATGCATTCAGGTGGAGTCATTTTCACTGCCAATAACAAGGCTGATGTGTTGGAAACTAGCAGGTAACGAAGAACATTTATAATGATGTTAGTCTAATAATGAGTATAACGCTGATATAAGTAACACTGCAAGCTGGACACGTCCAAAGATAAAGAATTTCAAGCAGGCATTAACTAATGCCTAATTAATGCCCAATTAGAAAGATGCTACGTGGGAAATAATTCGGACAGCCCAGTGAATTCACTCCAGTCAGTAAGAACACAGTGAAAACCAAATGAATGCAGAATGGCCCCATGAAGGGAGGGTGGGGAGGAAACAATGCCTTACCCATGTGTAATAATAGGAGTGTGAAGTGCTAACAGGATCCTTGGCATCTTTACCAATGTCAACAGTGCTGTATCTTCTTAACGCAATTAATTAAAAGGCTCTCACCAGCATTTTTCTGTTCAGCTTTTGAAACTCTCCCTTCCTGGTCAGTTCTGACACATGTACCAATGACACTCCATCTGCCTCCAGCCTTGGCTGGATGAAACCGAAAGCTTTGTGCTGGAGATAATAGAAGATTTTTCAGCACATTCATCAATTTCTGCCTCTCTAATGAGGATAGCAGGCTGGACCCACAGTTCCCCAGTGAGGACCCCTGGTTTCCAAACAGAAGCTCTTGGAAGGCTGGGGGGCTCAGTTTTGCTGAGCTATGCCCCTTCAAACTCAAGGAGGACTAAAACGCTCAGGATTACATGATACAAATAGAGTCATACTGCAGGTCACCCCAGTCTGGCAGTATTGATAAGACTAAGGGGCTAACAGTGGCTTTTGTTCTAAATTTCAGCTCCAGTGGTATTGGGCCATCCACACCTCTGGATCTGTATATGAGAGAGAACCCGCAAACTGACCAAAACTGAGACTATCCCTCAACATAACATCTCAAAGTGGTAGATAATCAGCAAATTTTATGGGCGGAAGTTACTCACATCCTTGGCTAGAATATTGTGTGGTGTCACTAGAGAGTTGCCTTCTTTCTTCTGCTTTACCAATCCCCTCACCCAAAATATCCATTTAGGTTGGTATTTATACTGTGTCCATTGCCAACCCCACACAATTCCCTTCATGCCTGGATATCAGAACAAAGACAGAAACTCCTCGCTGTGGCAATTTCACCATTGTATTCCTGGGAATCCATAGCATAACCACCTTCCATTTTAGCCTGAGACACAAATTTCACCTTCAGATAGTAATGTCAGACAACATTAACTCACGCATTTGTTAATTACAAGCAGGGGCCTGATTCTCCCATGCCCTGCAGCTTGTGCAGTCATTCACCCTGTGCAGAGTGAGTGTGAAACACTGCCATTCAGCATTAGTGGGGTTTCACACCCACTCTGTGCAGAGCAGGGAAGAAGCAGGCCCAACTTGTCAGTCGTCACTGTGTGTTGATAACCGTCGCCTGCATCATTATCACCATGTACATGTAAATCACCCAAATCATAAGACCTCTACCAGCCTACACATTCTCATCAGCTATCCTGTTATCATGGTGATGAAGGGGTCATGGAACAGTATGTTGAACCGTTGGTGGTGGGCACTGCGCACACTTCCTCTATGCTGCTCAGACGTGGGAGATGGTTTATTGATTCAGGCCCTTCTGTTTAGGCATTTGTGATAACAGGCTTCATGTAAAGAGACAACATCCCAGTGATCTGTGCCTGGGGAGATTTTGCTAACAAGTATCAATCTCTGTACTTTAGCTTCCCTGTCTGTAAAATGGGATTAATGACACTGATACACCCATGTAAAGTGCTTTTTGATCCATGGATGAAAAGTTCTCAACCCTATTTTTATAACCACATGCAAAGTGTTGTTTTTCTTACATGTTCACAGTTGGGAATGGGAAGGACTTAGTGTCTGGCACTTTTGGGTATCAGCGTTTTTGAGACCACAGCTGCCACTGCTGATTGTGGAGATGGTTCCTTGATGGGCAAGGACCACTAAGAGGTCAAAGTCAGTGTGAGGAGACTTACAATGAGTAGGTCTAAAGGGGCCAGAATCCTCTCCCTCTTGAAATCAAACACACAACAGCAAAGCCAGATGTCATGTTAGTGACTTCAAAAATGCTTCTAATAACAAACATCAATAATCATACATTTTTTATGTATTAGGTATTCCTGACACAAGGCCCTTCTCTGGCAGTGGTGCAAAAATGGGAAACCACCCACATCTGCAAATGCGAACCTGAAACTTTTGAAGGGCATGACTCAACAGAAGTTCTGCTACCCTCATTATACAGGAATCTGACTGTGTGGCCAAACTACTTTAAGGCATAGTAATTTTTATTAACAGCGCTTTCAGATATAAGTGTCCTTTGCTGGTGATTTATTGACAGTCTTTGTGGTGCAATCACTCTAAAAATATAACTTTGCATTCAAAGAATGGAACCAGATGGACAGGTCACTCACAATTAGCTATGTAGTGATATCTCACACTACACGAGAAGCCAACTGAAGAATTACACTTTTAAAGGAACAGAATCAAAAACAGGGAAGTTTCTACTCTCTTCCCGACATGTGGTCTAAATACTGAACCCTAGATTCATTTCTGAGCGCTGGAAAAGGGGCTCAGAAAAGCCCAGATGGCCCAGAATGACACAGGATGTCTTGTGATAACCTGGCACCAATACTGGTGAACTTCTCTTTCCAGTCTGTGTAGGAATATTATAATCCATCTGACATGCTAGGGTTTAATTGACAGGTGGCACACGCAGATGTAGGCTACTCTGATCTGATGCCCGTTTCCTGTTACGTCCAGTGCAGAATGCATTAGACATGGGTGAGTGTGGATGTAACAGAAGAAGTGGAATTTGAATGAGAAATGAGAGCCTGGTGCAGTGAGTTTGAGAGGGGATGGCCTGAAAGAAAGCAGGAAGATAGGAGTGTGAGAAGGAAATGCACAAGATGGCGAGGCTAGCAATACAAAGGCTGACACAGGGAATGATAGTTACTGCTCTTTAAAAAAAAAAAAAATAGACAAAAAAACCAACAAAAAATCCCACCTTTATTCTCTGCTGTAATAAAGCCCTGATCAGAAGTACTTTGTGTGGTATCAGAAGCTGTAATATGTTACACCACAGGAGATCTATTTAAATATGTTTGAGCACCCACTTCCAAATTTAGTTTTCAACTCAGCACCTTCTCCACTGACTGCTGATAAATTCATATTTCCTGAGAGTCTCTTGTTCTTTAAATATGTATGTTGCTGTTTAAAAAACCTCGAATGTTACAACTCAGTAAAAAAGGACTATTCTAATTAGAGTGTCCTTTCCTTTCAAGAGATTTAGGGCCTGGTTTCTAAAGGTGCTGAGCACCCAAATTCCAGCTGAATCAGTGGGAATACAAACACTCAGTGCTTCCGTAAATCAGATGCCTCGTGTCTACAAAGCACCCTGAGTTGGGGAAATCCCTCATTCCTTTTGGTATAACTGAAGGGAGCTCGGACACTGTCTCTCATTAGGACTAGAAGAGCTGGATGAACAGTGCAAAGAGAGTTATTCGTGAGCACTTTTGTCACACTTGCTACCCTTTCTGTTTGCTTTGCCACACAAGAGGGCTTTAAGCAAATGAACATTTTGAATGATTGCGCTTCAGGTGAATACTGCGTTTTGACACAAAGCAAGGAACTCGCTCTTTGCGCTGCAAGTGTTTACCCTATTTATACAGTTTTAGTTGACCAATCAGAGGGCAGCCATACCACCATGTAATAAAGGTGGCCAGTCTCACACCACAAACAACCACTAGGGAATAATCAAAGCGAACAGTTGGCAAACTCCCCATAGGCTGAAATAAGTTTGGACAACTACAAGTAACTAACCTACTCATCACAATCTGTTTGTGGATAATTTATGGACAGAAAAAGTGGTCGAGTTAATTGGATACGTTTTTCACTAGGAATAATCCTCACAGCTATAATTACTAGGCAGGTGGTTTTGAATGATTTACGAGACATCATAATTCAACTGACCTTGTTCTCTTGCTTTTTTGAACAGGGGGTTATGTGGAGCTGCTCCTGATGCTGTTGGGGCTTGAGATTCACTTCACTGCATGCTGCCCCATTGACTGTGTATGTTACCCATCACCTATGACTGTCAGCTGCCAAGCCCACAACTTTGCATCAATTCCAGAAGGGATTCCAGAAAACAGCGAGAGGATTTTCCTCCAGAACAACCAGATCACATTGCTTCTGCGAGGTCACTTTAGCCCATCCATGGTCACCTTGTGGATCTATTCCAATAACATCACCTTCATAGACCCAGACACCTTTGATGGGTTTGTTAATCTAGAAGAGCTGGATTTGGGGGATAATCGCTATTTAAGGGCTTTAGCAGCTGAGACCTTCCAAGGGCTGGTGAAGCTCCATGCCTTGTACCTGTACAAATGTGGGTTGAGCTCTTTACCCAGTGGGATATTTGGTGGCCTCCACAATCTACAATATCTTTATCTACAAGATAACCACATCGAGTTCCTTCAGGATGATATTTTTGTTGACCTGGTCAACCTCAGCCATCTTTTTCTTCATGGAAACAAGCTGTGGAGCCTTCATCAGAACACATTTAGGGGACTAATAAACTTGGATAGGTTACTCATCCACCAAAATCAACTCCAGTGGGTCCACAGACGTGCTTTTCATGATCTCCGAAGATTGACCACCCTTTTCCTGTTCAATAACAGCCTCTCTGAGCTCCAGGGTGAATGCCTCGCCCACCTGGGAGCCCTGGAGTTTCTCAGGCTGAATGGCAACCCTTGGAGCTGTGACTGCAAATCCAGGTCACTCTGGGATTGGTTGCGCAGATTCAGAGGTTCAAGTTCCAGCGTGATCTGTGAGTCTCCTGAGCAGATGCATGGCAAGGACTTAAAGGTGCTAAAAGCAGAGGACTACAGGAACTGTTCTGGGTCTGAGTCCCTCCATCAGATCAAAACACACACTTTCTCCACAGCAGACAGAGGAGCCTCCAAAGACCACCACCCACACCACTCCTCCAAGGAGAAGGATAAAGAGAGAGGGGTTGAGCACAGTTTACACAGCAGTCAACCAGCAGCACCTCCCGGTTCACATCCAGGTTACAGAAAGCCAAGCAAGAACTGCACCAGCCACAAAAGCCGCAACCGAACCTATAAGCCAGTGTCTCTGGGGCCACGGAAAAGCATTCATGAAGCTCAGGACTATGTGCCTGACTACCAGCACAAATTCAGCTTTGGCATGATGCCTACAGCACCACCCAAGCGGAAGGGTAAGTGCACCCGGCGGACACCCATCAGACCCCCCAGTGGAGTACAGCAGGCAGCTGGGAGCTCGGTGATCAAGGCCTCTCGTCTAGTTTTTATAATGGTGTTAGTGGTCATAATACGCTGAGCTGGCTGTGACTGATAGTGTCTGCACTGCCACCAATCTACAAAGGACCAGAGTTTCTTTTCTTCTTCTTTTTTCGTACACGGAGGATTTGCCTTGTGAAGGAAAGAATGTTGTTTAGGCTTTCGATGGTCTCCATACATGGACGAGTGGATTATAAACATGAACTGTACAGAATGCGCACAGCAGGAGTGGATTAAAGGCATTATCACATGCTTGTCACAAACAGCCCCAACTGAGCACCTACAGAAAAGCCAACATAACAAAAAAGGAGCTAAGCCTTCATTAATAACAACTGGACAAACACGGACAGTAGCTGTGCTCTATGTGAAATCCTGTTAATTTGAGAGAGCTCTGAAAGACCCTGTGATTACTGAAGGGAACATAATTGCTGTAAAAATGATCACCAATTAAGCCTACACCATTTATCTGAAACGGTGTGCAAGGACACTTACAAAATGTATAATAAGGATATTGGTTCTCCCACATTTTAGCCCTTTTGGCTCCAAACCCACAGGCCAAAGCTGGCCAGAACTCTCTTGGAAGACAATCTCAAAACCCTGTATATCTCAGGCACATAGCAGAACAGGGCTTGCCTGCTAGGCTAGGAGTAGCCAACTACCAAAGGAAAGACTTATTAGAGGTGGATATTAAAACTTAAACGAAATGAGATTCCTGCAGAAGGTGTGTTTTTTGTAACTGTGTTCACATATAAAATAAACAAATGCACAGGTTCCCTTCCCCTCAGTTATCCATATGTATGTCTTATGTTTATAAACTATATGGAAACTATATCTTCAGATTTAAGGATTGTATTGTTGCATTTATAGCAGAAGAACAACATAGGATTTTCTCTAGAAAACAACTGGCAGCAGCGCCTACAGATGCAGGGCAGCCATCCATCAGGCTCAGCGTGTGTCGGGGGAACCGCAGTGGACCAATGTTCTTAGCAATTTAGAGCACTAGATTTGGGGGGATTTTTTGTATGCAATGTAACAAAGTACATATCTGAAGAGCCAAAACTCACTCTTATGACCTAATTTCTAACCTGTCACATGCCAGGAAGAAAGGGATTAATTAGAAACATTCAGACCAAACACACTCAGCTATAGAGCTCTGTCTCCTAGAAAGCACCATGAGGCCAGAGCAGATGTTTCTAGCATGAGTGAGAAGCAGTTCCCAACAGTGTTAGCCATGTGAGGACCTTTATAGCTGGCCTAAGGTTTTCACTCAAGTGCTCCTTAAAAAGGAACAGATATCATGGGAGACTCAGAAAGGGGCTGCAAACAATTAACTGGGAATCTGATAAGCACCTGTAAGGAACAGAGTGCCCAGGACTTTCATCCATGATAGAAAAAAATGTATAAGGCAGCCATACAAAGGGAGCTGTGGAAGGGAGGGGTACAAAGAGCAGGTCTGCCTGCCCATCGAACCTCTGTCCTGACCCACTGGCAGTAACCCTGAAGATGGAGTGCCGGGGAAGGGGGTCGTGAGTTCTGGTCTGGTTCAGGCTGGTATATGGTGGAGATGGCAGTGTTATTGGCCAGAGATGATGTCTAGATGTAACACAAACAGCACACATTAATTCCCTGTCAGAGTGGATATGTGAGAAGAAACAAACACTGAAGTTAATGAAAAGAGGGAAATAAAATTATCTTGGACAAGCAAAGCCTGTTTTTCATTTCCTAACAATACTCCAGCTGCAGTGACACATGTCTGGCCTGTAGCTGATGTTTGGAGCCAGACAACAGTGCTAAGGAAACAGCTCATTTTCTAGCATGTAACCAACTGGTTGAGCAAGGATGCACTGACTACTGAAACCTCAGGAAAATTCCTGTTCTCTAAATCGTTAGCCTACTAGGGATAACTCATGTTCCATATCTATCCTTCTGGGGGCATCTTACTGCAGGGTACCCTGTTATCATCAGCCTGCCCTCCACCTGAGATGTTTGGTGCGAGTGTGAGGGGGGGGGCCTATTTAAACTTCAGTAGTGAGAACTTCCTATTAAATATAGTAGGCCCCTTTTGGGTGGAGATGTTCATAGAAGTCCCTGGAACTGGAAAGAGAAACCCCTGAATCAAATTGTTCTGGGAGAAAAAAATGTCTATGCAGTTCCAAGGATTCACCATTCAATCCTGAAGTCAGGCATCTAGAGATTTAATAAACAAGTGCAGAGTCTCCTGCTTTCCTCAGACACTTGAAGAGGCACAGGAGCTGGGATGCCTTTCAAAGAGGGAGGGAGGGGGGCTTGAGCATATATTTTTTAGAACAAAGTTCCTGGGTAATGACAGGAACAGTCCCAGGAAGAGGGAAAAATAGGTTACTCATCTAGTCCTCTCTGTTCCCGCGCCTATCCAAACTTTTCTGTCTACAGAGCTCTAAACCTCCACTAAAGGGACGTCCAATGCAGCCAGAACAAATAATCTGTGAACTGAAATAGCTCCCTCACGTCCTACACGCTATAACCAATAGCAGCTGAATGCATCTAGCACTGTCCCGTAGAAGTCTCAGAATGTTGTTATGTTGGTTATTTTGTTTCATACGCTGGAAATCAAAGCTCTCAGTGGGAGAATGAAGAAGAGAAGCACTTTATTAATTTTTTTTAAGTCTCCATGTAACTCCTATAATATAGAAGAGAAATGTCAGCATAAGAGATGCTAATGATTTGTAAATGATTTGGGTGCGGCAGGCACCAAGGATTCTGCGATGAATTATATTAGAACAGACTATGCCTGGTCCAAAACCATAATTGTATTTTTAGTATCTTTTCCCTCTAAGATGTACATGTGGCCTCTGGAAGGCAATTCCATTGTGTATTACATCCTTTGTCAACCAAGTGCTCTGACTCCTGGCAATCAAGGATGCTGTTCAAAAAACAAAACTAAGACATAAAAAAGTCACTAGACAGGAAAAAACACTTGGTCCATTATGGCTGTGGGAGTCTCTCACCCTCCCTTTATTACTGTCTGCTCTGTACCCACTCTCTCTCTATGGCCACATCTGCTTGAGCGTAAACTCATTTATACTGCTTGCTTTTATGTCTGCCCTCCATACCCAATTCCACATTCACTGCTCTTTGAATTAAACAGTTCTGCCACAGCCCCTTGTTTGCTCTTTTGAGACAGCTCTCCACCCACCCAATTTACATCCCCTCGCCTATGTTAAGAGTTTGTATCTGGCTCCACCTTGTCAAACATCTTCATACATTGTGAAGGCTTCTGTGCCAGTTCAGCACCATCTCTTCCCCTGAAGAACCACCACTACATCTCATAGTAGAGGGCTCTTCAATCTAGCAGACAAAGGCATAACAAGACCCAATAGCTGGAAGCTGAAGCCAGACAAGTTCAGGCTAGAAATAAGGCACACATTTTTTACAGTGAAGGTAATTAAACATCGGACCAATTTATCAAGAGACATGGTGAATTCTCCATTACTTGGAGACTTTAAATCAAGATGGGATGTCTCTTTCTGAAAGGTTTGCTTTGGCTCAACCAGAAGTCACAGGCTTGACACAGACTTACTAGGTGAAATGTTATGACCTGTGTTATACAGGCCAGATGACGATTGTAATGTTCCCTCTATTAGTCTCTTCACTCATTCAACCAGGCCCCATCTAAGAATGCGGGGGTGGGTGGGTGGGAATAGCTCAAGTCTCCTACCCTTTTGGTCCCAGTGGTTGAGAGGGAGAGGAGCGGGTCAGTCCTTGAGATAAGTGTCTTCTCAGGAGGGCTCCAAGCAGTTGATTGTGCTGCTCAGGCTTAGGACAGCCCCAGCTTTCCTCATAATAGATAACCTTGCTCCCTGCCGCTACCCCTCAACAGGTCAAGAATATTGCACCACTGCAACGATGAGTAGAACTGAGCACCAGTTCACACAGGGTACAATAGCAAGCTCACTCCTGGATCGGCATTCAGTCCTCTTGGTGCTGGATCTCAGAAGGCAGTTTGCCTACTCTGACCGCGGCCAGACACTACGCTAATAGGTTCGCACAGTGGGACTGCAACCTCTAAATCCCTTCCTTGGGCAACATTTAATATGTATTCCTTCTCCAGTTTGGTTTACCATCTTCATAGTTTTCTATATTAAGCTGTGCTTTCTATTCACTGTGTTACTCACATGCAAGATCCAAATCCTTCCCAGTCTGGTTCCCTTGCTCCTCATCATTTGGTTGCTTCAGCAAACTTTAATATCTGAGCTTTGATTTTTTCATCCAAAACCTTTGCACAGAGTACATAAACAAGCGAACCCCAAACAGATCCTAGATTATGCTTCTGGAAATTCATTTACAACTGCAGAGTCCCATTTCCAGCCACATGCTCTTTTCTGACTTTGAGCCAATTTTCTAGTAATTTTACTTCCTTCCCATGATTCCACCTTTTAGTCATAATCACTAGCATGGGAAATCATATGCACTTTGAAAACACAACATATGACACCCTCTGTTTCTCTCATCTTCCCAGGCAGGAATTCAAAGTATTCAAGGAAGTTAGTCAAAATAAACCATTCTCCTCATCATCCCCAAGCTGACATGAAATTAAACAGTTTCTAGTTTTCCCCTCATGGCTAATATAGGGCTTCTTGGCCAATAACTGCTTCATGCACTTTGTGGCCCCTTGTTTAAGATGAAAATTGTAGTGTCCAACTTGCTGGTCCTGAAGAATTAGACCTGCTCTGACAGGGGTGTCCACTCCCTGAAGAGGGCCAACTCAAGACTTATGTACCACTTAAGCCAACACAAGAAACTCTATGCTGTCAGCGTTCAGTCGTTCCTAACCTCTCTGGATCTGTGGTGTGCTTTCTGACACTGGCTTAGAGAACCTCAGCCATACCATGGGAATGTTTCCAAATATTACATTTTCCACTGCACTACCAAGAACATTTCCTTTTTTCTATAGTTTACTAACTCCCCATGATTTTGTATGTTGGTAGAATTTTTCTCCTTCTCTCAGCCTCCTTCTCCAGCTCAGATTATTCAGTGACACCATAATCCTAGGTATGGCATCACAATTGCTTCCATGTTGATGAATTTGGATATCATACACTCTGGGTTATGAAGATATTGATTAGAAAATGGACAGGTTAAACAGAAGGTAGCTTCTGCCACCCAAAAATATCTGGGCGATTAGTAACAACATGAAAAGGAGTGGAGACAACTCAGGAGTCTTTCATGGGGTTCTGATGAAAGCCCATATTGTACATGAATTTAGTTCTCATGAAGGTGTCATATTGACAGTCATGGAGAACACCACCATCTCTTTACCCACGCAGCAGGTACAGCATGAGCAACAGCAGGTCTAGGCTCCCACACACATCCTCTACCAATGTGTTCAGCCTTTCCCCATCCTGGAGAGACCACCCCTAAGGGCAAAGGACCGTCAGTCTCTGAGGCCGATTCCATCCCTGGCCTCTTACCCAGACTGCAAAAGGGGGCCAGTTAGTCCCCACTGAAGCTGCATTCTTTGTAACATAAATTCCTGGATACTGGGAACTGGACTAAGATGCACCACACTCATTACACTTTGGAGTCACTAAATAAAATCTATTTTTACTAAAAATTTTCCTGAGTGTGGCTGAGATTTTGAATGTGTCCAATCATTCCATAACAATTTGCATATTGCTCTACATTCTCGAGCTCTTCCCCTACCTTATCAAGAAATTTGATCTGTCTCAGTCAGCTCCCCTTCCTCTTCTGTAAAAACAGAATCAAAATAACTGTTAAATGAATCAGCCATTACCTTCTCCCATGTCACCAATTCCCTGCTATCATTTTGTAATGGACCAATTTTCTTTTTTTACCTTCTGTCTGCTCTGAATATATCTCCTGAAGCTTTGACTATGAGTGAAAATATCCTCTCCAATTCACTGCTTGATCTCTTTCTGCTCCTCTAATTGCCCTTTTAACTTGCTTCTAAATTTTTGTACAAATCTCCCAATCCCCTTCCTTTGCAGGTTAACATATAGTTTATAACTTATATTTACTACCAAATTATTGTTTAAATAACACATGGCAGAACACAACTGCGGCATCGTAGCTCTGATTACACTCTCTCTGCCAAACGAATCCCATTTTAACCCCCCCTGATTAGCACATGGCCCACTTGCTCTTACTGCAACTCACTAGTATTTTTTACTTCTGTTGCAAAACATTAACAGGACTAATTCCAGCTTTGCTAGAAATCTGTCTTCTGAAAAATCAGCGGGATAAAGGGGATTGTACAGTAACATTCCTGTCTAGCTTTTTCTGGGCCATGTGTAGAGGAAACAAAACAATACAGCTATACCAAAGAGAGATGGGGCCTAACCTGAATTACAGTCAACAGCAAACAGGTGCTCTAGTGATCTTAATGCTTTGAGAATCGTGAACAACTTACATTGCTCCTCACTCCCACAGAGCCCTTGTGCTATTGACAACTGCAGGGTAACATGTGCATTGCTCACCACACACAGCTTTTTAAAGGACTTGCTAGAATTACTCAGAACCTCAATTTTTTTTCCCCCATTTCTTCACCCAATTTGTTTATTTTAGTCTGATATCCTCCCTGACTCAGAAAATGTTCTACCTAAGTCCTGCAGTAACTTTCACAAATCCTGAATTGTATGTGTTTCCAGATAAAGTATGAACTCAAAACAGGAGGCTTTAGGTTGTTATGCATATTATTCAGAGTAACAAAACCTCACACACAGATTCTAAAGGCAAACCTCTCCCTGAGGTCAGTGAGAGTTTTGCTTAAGTGAAAACTGAGTAAGCGCTTTGGGGTTTGGCCCTCAGTCTGAATCGTAAACTAAGTAGACTCCCGCTAGACTGTAAGATCCTTGACACAGGAACTGTCTCTCTACATTTGTCTTGTACTGAGCTGAGCAAATTGTTGCTAGTTAACAATTTATGAAATAGCAATTAACCATAATGAAGCAGTATCCCTCCCCAACACCACTGCCAATGTAAATGATATCCTACCCGTTAGAATATAGTCAGGGTGTGTCTACTGGCTCTGTGAGTCAGCAACCTGCCAACAACACGGCAAGCCAAACCTCCAGAAGACACAGCTGCATAGCCACATACCCCAGAGCTTCACTGTACCTGGAGATTATAGCTCTCTCCATACCTCAGTACAGAAAGCAATATATCTGACTTTAACCAGTGCAAACCTATCTTCTCAGGGGACAGGTGCTAAAGAAAAGATACAATTAAGAGAAAGAGCTGTAGATAGAAAAAGGCATTAACTAACAACATCCCAACCCTTCAGCCAAAGGTTAAAGAAAAAGGCATCAGGATTCCATTCCAGAGCAAACTGCCATTATAAAACACACTATAGATCTCGGCGGCTGACACAGAAAATAAAATGTCTCTTAGTCATTCTTTGACCTGTCTGAGAACAGATTGTAATTTCTTCTCCACTTCATACCTTTTGCTTTCCAGAAAGGTGGATTTTCCATTCCACAGAATAACTTTGTTTAGAATTAAGCAGCATGAGCTTCAGCTGTACATCACACCTCTTACTTCCTCACAGTAGGTCTCCGGGACACCTAATTCCAAGCCAAATCCCAGAGGGGATAGTGCATTCCTACAAAATCACTTTTCTTAAAGAACTTGTGTAGCTTCCCCTAATATTTATCCTGAGGAGTCTAGTGCCTGTACTTTAAAGCTAACAGTGTATCTATTTATTACACTAAGAATCTCACTTTTTGATTTAAGGTCATGTCCATGCATTACGCTCTTGGTGTGTACATTACGCAGTGTATAGTGCAGTGCAACTGGGAAGGACCAAGCAGCCTTCAAAAACTCAGTTTGTTTCCTGCAGACTACCCCAACTCAAAGCTGCTCTGTATCCTCGGTCCATTGGAAATATTCCTATTGTATGAGAAGCTAGTATCATGTTTTCATCTGATTTCTGCTATGAAGAGACCCTGGGACACCCATAGTTTTCCAGCTCTTATATAAATGCTATTTCAAAGCATAACCCAGGAAAATGCCTCCATGAAAGAGCAGAGAATGCAGAACAGTGGAAACCAGACAACAACAGTTAGCTAGACAAACAGGCCATAGGGCCCTCTGTGGCAGCAGGAAGACTGCTCAGCTCCCAGGCTCATTATTGTACCAGTTGTGCATGGATAAAGCAATGAAAAATCAGAAGACATACATGTGTTGGGTCCTTCCCTACAAATTATAGTAAACAGAAAGCCAAGAGCTGACAGCTTGGCTCCACTATCTGGGTTTTCAGTTAGCTCAGCGGGGCCTGATACATTCAAGTTCACTGAATGGCTGAAATAGGTTCTCTGCAGAGCAGGCATAGGCAGACTCGGAAATCCTTTCTTTACTTGCTATTGTTAAGAGCTGTCAGTATGCTAAGTGCTGTAAGAGTTCAAGAGAAGACCTGGCCCCAGCACTGAGAAGCTTATGGTCTAAACAGTGGGACAGCACAAACACAGGGGAAGATGCAGAGGGGGGTCCTGCCTTAGATCATCTTAGTTTTGGCCCTGTCTGTCTTTCTAGAAACTTACATGGCTCCTACCACTGTAGAGTCTCAACACCATAGGGGGGTAGCAGCATTTAGGGGCTGCGTGGCAGAAGTGAGCACTGAGCAGGCACTGAAGTGAGTTACAAGGGAGCTTGGTGCATTGGGATGAGGAGAGGGGTTCCTTCCAGGTGCAGGGGCCAGCATGGGAGAGTGAGGCAAAAAGAGAGGTGAGGCAAGAGCACAGTGGACAAAAGGACTGGTCAGAAATGACAGCCCACATATAGATTGGGGTGGAATCATGCCAAGTCCTGAAAGGAAGAAGGATATCCTGATTCAGAGGCTGAGGGGAAAACTGGAGAAGGGATTCCAATAGGGGAGACTATGGTCTGAGCAGTGGCTATGAAAGATAAACTTCGCTGCTGTGTTCTGAATGGACTACAGGGGACCGAGATGAGATTCAGGGAGGCCTGAGAGGAGGATACAGAAGAAACAATTATCTGGTTTAGAGATCCATTTCTTTCTGCTCAGATGGGACAGCAATCAGTGCAGATAATATTCATAGATTCCAAAGGCAGAAGGGACCATTGTGATCATCTAGTGACCTCCTGTATAACGCAGGCCGGAGAACGTCCTTATAATATGCAAACGACTCTTCTCTGGAGGCTCACGTGACTTATTCTCTGGTCAACATTAGCATGTCATGCACATGTATGTACTGTAGTGTTTGGGAAACAGATATTTGCCCTAACAGTCTGCACAAATTCAAGTGCAAACTTTAATACAATTAATACTATCATGAAACGTTATTCTCTTTTCAGTGATCCAATGGAACAATGTTTTCTAATAAGATACAATATACTGTCCCCTTGTGTGAATGTTTGTGACCTACACCAATCGGTTGATTTTCTATTTGCCGTCTCTTTTATTTTTAAAATCTTTGAAAATAAAGGCAATTCCATTGTCTGTGATGGTTTTCATCATTTCATCTCAGGTGCTAGGAACCGGATTCCTTTAACAGTGGTTTCCAAGCTATGCAACTCTTCAAATTAACTACAAACTGAAAACCATAAAAGGCAGCTTTAGGCACCAGAGAAAGCAGAAAAAAGGGGCAGCTAAGTCAACACAGAGCCAGTTCCTCTGGGCTGCTAACAAACCCCAAACCCAAGCTAGAGCAGAGAGGCAGTAGGGCTCCCAGGCCCCTTTTCGCTGGAATACCCTCTGGCTCTGATTTTGCAACACACACAGTGGGAGTAACAGGCCCTGAAGAAACGCAGGGACCGACGCCACAAAGACTCTGCCATTTCACATCTTTTCTGTTGACAGAGTCTGATTTTATTTTCTTGTGTGTTACAGGGTCCAAATGTGCTCCCATTTAAGTTAATGGCAAAACTCCCATTGGCTTCACTGTCAACAGGAGCAGGCTCACAATGCTCACATTAACCTGGCCCATTCTGTTAACTTTGTCTGTGTAGCAGCATCACTGCTGACATTATCACTGCTCTGGGAACTGAGCCAAAAGGTACCCTATATAAACTGCAGCTCTTTAAAAAACTCAATTGAGAAGTTGATTGTTTATTTCCAGGGGACACTCCCCACAAGACTGCAATAGTTTGTGAAGGTGGGTCACATTTTGGACACAATTTAGGAGACTGTGTAACAAAAATAAATAAAATAAAGCAAACGTTTGGGAAGTCCAGGACATCACCATTATGATCTCAAATATTGCAGTCATTGATAAGAGTTTGCTCCTATTAAAATAGCGATTTGTGACTAAGAACTCAGGAAAGCTCACCAGTCAGTTCTGTCTGGGGACTTCCAGCAAGCTAAGGCCATCTCTGAAAGCAGCTCTATTGTACTACAGCAGAGGCTCCGTAACAAATTAGATGGGCTAAATGCCCTACCCTGCCCATCAAAGCTGCAACAGCACTTAGCCTGGTCGTGTAGTCACACGACCAAAGTCACAAAAACATGCGAGTGCTCTAGCTAGGAGCAGTGGAATCTGCCATTGCCCACGTGGATAGGATCTGAGGTTTACAGAGATAAAACTATTAGGATTATCACGTTAAAAAAGAAAAAACCCTTCAATGTTACCTCCCTGCAAATGTTCCTCCTGTTATAGTTCTGACCACTGCACACTGATTGTCCATACTTGACTCCTTGTGGGCAAAAACAGCAGTAAGAGCCAGTTTCTTCAAAGTTACCAAAAAAAAAAAAAAAAAAATTCCTGCTGTGTTTGTAAAGAGATGTTTTCTTCCTGAGCTATACAGCATGGTGGTTTTAATCTGAAACTTCTTTTTAATCATAGCAGGAGTCCCAATTAGCACATTGGATAATCTTTCAAGTAGAACTGGAGTTTCATGGACACAGTGAGCAAAGGAAATACACAGCAGCAGAATAACAGGGTAGAGTGAGCGCACACGCATGCAGGTGCCAATGTCTGCTTCACAGGCTCCCAGAAGCACCGCTGCACTACAGCAAAACTAGGGCAGCTTTCCTCTGCAATATTTACATTCGAACAGGTCTCCTGACTTTCCAGGCATCACGTGTCTGACAGCTACAGTAAGGATGGGTGGGGAAGAAGTGAACATTATGGTGCACCTTTACCTAGTGAGCTGTAAACATCAAACCACATGCAGCTTCCTATGGGGAAACTATTGTGCATATTCCTGCTTCAAAATGCAGGCGTGTAATTCAACACACATGCTTCTAATGAGGCAGTAGAGGGCGGACTGGGGGGGACCTGCCAGTGACCTACTTTCTTTTGTTGTTGGAAGTGCTGATCTCCATGCAGAATTCAGCAGAGAGCAAGGCAGAGATACTGAGAAGGGGCCCAATTCTCCTCTCTTACACCAGTTTTTACATCAGTTTAACTACTGATGTCAGCAGTTATTCCTGATTTACATCCATCTAAGTTACAGGAAAATCAGACCCAGTCTTTGTAGGAGGCAAAGAGATTGCACAGGTGTAACAGAGCAGATTTTGGCACCAGATTGCCATAAAGGAGATTTACCCACATTGCAACTCTTCAGATACTAACCTTTATCCAGAGGATGCACTGAAAGTACTGTGGTCAGCATGCCTTGGTGGCTTAAGACAAAGGTAACACTTGAGGAACCCTTACATTACATTTTTGTTTTCATTCACAAGGCAATCAGGCAGGTCTGGGTTAGACACTGCACTGACCTAAAAAAGAAAGGCTGTCTAATAGTCTCAAATGCATACTTGTGTGGTAGATTTCAAATGCACATATTGTATAAACAACACAGGCAAGCTTTCAGGAGCACTCCTGCTTCTTCTACAGCTATAGTAGGTACAATGGTATACATCCAAACCCTACAGCTGTCTTTGCAGTCCCAGTGGTATCCTTGGTTAGAATGCTGAGCTGCAGCCCTGAGATTTGGGAGTTAAAGGCTCATTGCAGTCACTGGGGCTGGTGTAAATTGGTCTTCAGAGAAAAGAAGTCAGCTGCCTTATGCATAAACACTCCTTGGTAATCTACTAAAGAGTCTCACCAGAATTTCTCCTCCTGCCTTCTCAGGTACCATGGAAAAAGATTGTCTGGATTTGCAGATTTGGGGATAACATGCTTTTATCTTTAGCTTACATCCTTCGTGCTACATAATACAGTTATTCTAAACATCACTTTCCTTTTGCAATGGTTTAAGAATGGACCATTTTAATTGATTAGTTTTCCCATTACGGATTATAAGTGGAACAACATTGTTGGAACTGAACTTAGATCCTTGAAATGCAGAAAAACATTAGCCTGCAGTGCATTTGTAAACCTCGCAGGCTAATTTCTGCCCTTTCTGATGTTTCACACTCTCACTGGGGGATTTACCTAAGCACACAGGATGCATCTATGTACGGCTGGTGGGTGGAATTGCTTTTCATTGACATTCAGTCAACAGATTCTAATGATAAAACAATTTCAAATCCACATTTTCATTAAAATCAAAGCCATGGGAAATCATGCTAAGGTACATCTAATGAATTTCCCCTTCCAGGACTTTAATGGAAGCCTGCCAGGGGACTAAATCCAGTGGGGCAAAGAAAAGTTGGATAGACTTCATTTTCACCCCAATTCCTAGAGCAGGCTTCACAGCACAAACAAGTCTGGCCACCAAGAAAATAATCCTTTCAATTTGGCAGCAACATCAGTCTACTGGGGAAAGGATAAAAGGCATCTGAAGATGAAAAATCCCCAACAATCTCAAACTGTATATCCATGAAATTAAAAAGGGATCTAGGTAATTAATTGTCCAATAAAACAATCCAATCTATGTTGAAACAGCGCCATAAGATTTGGAAAAGTCAGAGTTAGCATACTTAAGTCACCAATTCCAGCTGCTTGTCAATGCACATCTTCCAGCATTTTGTCCAGTGTATTTTTAAGTCAGTGAATCAACATTTTTGGTATTCAGTTCAACACCAAACAGCAGCTACTGGCATTTGTTGAAGATGAATACAAATAACCAAACACGGTTGCAGTCTCAGGAGATATTCCAGGATAGGGAGAAGCTTCCACCAGCAAACTGACCCCAGAGCATGGAATGGTAGCTTCAGAGAGATCTACACAGGGCACACCATGTTCTGTAGCCACTGAAACTGGACACGTAGAGTTATCAGTAACATCACAGCCTAGCACCGTCCACTGAGGCAGTGGGTACTGGCCACAGTCAGCAAAAGGACTCGATGGCCCCCATGTCAGACCTGGCCTAGAATTTTGTCTGTTTTGGGGATAGCAAATTCCTGGTTTGTATCTTTAACCTTGCTCTGCTTTCATGTGGCTACTGCAGAGGTGGATTTAGAGTTAGTGGGGCCGTATATGCAACTTCATTTTCAGGGGGCCCCCCTTGGGACCCAGCCAAGAAAAAGAACATTATCTCTTATCTCCCCATCCCCCCCCCGCATTTTTCATTATTTTTTTCTTCATTCTCCTCCTAAAAGTAAGGGAAGTAAATGAAAATAAAGTGAGGTACCTTGATTGGGGCAGGGGGTTGGGGTGCAGGAGGGGATGTGGGAGGTGGGCTCTGGGAGGAAGTTTGGGTGCAGGCTCTGGGCTGGGGCATGGGCTCTGGGAGGAAGTTTGGGCATGGGATGCAAGCTCTGGGCTGGGACAGGGGGTTGGGGTGCAGGAGTGGGACAGGGGGCAGCGCTTACCTCAAGCAGCGTGACTCCCAAAGTTACCAGCACACACACCCTGGCTCCTAGACCCGGGGGGGGGGGGGGGAATGGGGGGCACGCGCAGGGGGTCTTCACGTGCCACTGCCCCCCCAGCTGTGGAGTCAGTGCTCAGGGCGGGGGCAGTGCGCGGAGACATCCCCACCCTCCAGGGGCTGGAGGGTCATGCCAGCCGCTTACGGGAACAAAGCGGCACAGAGGGAGGGAGGCAGAGCAGGCAGGGGCCACCTTAGCCCTGCTGCTGGCACGTCTCTGTGCGCCTCTTGGTGGGAGGGGGTCAGTGAGTCTCCGTGCGCTGCCTGGGGCAGGGGCAGGGCATGGAGCCGCCTTCACCCCCGGCCAGGGCCGCACAGAGACATGCCAGCAGCCGGCTGCTTCCGGGAGCAGTGTGGGCCCACTGGCCTCAGCATGCAGGCAGCCTGCCGGCCTGAGCCCTGCTGCACCGACGGCAGGGACTTGGGGGCAGGTTGTCAGATATTTGTCCTGTATTTTGAGGGGCTTCCTGTCATTGGGGGCTCCATGCCATCGTATGGTTTGTTTCATGATAAATCCGCTCTTGGGCTGCTGAGCATGAAGGAGCAGAGGATGGGACAAAGAAACACCAACAAAAATGATCAGGGACGTTCTGAAAAAAACACCACATTGCTACACTTGTTGATTTAGCAGCTTCTACCACCAAGAGTCACAGCCAGAGATGTGGGTGTCCTGGGACAGACTACATGTTATTGCAGCCAAGATGAGCTAGAGTTCTCTCCTTGGGTCCCTTCCTCTCATGCTGTAAAGCAGATTTCTTGGTCTCACCGAGATCTTCCCCGTTTTCGCTTTGAAAAAGTTTCACTTTTTATTTTAAATATCCGTATGCTGGTGTATGTGAAAATTCCTCAGGATGACATTTACAGCAGCAAGCATCCTACAGTATTCTCCTGACTTAAACGCAGATGAGTGTCTCATTCCTCTCCGATGTACTACAGAGATTCTTTGCCTGACTGGGGCAGGGATGTAACTAGGAACTGATGAAATTGTGAGTCATGCTCTAACAACAACCCCTCCCTACAAACTCATGGCAATGTCCCTACAGGAGAATACTTTAGACTTACACCATCAGCTTTATAAAACATTTTGTATTATCCCCCTTTTACAGATGGAGAAACCGAGGCACAGTGACAAAGCAATTTACCCAAGGTCACACACCCAGCTGGAAGCAGAAATGTGACACACACATGGCTGCTGCCTCCAAATGCTATGCTCAGTCCACTAACTCTGTTGTCCCTCCTTTTGGAGCAGGCATAGCCCGCGGCAAGTGCTCCTGCGGGAACCCTTCTGACACGGATGTTGAGAGACAGACAGTACCACGAAGGGACCGTGCCCCATCCTGAGTAGCCTGCATGCTGCGAGATTTCCCCATGCTACTCATGGTTTATAGGGGCCTTAGCCCTTGCTCTTGCCCCACAATGCAGGAGAATTTTCATCCACCCAATGGCATAGAGTTTTCCACCTAATTGTGTCAGTCGTGCAGCCTTTTCTGAAGGAGGGAGCGATCTGGCCCACAGAGCTCTCATGAGTGTGTGTGTAATTTTGGACATTCTTGGAGCCAAAAGTCATCATTTTTTAGGTGGGCTTGGAAACTAACTGCTCTTTAATGTAGTTGCACACATTCCTAAAGATGCACACTAATCCTAGTTAACCTTTTTGGGATGCTGTTCTGCCTTTTGCCCCAGCCCTTCCTAAATGGCAAGAAGTTTGTTTTGAGAGAACTTGTCTCTCCGAGTTACTCTTGCTTCACTCTTCAAAACCTTCTGTTTAACATCACAATCTGTTGCAAGAAACTGGCCTGGCTTGGCATAAACAAAGGGTTGTTGAACCACAGCAGGAACAAGGGGAAATGGCCTATTCTCTAAAGTCAAATGCCTTCAATAATTAGAAATGAGACCAAAACATACATGAAAGGGAAAAGCTATGGTGCTTAAACGTTGTGTTATTTAAAGAGTACCTTGGTGTAGCTCACGAAAGCTTATGCTCAAATAAATTGGTTAGTCTCTAAGGTGCCACAAGTACTCCTTTTCTTTTTGCTGGTGTTAAAGTCCATCATTACCATACAGGTATGCAGACTCAATGTAATTAGCCAGGGAAAGCACAGCGCCACCTGCTGTGGACTAGGGTCACATGCTCTTTCACTTCTGCTACTGCTGGGGGTAGCATTTAATTTCTCTTCCCTTTCTATTTTTTGACAACACCCTTCATTTTGGAAGCATACATCATTAACTGCTTCACATCAAAAGCCATGAAAGGTTCTTATTAGTTCTAATGCTACACAGAAGTATTGAGAGGCAACTGCACATATGTTCTGCTCTGCCCGGAAAAGTATATCATATAATGGTATTAGCTGTACTCCAGGAAAACAGCTGATACACCTTGGTTATACCGTAATCAGACAGGTGCTGATAAAGAGAACACATCTATCCACAAAGCACTTGCTGGTCACGAAATGGCGTCTCTCATTAGTCTGAAAGGAAGAAGCTAGAGGTCCCACAAAGAGTAATGTGTGCATTTCTTTTGGAGCTGTCAGGGCATTGATAGAGACTGTCTTGTTGCAAAAAGCAAAGTGGGGCTCTGTGATCTCACTTATCTCCCAGCTGAAAGGCATAGAAAAAGAAATGAAAGATCAGCCCTAGCATCACACCCGGGAGCCTTCCACAGTCACAGTGTGGTTTGGGAATCCACAGGGCGCATACAACTCACTTTACACTCACAGTACACCTCAAGTACTTTTAGGGTCAAAGGCCTGAACTTGTTTGCTCAGGGACTCATTCCCCTCAAGATACTGAGCACGGAGCTAACTCCATCAAACCCTCTTTCATTTGGGAAAAGCATTGCCAAGGAGAACTGACAATCAGCTGCTGCAAGAGAGATTAAAGATGAAAGTCAGTAAGGTTATGGTTTATATACACCAATAGAAAAAGCCATTTACTGCCGCTTAAAAAGGGGCCAGGCTGTCACTAATTCAGCCTTCCATGTAGAGGAGCAGCAAGTTATGTTACTCACAACCAGCACCTGGTTTAAACAAGAGGTGGCGACTGGCTCGGTATTTTCCGAAGAGGGTCTTCAACAAGCGGATTCATTTCAGACCCCAAAAAATCATGAATGTGTTGTGCTTCAGTGAATACTGCAAGGGCCACCTCATTCCCTGGGCTGCAGGTGAGGCATAGCAGGAAGGAGGGGCTATGGTTTTCACAGGTAATTGCCCAGTTAAGTGATTTCTTTGGTTATGGGGGCTGGGTTGGTACAGGCAGAGTTTGCCTTTTTCTTTTTTTTGAACAGATTATGTAGTACAAAATATATTAAAATACTCAGTTTGGAACAGATTATCCCAAGAAATAAGAAAGTTAAGCGGCAGAGTGTTAGTGTCTGATTAGTTCAACTATGTGTTAAGATGAAGAATTTAGATACTAACACACATGTGCACTGAGCATGGAGATGTGCAGTGCATGAGGCCTGCTTACAATTCATGACCTAGCAGAATAAAAGCAGTAAGTGGCTAATCAGATTAGGAGTAGTAATGATGAAGGCTGAAAGGGGTGTGAAGCAGTAGGGATAGGTATGCACCCAACTTCCTCAGGGTTGCACTAATGCCCAAAGTAAACACAATGGACTATACTTTGCTTGAGATGCAGTGTTGTCTCCCCCCGATGTCATCCTAAGACTGCAAGATGGAAAGGTATAATGGGCAAAGAGCCCCATGCTCAAACATCCTGGAGCTGCTGTCTGTCATGAAATGGTACACATCTAAAAGTGTTCTCCAGCTTACATGCCTGCTGCTTGTTCTCCATGAAAGGGGCTGATTCCTTCACACATGAGCAAAGGACTAGGAGAAGGATAATGCACTTTTTCCCCCTTGCACACCCAGACCGGGGTAGGTAGAATCAGGTTCTGTTTACATCACTGCTCTGAGTACTGAAATAGCACATTAACAATTTTCACTTCAATAGCCCCTTTCATCTGAAGTTCTCATAAGACTTTCCAAACATTAATTACGTTAAACCTTACATCAGTCATGTTGTACAGATGGAAAAATTAGAACAATCCCCCACCCATTGATACACTGCCCCAACGACTGTGGAATGCAATAGCCACAGTGCACAGGAACTCTATGGAACATCTACGGCAGGAAGTGAGAACGGCTCAAACAATTTTTCATAAAGCAGAGATGCTTGTATAACATGGGCCTTTGTTCGGGTGGAGGAATTCAACTGCTATAATTTATTTCCCTCGTAAATGCAGCAGTTATCACACATTTTACCACAGGATTCTTGGTCTCCTAGTGAACTTAAACGCAGCACTTTAACATGTAAATATTACATGCCTGGTCCCGTAGAAGACATTCATTTAGTGAAATAAAATCCTGCTAGTAGAACACCTGATGAAAACCTTCAGTTAAATTGGCCCAGTAATTGCTCTAGGACTGGAGGGAGTCCAGTGACTGGTTGCAATTTATGACCACTTTTGGGGAGGGGGGGGGGGAGAGAAAGAATCCATCCTGAAGCATCTACTAAAGACTGAGCTGTGGTGAGAGATCAGAGCGAATTTACATTGCAGCTTTCTGTAACACTAAGTGGTCACTAATTTATGCTGAATTCCATTATAATTCTGATGGAATCATATTTGACATTCATATAAGTAACAAAATTTCTCAGGAATAAAGTTACTACAATAAGGAGCAAAGGGAGGAAGAAGGATTCATCTTTCATGGAGAGATATGCCCTTTCCTATAATCTCTGCTCACACAAAATGATTTGCCCAGCCCAAGTCTCACAGCCAGAGGCCGACAGAATCCAAGTTGTAAGGTGGTCATTTTCACGGGAGCAGCAACAAAAAAGCAGTTATGGTTTATCAGAGAAATACAGTAAAGGATGAAAGCTGTGACAAAGCATAAAGAAAATCAAGCACTTGAGATGAGCTGCCGGGGGGCTACAGAAAAACACTGCTCTACAAAGGGGCATGAATTAGATGACCCTCATCTTTGCTTTTATTAAATCATCTAGGAGCTGTGGCTGGAGCAGACAGGAGGGAGCTACTAAGACCATTTTAACCCTTTCCAACTACACGCGCGCGCGCACACACACACGATTAAAAAAGCCAAGAACAAATACAGGAAACAGTGAAATCAGAAATTTCAGACTATTAAACAAAGACTCTATGGAACCTTCATATTGCAGAATGGCAGCATGAAGGTCCAACAGTCTCTCAAGGAAAGGCATGTCGATCATGACATTTGCAAAGACCTGAAGGGGTTTGGAATCTCTTCCTTTCTCTAGTGGGGAACAGTCCCATAGCATGTTGGGGTTGGGAGACAGACACGTCCCTGTACAATGGGGAGCAAGGACCCGCTCCAAGGCTGACTGCATCATTTCCCCTGAAGATAGTACACATTCAACATTCAATTTTACACTGCAACAACTTTGCACCCGAACTGCATGCATCACACCCCTCAAACAGGCTTACAGGACACCATAAAGATCATTCAACTTTGATATGGGGCTTGACCACCAGGGCAATAGGCACCTTAGGAGAAGCTAAGATTAAGAGCCTGAGGAAAGTAAGGACGGACTGACACAGCCATTCAGGTAAAACCAACTCAAAACTCCAACCAGGCCTAAACTCTGGGGCCTCCAGAAGTTTGCCTAACTTCTCCCAGATAGTGTTGGATGTGGTACCCCTCTTGGTTCTGCTCTGCTTCTTGAAGCAGGAAGTACAGTACCAGAAAACTCTCAGCAGTCTATTCAGAAGATGTCCAGCCTCACTCTACAGACCCAAGAGGCCTAACGAGTGCCTCTGACTGTGGTCAAAACCTAAACATACATACATAGCCTGTGAAGTTGTCATCTAATGAATTAAGGTAACAGCTAATCATGAAAGAAAGGGCAGCAAGCTTTACTCTGCTGCTTATTCTTAAGCAAATACTTCAGGGACATCTCTACTCATTAGTCAAATACTGTTAGTATGATTGGAATGACATCTGGCTGAAGCCCCAGCTCTTTGGGAGATGCAAATACATCCGTCTTCCATGAAAGGCCAACTGGAATATGCCTGATGCAAAACAGCAGGATACACAGAATTGAAGTTGCATTTTTTTAGACTCCCATTGGGTTTAGTAATCACTGATACAGAACACCAGCATCTCTCTTCTTAAGGCAGTTTGCCAGCTAAGCCTATTCCTCTTTCCTATAGTCTTGAAGAGATCCTACAGCAGATTCATCACCTCCACTCTTAAATTCTATTTTTGGATGGTACTGAACTCTTGCATATGTTGAAATGAAGAGTATATTAGCACAGCTACTTTTCCGTTACAGAAATGAGAGCCCTGAAACCACCACCAAGAGAAACACGCCTTTTAAGAGCTGAAACAAATTACAGCAACTGAGTCTTAAAAGGAATTTTTGAGTAAAAATATAGCATTGCATGAAGTTGTTATGGCAACTGATGATGTAAAAGTAACTGCATTGGGGCAAATTTTCTTCATCCATTCTGCTCAACAAAGTCTCGGAAAACTTATAAACATAGCCTATCCCAAAATCCTTAACATTCCATCCTCATGCCAGCTGTGTGCAGTGAGTCTACTAATAAGAAAATATATCTACTAAAATCCACTAACCATTAAAAAATCCCATCCAATATTTTTCTAATGTAATTTATCAATTTAAACACATTGCATAATGTCATATTCTACAGCATTTCATTAAAATGATAAATAGCTGTAGAAAAACAAGAGATTAAATATACTGTAATGCAACATAACAGTATTTAAATTTAAATAAACCTGAACATGGAAGGGGAAGCGTACTGTGTTTGGGAACAAGAACAGTGCAAATTTAACTGCAGATCTCCGAATCAGAGAGTATTAAGAAGACAGAGGAAGAGGAGCAATAAGAAATGACAGTCAACTTCAGAGGAAATAAAATTTCCATTAGGCTTTGTTATAAGATTACATCAAAGCAGTTCATATGTTTTAATCTGGGGAAAGAGAAAGCAGCTACTTGGGGTTTGTGCCTGGGGGATGCCTCTGCGTACTGAACCAGACAGTTTGCATAATGAACAATTTTTATTCAATCAGGATTTCAGCACAGATAGCTCCCACTCAGCGTCCCTAGCACAAACGGGGTTTAGAAATAGTTTCTATTCTTAAAGCTCCACCTGCTGGCTCCAGGATATACGCCATTAATTCACAGAAGGTTCGCATTAGCCAGTTGTTATTGTCCTAAAAATGTTAAATTAAATACCCTTCGTGCTAAAAGTTAATGCTGTGGCCAAAAAAGGCCAGAAGAAAGAAAATCCTGAGACTGAGCATGGATTTTTTTAAAAAATAAAATACTAAATGGAAGAAAATGAATTTTTATCCCAGAATTCTGCCAATATTTTAGTTGATTTAGGCATGTTCAACTGCCTAGTTAGACCCTGGATTGTGATGACCGTTTTGAAGCAGTGAAGGTCCATGGGCTGCCACACATGCCTGTAAGTCGAAGGCCCAGTTAGGACAGCAGAAGGAAAGATATGATGTGCACACAGCAGCCACAGAGTATCAAGACAGAAGGGGGATCTCTGTTTACTGCATACAAATAGGATTTTGCACTTTAACCACTTACTGGTTTTGTTTTTGTTCTGTTGCTGTTTGAGGTATAAGAAAATGCAACATACACCTGCATAAAATCCTTTCAGTTTAAGAGCTGAGCCAATCATTTTGAAAACTGGTACAAAATGAATATTGCTTCCTAGGAGAGGCAGCTTGTATGAGACAGCTGAGACAGGGAGGGTTTATGACCTAAACCCCATTTTCCAGCAGTTATTCCAGTGGCTGCACTGCTGATTACCTTCAGCAACAGTGCAGGTTGTGGCTGTTCTACCCTGCTCATCCAGATTAGTCACTAACAGCTTTATGGAAAAATCAAACCAAGCTGCATGAAACTGTTTACTAAATCCTAGGATGGTAATTTAAATGTTTAAAATATGCACATGGTAATTCAGAACTAATTACCCTGAGCACATTTGAAACATTTATGCTATCATCTCTGGATCCTGTCTATTGATTGTGCTCTGCTACTACACTCTAGTGTTTCTATATACTGCTTCAGTAAATTTAACTTCCAGCCTAATTCAAGTAGGCTCTGCCTCCTGTCGTTGACTGGTGCAGAAACCCATTTCCCTTATTTTCAGAAGCAGAGCCTTCTTGTACTTCAATCCAGCTCTTTACAGAGCCACGAATGTGCTCATGTAGTTCTGATTAGCCAGAATTATTGTTTTCTTCACTGTTTTTACTCATTATTTCTATGGTTTAAAATCTAGATTGTTATATGGCACCACTAGTACCTCTTGACTTTTAATCCAGAGAGATCCCATCTCTCTCCTCAGTCCCTGCAAATTTTCATTAGTCATGGAAGAAGAAACTTGAAATTCCTGATTATTTTGCAGTCTATTTTCTCCAAGTTTACAACTTCTTTAAAAGGCTTAATACCACTGCCAGTTATTGAGGCTTCTAAACCTGTGTCAGGACATGGGTACAAAGGAGACAAACTCTCAATGCTGCCCATACGAATAAATTAGAAACAATCTGCCTTTGGTGAGAGTTTACAGAACAAATGTCATGCATTGGTATCCTGGTGGGACCCATGGCCAATATGCCTATAACTAAACTGGCTAAAGCAAAGAAAGATTGACATTACTTCTCCAAATTACAAATTCTATTTCTCAATCTATCTGGATGGATTAACCTCAGACATGAGATCCAGAATTTAAAGATTCTGGATTCAGAAGCTATTATGAGTCAAGAGGAGGAATTAGCATTTGAATTATAAATATTCTCCAACAAACTGTCAGGAGTTGGCTTGCTACTCCTTCGCTGTTTGAAGATGGTGGCATCAGGCTTGCAGCATTTAGAGATCAAGTACAAACCTAGAAGGGATTTCCACAACCCAGCTGAAGTTTGATAGTAAGAGTAGTTGGAAAAACACATTCTTCAGCCCCCTACTGTCAAATAAGGAGAATTAAGAGCCTTTAAAGAACTGAGTATGGGTCATTACAGTATTATCCCCTGCGGGATCTCTACATCCAGTTGGATGAAGGCAGATAGAGCCACTAGAAGACAGACAAAATATCTTTGCGATGCTTAGTTGGGTAAATAGAAGCCACTAATATCAGACAAACACTCAATGCAGTAGGTAATGAAGGTAATAAATAATGATACCAGCTACTCAGATTTTCTGCCAAGCAATCACTGATTTAACTGGTAACAAGAGGCATCTTTACAACAAGAGAGAATTTCTCTGAGTACTGGCTTAAAAGCTGAAGTTTGGCAGGAGACTGCAAGAAGGATAAGGAAGAGGTAAAAGCCAATTTTACCTGGTAATCTGCTATGCTATTTTTGTCCTATCTGGATCATGCCTCATGCATTAATAGTACCCTACATTCTTCCTATTCACTCTAGCTCTTCAATAGCACCCAGGAGCTAATGGTTTCTATTATAGGCATGTGCAGAAGGTGGTTGCAGCACGCACATCTGTCTGCGAAATAGATGTTAACCCGGTAAAATACCTAAACACCTTCATTCTCGAGCAAATGGGGATGGCAGTGGTGCTCTTCAAGCACTCTCCCAATATGACAGCCATGTGATTGACAGGGCTCTGTGCTAAGAGACTGCACATGCTCCTACTGTAAATAGTAATGCTTCAGAGGGGCCCTAACAGACTCTATTTCACAAAGGTGTACCCTTAAGAGTTACTCTAATGAGTGTTTCCACACCAAAAAAAAAACAAAAAAAACCCAACCCTATACAAATATTCCAAATATAGAAAAACACCAAAACCAAACAACTGGTGGAGCAAAATATGAGGTTAGAACCCTCTCTGATTCAAGAGAAAATTATTAAGAATAGCTATAAAGATAGTGATGACATCTTTTGAAATGAGTTAGTTAGATTCAGAAGTGGCAGTTTCACATGGCAAACCATTCTCTATTTAATTAGAGGGCTCTGTGTGGAACACTTCCAGGCAGAGGAGAAGAGCAGATTGTGATACAGCATCTCAATTACCAGGACAGCACCTTAATGTTTCCATTGGACAAACGTTTTCAACCAACCACAAAGAGCAAGGGGGTTTTGTTTGGATGATCAATGTGGGAGTAAGAAGTCTTTCCAAAGGCCTTTAGTAGGAAACAAGCAAAATCTGGGCCTTATTACAATAGGCATTAGTGCAGGGCATTCTCTCTCCAAAAAGGATGGTCTTCGCTCCATGACTGGCTGAAAACACAAATAAGCCTCTACCGTGGAAGCTATGACAAGGAGACATGAGTGTCCAGTTCGGTCCTTAGGTAAAATCTTTAACTCTTAACTAGGTTAGAGGGTGCTACGTTCACACAGAGAAAAATAACCAGCTATTCACCCCAGGACTCTGGAATAAGCGACCACTGAAAGGAAATTCTCGCTAATACAAGTTAAATATAGGTTACGTTAGCAGCATTTTACAAGCACTAGGAATGTTATCGGAGAAAGCTGTCATTTTTAATGACAGCAAAAGCTCCAATTACCAGAAAGCTGATACACTTGGGAGTGGAAGAATTTTTTTAAAACTGCTTGAAATCTAAAAAAAAAAAAAACAAAAAAACAACACTTTAGTTATCAGCTTCTGAACTGGATGTAAATAACTTCACCTGGGCTTAAGAAATTTAACCATTTCACATGACAATGGAACAAATTAAAACAATTTTTAAAATGCAGCTTTATTTTCCTGGCAAATTTTACACAGGCTTTGTGACATAACACCAAGGAGGACATGTAAACCTAAACTTGGAGGCAACACTGTCACGAAGAAAGAAGCAAGGCTGAATGTGGCTCAGAATATTAGCAGGGTATGGTTTAACAAGCCAACCAAGCCCATGAAACAAGGCAGGTATACACCCGTAAGCAAGATGGCTCTGTTCTTCAGTGGCTAGATGCCGAGCCTTCTTTCCTGTATTATATTAAAGGCTACCTTGGCTTGAACCAAAACCACGCAAAACTGACCACCACTCTGGTGAGCCTAAATTAGAAAGTCTTATTTAAGTGTGGCTTTTTCACACCAGACAGATCTGCTTTAAAAAGGGCAGAATTGGTTATACTGAGTAACGCTGTACTAATTTCTCTTAAGAATTTACAAAACCCAAAGATCCTTCGGGATATAGCTGTTTATAGGAAACGCAAAGCTGTTTGGAGACCTCTGACCTGATAAATTTGAAAACAAAACAAAAAAACAAAGGACCTATATACTAGCAGAATAGCTTGGTATTAAGAGCTAATACAACAGACCTAAAAGCTAAATGCTGAAAATTTTAGTTCCCCAAAGATAAATGAAAATCTTAGCGAGTCAGTAAGGGGAACAGTAACTTTCTAGTTTGTGGCGAGTAGAAAGTAGGATTGAATCATTACCTGAAGAGGAACCTGTATCATTTTCTATAAATAAAACCTGCAAGGCACATTGCCAAGGCAGCACAAGTCAATACAGCTTTTCCATAAGTGCTGCCAAACTTCACTTTTAGACAGTATATTAATTATATAATCAATAACTGTGGTTTTCATTAGTGTATTAAATACCTCAATCAATATTTTTAACTTTCAGAAACAGTCCTTTCAAAAAGGAGGGGGCGAGGGGGGGATTTTTGACCAGGCAGTTCAAAAAGTTAGTGCAACACACCAGAGAGGAGAGCTTTAACAGAAAGCATAGAGCAATGGGAAATAGAAAGAAATTAGATGATTACTCTTTTTTCAGTCTCTTGCACAATAAAATAGGAGAGGAGTTCTAGGACTATAAAATAAAGGCAAGAACATTAATTTTTTCTTAATTGTTTAACAGTGATGTCATTGTGGATATGACAGAAAGATTGATCCATAAAAGTGAAAGATATTATGCAGAATAAAATAATTGGCCTTTATTGCTGTTATACTTCCAAAAAAAACTGTAAGGTCCAAGAGCCAGAATCTATTTAGAAGATCCTCTGGGAACACAAACTTTTAAAAAAGAAAAAAACACTGGCACCTGTTTACGGTGCATCTCCGAAGAGAAATCTAAAGTGAAACTTTGGCAATTGCTCTCACTGGAGCACTCCAGTAAAAATGTGTTCACACAACAGTTGTGCAATAGCTATGTGTCTCCTCTTCCCCCAACTTGAGAGCAAGAGAAATAGACTAAAGGGCTCACCACACACAGGAACATTTCATGTTAACACCTTGTTTTCAGTGCTCCCAAATTGGGAGGGAGGTGAAGTATAAGAAAGGAGCAGAACTAAAAGACTGGTTAGCACAGTGGAAAGACAGATTATCACTCCTAACACACAATTTGTCAATCCAGAACAGCGTTGAGGACTATAATTTTCTAGTCAACGCTTTACAAGCAAGGTCAGAGTGAACAAGTACTTCCATAAAAATTCTGAGGCATCAGCAAAAGAACCAAGTGCAATCTACTCACTACCTTTAGAGTCCAAAAAGGGAAAAAGCGTTGTCCATGCAGTTAATGGGCCTGGGAAAATGCCATTCATGTCCATTATCAGCAATGGCATTTAGAGCTCCTGAATATAAAAGGACCCACAAACTGAAGGACACAAACAGGACACCTCAGGAAGTAAAGAGTGCACAATCAAGCACACAAGCTATAGTTCTATAACAAAACTCAGTTTTGCTACCACAAACTGACTGCAATACTGTCTGGATGTTTGGAGCTGTGCAGCAAATGCCAAGCTGTGAGCTGCAGCCAGGAAACACATAATTAATGTGATTAGGAGCACACACAGCTAGCATGCTCTGCTGACTGAAAAGCCCAGTAGCATAATTACTGTTTTCTGTACTAGCTCACTGTCTGTACAAATCTCAAAGCCTGGTTAGCTTTAGACTGCTGTGTAAACGTCAATAAAAATCCCAAAAGTGCCAGATCATCAGCATTCGCAGGCAGAGAAATGGTAAAAAAATCATTGCATTTCCATTGCTGCCAACATCAGGCAGAGAAATCTCCATTCCTCAGTCTAACCTTAGAGTCTGAAAAAAAGGTAATGTCTCCCCCAAGTGAACACTTATTATGAAGCTAATTAATTGCTTTCCAGTAATGAGAAACCTTCAGTTCAAAGAAAGCAGATTCACAACACAGGAACAAAAATCTTTGTTGTTTATTGTTATTGTTTATTGAAACACAGTTTTAACATAAAGTGGCCCCCATTTAAAAACTTCTTTCTGATTAACACTTTTACAAACAAAACCAAAGAAATTAAACACCAACACAAGAAATATGTATAAGGCAAGAAGTATGTGAAGTGAAAACTAAAGCAATGCTTTGTAGTTGCCTAGATTTCCCTGGGGGACAGAGAGTCAATGCTTATCAGCTTCTCCCAGAAGAGACAATTTTGATTAATATCAGACCCATCTGACTCAGTCTGATAAACCCTGAAGGAAGGATATTCTTCAGATATGAGAGATGTGTCTTTGATTAATAATTCTACCATATTGCCATTCCAAGCATTAACAACTGCCTGGCACCTGTGGAAAGAGAAAGCCTTTGAATTCTGCGGAAGGAGGACTGACTCGTGCTAATAGGCCCTTTCTTTCTCCTTAGTCCACATCAGAAAGCTGTATGACAGTCTCTCCCTCCCCCTCACCCCCTTCAGAACAAGTCAAAAGTGTCAAGGGTGTCACCAGTCTCGTCTAGTAAAAAAAAAAAAAAGAAAAGAAAAAAATCTGTCTGTAATTTCGCTTTAAATCTCTGAAGAGAGCAAAGTTACTTTAGCAAAGGCATACAAAATGTCTGAAGAATAAAATCTTAACACAGGTTGCAGGCCTGCTGGAGCAACTAGTATCAGTTTGTCTAGTGATTCCTCTTTAGCTCTGCCATAGTTTAATTGACCAAGATAGAGCACTCAGGAGGCCGTGGTTTATTATGGACTTTCTTTTAACTTACCACTGGGATATCTGCACACAGGATTCCATGAAATCACTTTCCCACTATAAACGGCTACCATGCACTGTATAACTAATGCCAAATTGTCACATGAGGTGGGAAGAAATCAATTTAACTTCAGCTCTTGAGTTATTCTGTGTGGAAGTTCTAGTTTCAGCTCAATCAACACCATCCTTCTCAACCTAGCTGTACTGCGTTTTTTCTGATGTTCATGATCAGCCTCTTGCTGTATTCTTTGTGGTTCACAGGCTTCACATCCAGTACTGTAGCCTTAATACGAGATTCATCCTTTGAAAGAGAAAAGTGGTACGTAAGAGGGAAAGCTGGGGCTCAGTGCTCCAGACACATGAGTTCTAATCTCCCTTTGCTCAAAGTAGCTTCATTACTCTTGGTGTCAAGTTTACTCAGCAGTGTGAAGTTCTGGCTTCCAGAGCTAATAGTTCCAGTGAAAACAAAGTGAAAAGCTAGATTTTGCTGAGTAAGAAGAAAAGCAGTGTCACAAAATGATGCTAATTCTTCTCTCATTCCATGCTGTGAACAGTGGCCATCCTAACTAAAACCTCTGGAAGCTCTTTCCCCTCCCCCACTCCATAGCATAAAAGAAAGCAGGTTCCTGTCAATCTAGTCTAAATATAGCAGAGCTATATGTCCCCATCCACCTGGTGGGAGTACTCACATTGTAAGTCTCCAACTTGACTCTGATCCTGAACTCGTATGAGCTGAAGTTGGCATTTTGGAACACTTCCTCAAATGCCTGCTCATTCTGTGAGGAGTACAAAGACAGAGACGTGAGACGACGACAATCCAAGCATCCAGCTGCACCACAGAGTCTCAGAAAAGCTCAGCCATTGTAAAGTTTGAGGGAATCTGTTAAAATATAGACTAGCTGGGTCAATGGAAGTGTGTGGGCATAGTAAAAGCTAGTTTGGAGGACTGTTCTTCCAACAAATTGTTTAGTTTCCACAGTTGTAGTTTAAATTAAATTTTAAAAAAGATGAAGTTTCCAGTCCATGCTGAAGACTCTTGATTGGCCATGTGAAAACACACAGTTGTGTTCAGTTTGCAGAGAACTAAACTGAGATCACCAACAGCTGTGAAGTCCCCCATGCTTCTGAACTGGGGTTAATTCTGATGCTTAATTATAGTCACTGAAATGTCAAGATGGTTAGCCATTTTACTGCCAACAGTCTTATCAGACTTATTCAGCTTCTGTGCTTATCTAGTGAAGCTGCATGTGTATCCTGGCATCCTGACACATATTCATTGGAAAGGATACCACACAAGAAAAAGAGTGGTGGGGAGGGGGGGTTGTGATTTTTTTCTTTTTGCTAGCCATACAATGACTGTCCAAGTTGCACGGAAAAGCACTCAAAAGTCAGGAAAAGTTAAGGTTACACATGCAATTGTACCATCTATCATGTGTCTATTATACCACCACAGACTGCTTACATGACCACATACCATTTCTCAAGTACAATACACTATTTTTTTTAATAAAGCTTTACATTTTAAAAACTGTACAGACATTCCACTAGATCTCACAGCCCCTGAGTGATACAGGCAAATAAATACTGCTTTAATGTCTCCATTATAGAGTTGGGAAAGTGACTTATCAAAGGTCAAGGAGCAGATAACTGTCAGACCCAGAAATTGAACCCAGATCTTTTGTTTGTTTTATGTTTTTGTAATTGGGAAAGTATTTTCCCCAATGCTCCTCTGACTCAGAATTGGCTGAACCATTTTTTGTTCAGAATCAGGCAGAGACTAATCATGTCTGAAAGATGAGAGAGTTTCATTAAGTTAGGGATGTAAAATGAAAATTTATACAAATATAACTATGGTCATGACCAGCATCACACCTCAGTGGCGGACAGCTTAGCCACTTGCTACAATCCTTTCAAAATAAAGTCAGATTAAGTTATATAGCTAGCTGACTGCTAAAAATGTCATCCTGTGCAAAAGAGTTCCTCTAAGACTTTAGGTCCAGCAACATTTAATACATTTCAGTTTAATAAACCAAGTATTTCTGAATGACCTGCTTCATGTCTGATATGAGCTTTGACATCAAAAGATCATTTTCAAGAGAAAAAGCTAGAAAAAGTTTTTTGGTTTTTTTGGGGGGGGGGGGGTGGGGTTTGGAGAGGGGAGGGAGATTGTGGTAGAGGAGAGGTATGTATACATAAAGAGAAGAAAAGACTGTCATTTTTATTAAAGCTTAAGTGGTTTATTATCAAACTATTCTAATCTGATGAGACAGATGTCTAAAACATCTCTGCACACACTATTTAAAAAGCCATAATTTTTGTCAGGCCACAAAACTGAATTCCACTAAGCAGCACCAGTAAAATTAGCCTCAGAATTGAGTTGATAGGAAATTACGCTAGTGTGAACAAGAAAGTTGGAAGCCATGGGTAAAATCAAATTCCTGCTAAATGTAGCAGGAATCTCTCAGATACTCCTTGTATACTCATTTCAATAAACAACGTTCCAATTTTGCAATGAGAGCCACATGAGTGGAACCCTAGGCCCCTGCAAATCCCTGCTAAATTCAATGGTGTTGTGTGTGCATACAGGGGTCTGTCCATACAGAACTCACGGCAGGATCCAAATCTACACCCTTCAAGGGTCCTTTAGAGTTAGTGAATTGTCACAGAAGTCTAACTACAGGATCAGAAAGAACAAGAGACCTTTTTGAGGGTACTGCCACTATGCTACAGCTACCACTGGCAGCTTCTAAAATCCCAAGTGACAAAACACATGGAAACAGAATCTTGTATACTCTCGACATTTACTTTATTTTTTTTTAAAAAAGGAACAAGCTAGTTGACTCACCTTTTCTTTCAGTTCTCCCAGGAAAGCAGCATTTTGCCCAAGAATGACCTCTGCTGACTCCTGAAAACAAGTCACCCACTGATTCTCCTGACAGTCTGCAATGTTCACCTAAAAAGAGTCCACAGCCATTTAATCCAATTGCCTCCCACTGAAGAAAACTAAAGAACAAAAGTTTTATTTTACAGCTGGGGAGCGCTTTAAACTTTAAATGTGACTGTTGCAGCCTCAAGCTCCCTGCCTTTTGTAACTATTTGAACTCACTGGTGGATAAAGTGCAACAATCTTTTTCATGGCAGTACAGACTGTCTAGCAACATGCTTCAACCAGAGTCAAAAGGAGAGGCCAACAAGCTGATAATTTAAACATATGGGGGAAATGGCCGTATGCTGCCACCACCCTGAAGTACTCGTGTAAGTGACAGCAGAACACAGACCATTAGCCTCAGTGCAACATGGCAAGGAATGAAGGTAGCTGCAAGCAGCACTACACCTTTTTCTTCACGCCAGTGAACAGGAGCAGCAGCTGCATGCAGATTGACAGCCACACTGCACTCAGGCAGGAAGGGTTGCTGTGCAGAAGCCTGGTGTACAGATCACATTTGGAAACTGGGACTTGATGCACAGGCTATGACAAACTTCAAAGATTTTGTTTAAGTGTCAGATGCATAGTGCTTTCAATAGAACAGCAGGGGTCTTCACTAATGGGGGGAGGGCTAGCTCAGTGGAGCCTAGCTTTAGCATTGGCCTAGCTTTAGCTAGGGTTGTGAGTTCAGTCCTTGTGGGGGCCATTTAGGGATCTGAGCCAAAAATTGGGGATTGGTCCTGCTTTGAGCAGGGGGTTGGACTAGACCTTCTGAGGTCCCTTCCAACCATGGTATTCTATGATTGTTTGCCCTAACTCAGATGCCAACACACGCGTAAGAATGGACATGGGAGGAGCTTTATCTTAGCCTGCAATCTCTATCACCACAATCAGTTTAAGAAACCAATTTGTGTCCTAATTTAATCTTAACGTCTCCATCTCAAACCATATTGCATCCAGGTATTTCAGCAAAACAGCATGCAAAAAAAATCACACTACCTTGAGACTCCCACAATACCGGGCAATAATGTGGTACAAGTTAAAGACCAAGCAAAATTCTCAAGTGAATTCTCTGTCTTCTGTGAAAAACAGGTTTCAGAGTGCTAGCCGTGTTAGTCTGTATCAGCAGAAAGAACAAGGAGTAACCCTAATCCTATGCTGCCAGATTGTGCCACACACTCTCAAAGAAACTGCAGAACCACTTGATCAACATCCTACACAACAAACAGGGAAAGATTAAGAATGAGCTCTCAAAACTAGATACTCTCATAAAAAACCAACCTTCCATACAAACTTCCTTGTGGCTGGACTTTACAAAAACTAGACAAGCCATTTACAACACACACTTGTCTTTTCCTTTGTAGAGAAGCAACTAAACTACTACAATGCACAAGGGGCCACAACAGTGGTTCCCTTAACCCACCCAACAATATTGTTATTCTATCCAGCTATACACTGAGCCCAGCAGAAGAATCTGTCCTATCTTGGGGCTTCTCCTTCTGCGCCTCCACCCCCACGAATATGATACAGTTCTGTGGTGACCTAGAATCCTACTTTCGACGTCTCCGACTCAAGGAATATTTCCAACACACTTCTGAACAGCATACTATCCCACAGAAACCTTCCTACCAACAATACAAAAAGAAGGATTCTGCGTGGACCCCTCCTGAAGGTCGAAACAACAGACTGGACTTCTACATAGAGTGCTTCTGCCAATGTGCACGGGCTGAAATTGTGGAAATGCAGCATCACTTGCCCCATAACCTCAGCCATGCAGAACACAATGCCATCCACAGCCTCAGAAACAACTCTGACATCATAATAAAAAAGGCTGACAAAGGAGGTGCTGTCGTCATCATGACTAGGTCAGAATATGAACAAGAGGCTGCTAGGCAGCTCTCTAATACCACATTCTACAGGCCATTACCCTCTGAAACTCCCTGAAAAAGCACAAGAACAAATCAGCACAGACACACCCCTAGAATCCCAACCAGGGGTATTCTATCTGCTACCCAAGATCCATAAACCTGGAAATCCTGGACGCCCCATCACCTCAGGCATTGGCACCCTGACAGCAGGACTGTCTGGCTATGTAGACTCTCTCCTCAGGCCCTGCGCTACCAGCACTCCCAGCTATCTTCGAGACACCACTGACTTCCTAAGGCAACTACAATCCATTGGTGATCTTCCAGAAACCACCATCCTGGCCAATATGGATGTAGAAGCCCTCTACACCAACATTCCACACAAAGATGGACTACAAGCCGTCAGGAACAGTATCCCTGATAATGTCATGGCAAACCTGGTGGCTGAACTTTGTCCTCACCCACAACTATTTCACATTTGGGGACAATGTATACCTTCAAATCAGCGGCACTGCTATGGGTACCCACATGGCCCCACAGTATGCCAACGTTTTTATGGCTGACTTAGAACAACGCTTCCTCAGCTCTCGTCCCCTAACACCCCTACTCTACGTGCGCTACATTCATGACATCTTCATCATCTGGACCCATGGAAAAGAAGCCCTTGAGGAATTCCACCATGATTTCAACAATTTCCATCCCACCATGAACCTCAGCCTGGACCAGTCCAAACAAGAGATCCATTTCCTGGACACTACAGTGCTAATAAGCGATGATCACATAAACACTACCCTACGCCGGAAACCTACTGACCACTATACTTACCTACATGCCTCCAGCTTTCATCCAGACCACACCACACGATCCATTGTCTACAGCCAAGCTCTACGATACAACCGCATTTGCTCCAACCCCTCAGACAGAGACAAACACCTACAAGATCTCTATCAAGCATTCTTACAACTACAATACCCACTTGCTGAAGTGAAGAAACAGAATGATAGAGCCAGAAGAGTATCCAGAAGTCACCTACTACAGGACAGACCCAACAAAAAAAGTAACAGAACGCCACTAGCTGTCACTTTCAGCCCCCAACTAAAACCTCTCCAGCTCATCATCAAGGATCTACAACCTATCCTGAAGGACGATCCCTCACTCTTCCAGATCTTGGGAGACAGGCCAGTCCTCGCTTACAGACAGCCCCCCAAACCTAAAGCAAATACTCACCAGCAACCACATATCACACAACAAAAACACTAACCCAGGAATCTATCCTTGCAACAAAGCCCGTTGCCAACTCTGTCCACATATCTATTCAAGGGACACCATCATAGGACCTAATTACATCAGCTACTCTATCAGAGGCTCGTTCACCTGCACATCTACCAATGTGATATATGCCATCATGTGCCAGCAATTCCCCTCTGCCACGTACACTGGCCAAACCGGACAATCTCAACACAAAAGAATAAATGGACACAAATCAGACGTCAAGAATTATAACATTCAAAAACCAGTCGGAGAACACTTCAACCTCCCTGGACACTCAATTACAGATCTAAAAGTCGCAGTTATTCAACAAAAAAACTTCAAAAAACAGACTCCAATGAGAAACAGTAGAACTGGAATTAATCTGCAAACTGGACACCATTAAATTAGGCTTGAATAAAGACTGGGAGTGGATGAGTCATTACACTAACTAAAAAATATTTCTCCATGCTAATTTCTCCCCCTACCGTTACTCACACCTTCTTGTCAACTGTTTGAAATGGGCCATCCTGATTATCACTACAAAAGGGTTTTTTTGGTTTTTTCCTGCTGATAATAGTCCACCTTAATCGATTGGTCTCGTTAAGAGTTGGTATGGCAACCCCCATTTTTTCATGGGGTGGGTGGGTGTGTGTGTGTGTCTCTCTCTCTCTCTCCCTATTGTATTTTCCACTGCATGCATCTGATGAAGTGGACTTTCGCCCATGAAAGCTTATGCTCAAATAAATTTGTTAGTCTCTAAGGTGCCACAAGTACTCCTCGTTCTTTCTGTGAAAAACAGGAGATTCAAGTGGTGTGAAATTCATATGTACACCTCCCACATTCCCCCTACACTCCACAGTAGAAATACTAATTCATAGGGTAGTTTGTACATTTTTAGATTTTCTAATAAGAGGAGTATTTCTGTTTAGAAGTACTGTTTCATTTAGTCTTTGTGTTACCCAAAGTGAAATTGCAGCAATAGATCCGCTCCCAAGCAGACCCCCCAGCACAGCAATTCTAAAGGTAGGCACAACCCACTATTTTTCAAGCATTTTATAAACGTAAAGGCTAAAAAGAATCTCAATGTGAGTGGTGCAAGCAGGTGTCACAATAACAATTCTCAGACACACTATCCTGAAGCAGGTTCCATTAATGCATGAGACGCAGAACATTGCCTACAAAAGAATGAACTAAATATAGGTATCAGCTGTGAAAGTGCAATTATTACTCTTCAGAAATGCCATTTTACATTAGTTTATCTTCATAACTGAAGGGATGTGGGCCATCTAAGTTTTGCACTGCATGCCACGTTTGCAAACCAGAATCAACTGGGTTAGCCTGAAACTTTTTGGAATAAAGAAAAGTTTTTAATTGAAGCAGAAGGAAACAAACTGCTAATCAGATCAATGAAACACTCCTTACCTGCTTGGTTAAAGCACACAAGCTGCTTAATGCTCATTTATCCACAGGATCCATACACGTTGGACCACTGTGCTCTGCTGCCCCATTCTCTCAGACAAAGCATATAATTATGTTTATACTAGGCATGTGGTCAATGAGCAACACTATTTCACCTAATCCTTTTACTTACCGAGAGTATCATGCGATACTTGAAGTTGGGGAACTCGCGATCGCATTTCTCACAGCGATACAGTCCATTTTGTTGGTCTATCACTTTTTTATTGCAGTCCTGAGAGGGACATGCCTGGTACATGCAATTCTCTTTGCGCAGGAATACCACTGTGCCCACGCAGCTAAAATAATCTGCCTGAGAAATGAGAGAGCAACATTACCCACAAAACACTGGGATTTTTTTCTGAATCTGAGTTCTAAATGAACTGGAAAACATGAAAGGCCATAGCTGGATTTTTATGACTAATAGACCTCAAATTTATGGGTCATTGGGACTTGCAACTCAAATCTGCTGCTGCCACTGCTCTTGGATTCCATTAAGTTAAACGAAGTGCCTAAATCTTCATTGAACCATGTTCACAATCCCTACTTTATTAGAATGAGCACATTTGCTTTCCCATTGTCTCTGGTCAAGACTGGAGATTCATGTTCTGTTGTTCATTCACCACAACAAAATTTCATACTTTCCCCATTCTTCTTGAGAGAGTAAAATTAAAAAGGCAGAGGATCTATATACAATAGAGAGTGCTGCAAACTAACATTCAGTAAAACCACAGCCTGCAGAACAAAAGAACACAGGAACTGCCATGCCAATGATTCATCAAGTCCAGTCTATCTGACAGTGGCCAGCACCAGATGCTTCAGAGGAAGACAAACTCCATAATGGACAATTATGGAATAACCTGCCTATATGAAAAGTCTCTTCCTACCCTTTAGATGCTGGTAGGTTTATATCGTGAAGCTTTAGCATTGAAATTTCAAAAACAAAAGGCAGTGTGATCTCATGAACAGAGCACTGAACTGGGACTCAGACGTGGGTTCTAACCCCAAAAAGAACTAGATATATTCATGGAGGATAGGTCCATCAATGGTAATTAGCCAGGATGGGCAGGGATGGTGTCCCTAGCCTCTGTTGCCAGAAGGTGGTAATGGGCAACAGGGGATGGATCACTTGTTGATTACCTGTTCTGTTCATTCCCTCTGGGGCACCTGGCATTGGCTTATTTGGTCATAGAGTGTCTTTTTTTAAAAAAAAAAAAAAACAGGGCCCAGAACTCTGTTGGGGATTCTAGCTGCTATAATAATATGAAAAATAAATAAAGTGATGCCATGAACTTCAGGATCTGATTAACCTCTGTTCAAACTCAGTAAGATCAAAAGTTCTAACAGTCTCCAAAGGTAACAGTCTCCCTCAAGAACTGGTAACTTCAAACACCACACCTGGGTAAAACCTAACTTATTTTCTATGCAGCATATATAGTTTGCATTTAATAGCCCTATTTTACCTTATCTCCTTGTCCCAAATTTTCAGATTTAGCTTCATGCAAAGTTTTCCAGTTGGTATTTCCCCCAATTGTTGGTCCACCTCTCAGATCAGAGATTGAGGTACATTCCAAAAGGTGCCCTTCAGAGTCAAACCTGAAAGCACAGAGATTCTTCCAGTTTTGGAATGCAAACCAGCCAGACTTATCCAAAATCTTATATTTAGTTTTACATACTTAATGCAAGAGGGAGTTTATCAGCAACTTGCACAGGGAACAATTACTGTACCATGTGCATATTACACAAATAGCATTTCAGGATAAATTAATCCGGTTTTAATTAGCATAGTATTTTATAATCTCAAAAGTGGACAAATTCTGCTTTACATGTCCATAGCTTTGATGCCAGCTAGTGGCCAAACCAGGAACTGCATGCATTTTAGAAGCAGCCAGATATTTGCATAATTAGAATTAAATTACATGCTGCCATTATCTTTCCTGCAGCTTTGAAAGAAAAGCAAATAGTGTTTAATAGATCATATTTCTTTAGTTAAAATAAGCAAATATGTCTGCCAGTGAAACTGGTGCTACAAGCCCTGCTCAGGTGATGTTGCGATTTCAACTTAGTGGCAAATTTATTTCAGCAGAAAGCTCATTTCAGTTGTGTCAAACCTCCCAGAGACCACTGTCCACAAAAGGGTAGCCTCTTGCATCAATACAGCCATGACCATTAATTGAATTACAGCACATCTGATTTGGCTAGCAGAAGCTCTCTCAAAAACCCACTAGTTATATATCCATCACAAAGAAATAACAGGAGTCCACAGGAGCAGTAATGACCATTATAGGTAAGACTGCATAAGCTTTTGATTCTAATCCCATTTTCAGCCACTCACTTTGAAGCAGAAGTTTCTCATATTCAGTCTTTGCACAAAGGGGATTTTCTTCTGGAAATTTTGAGTAATAACAGTTCAACTATTTTTGAGAAGAATGGAACACCACTTAACTATTGTAATAAATTCTTGCAACATTCTTCTGCACAGCTCTAAAGCCCAAATGGTTAGGGAGTGGAAGTTGAAACCTGGCACAAAGACAGACCTCACTGAGAAGTGCTTTTGAGGGTTCTGATAAAAACTGGTTTGGATTTGCCAAGTTATAACCTGCTGGAAAAAAACAGTTACCTACCTTTTGTAACTATTTTTCTTCGAGAGGAGTTGCTCATGTCCATTCCATTCCAGGTGTGTGTGCACACGCCCACGTGTTCGGTTGGAGAAGATTTTTGGCTTAGCGGTATCTGTAGAGTCGGCAGTGGCGCTCCCTTCGGTGCCATGCTCACGCACCGGTATATCAGGCGTCACCAACCCTATGCCCTCTTGGTTCCTTCTTGCAGGCAACTCCAACAGAGGGGCAGGAGGGTGGGTAATGGAATGGACATGAGCAACATCTCGAAGAACAACAGTTGCAAAAGGTAGGTAACCGTTTTTTTCTTTTTTGAGTGCTTGCTCATGTCCATTCCGTTCTAGGTGACTCACATGCAGTGCCAATGGAGGTGGGCTCGGCATTCACAGTTTTGCAGCTAGCAGCACTGTCCTGCCGAAGCCAGCATCATCCCAGGGACATAAACTTGTGGATAGACGACCAGGTAGCAGCTCTACAGATCTCTTGGATCGGCACCTGAGCCAAGAAGGCCACTGACGATGCTTGCGCTGTAGTCAAGTGCGCTTTGACTATCGCCAGCGGAGGCACACTCGCACGCTCATAGCTATATCAGATGCACGCTGTGATCCAGGACGAAATCCTCTGAGCAGACACTGGGTGACCTTTCATCCTGTCTGCCACAGCAATGAACAGTTGCGTTGATTTACGGAAAGGCTGTGTCCTGTCGATATAGAAGGCCAGCACCCGCCAGATCTCCAGGCCTGTAACCTGCGCTCCTCTTTGGAATTATGGGGCTTCGAAAAGAAGAGCAGTTAGAAAATGTCCTGGCTGGTATGAAACTGGGAGACTACCTTGGGCAGGAACACCGGGTGCAGCTGCAGCTGAACCTCATCCTTGTAGAACACCATATAGGGTTGTTCTGACGCAAGTGCCCTGAGCTCAGACATTCTGTGGGCGGACGTAATAGCCCTCAGGAACTCCTTCTTCCAGGAGACAGGAGAAGAGAGCAGGAAGCCAGAGATTCAAATAGAGGGCCCATGAGCCTCGACAACATGAGATTCAAATCCCAGAGAAAAAACAACTAGGAGTCCTTGTGGTACCTTAGAGGCTAACAAATTTATTTGGGCATAAGCTAGAACCCACTTCATCAGATGTGTGGAGTGGAAAATACATTAGCAGGTATAAATACACAGCACATGAAAAGATGGAAGTTGCCTTACCAAATGAGAGGTCAGTCTAACGAGACAATTCAATTAACAGTAGGACACACCAAGGGAGGAAAAATCACTTTTGTAGTGGTAATGAGAGTGGCCCATTTCAAACAGTTGACAAGAAGGTGTGAGTAACAGTAGGGGGAAATTAGTATAGGGGAAATTAGGTTTTGTAATGACCCAACCACTCCCAGTCTTTATTCAGGCCTAATTTGATGGTGTACAGTTTGCAAATTACGTTGGAGTCTGTTTTTGAAGTTTTTTTTGTTGAAGAATTGCCTCTTTTAGGTCTGTTATTGCGTGACCAGGGAGAATGAAGTGTTCTCCTACTGGTTTTTGAATGTTATAATTCCTGATGTCAGATTTGTCTCCATTTATTCTTTTGTGTAGAGACTGTCTGGTCTGGCCAATGTACATGGCAGAGGGGCATTGCTGGCTCATGATGGCATATAAGGGACCAGATCCCGGATGTGCGGATAAAGACTCTCTAGACCTTCCAGGAGTTAAGCCGTCATGCCGTGAGCGAAGATCAACCTTCCTTGGAAAGGAGGATGGAAAGCTGAAATAGCAGCCAGGTGGACCCTGACAACAGGACAAGCCTTAGAGCTTGAGGTGTGGGAGATAGTCCAGGATCACCTGCAGGGAGGCCTGCTGGACTCAGACATGCCGATCTGAGGCCCAGCATGTAAACCTTTCCCACTTTGCCCGATAGGTCACACTGGTGGAGGGCTTTCTGCTACCCAGCAAGACCGCTTGCACTCGGGTCAAGCATTCCTGCTCATCTGCGTATAACCATGCAGCAGCCATGTTGTCAAGTGCAGCACCTCCAGGTTCGTGTGCAGGAGACGGCTGTGATTCTGAGACAGCAGGTCTGGCCAGAGAGGGAGTCACAGCAGCTCGGCTACCGAAAGGTCTAGCAGCATGCTGAACCAGTACTGGTGAGGCCACTCGGGGGCTATCAGGATAACCCTCGCCCTGTCCTGCTTGATTTTCAGAAGGACTCTGGATCAATGGCACTGGCAGGAAGGCATACATCAGGGCCCCTGACCACAGAATTAGGAAAGCATCTGACAGCACACCCCTGTCCATTCCCTGGAGCAAACAGAACATGTGGCATTTCCTGTTCCGGCAGGACGCAAACAAATCCACCTAGCAAGACGAGAGGTCCTGCTGAGGAGATCCGCTAGCATATTTTTGGTGCCGGGCAGGTGTATGGCTACCAGATGAGAGGCATGCCGCACACAGACGTGCCAAAGGTTGAGAGCTTCTTGACAGAGGGCTGATGACCTGGCTCTGCCCTATCTGTTGATGTAATACATCGCGGCAGTATTGTCCATCAGGACCTTCACCACTTTGCCCCTCAGGTGGGGCAAGGCGGCCTGGCAGGCCAGGGGAACCACTCTGAGCTCCCTGACATTGATGTAAAGGGCCAGATCATCCCACAACCATCTGCCCTGGGTGCTCAGCTCGCCCAGCTGGGCTCCCCAGCCCAGGTCTGAAGTATCAGAGACCAGGGTCAGCGCGGGGAGGGGTCACAAAGGGGACACCCTGCAACACTGACCTGGCATCCAACCACCAATTCAGGGACGACAGGATGTGATCCAGCACCCTGACCACCAGGTCAAGATCATGTCTTTTGTGGGTGTAGACCAACGCCAGCCATGCTTGCAGAGGCCGGAGGTGGAGCTGGACACGACTGACCACATGGGCCACATAGGTGCCTGTGCCTAACAACCGCAGGCAAGTATGAGCCATGGTGAGCGGGCAGCTCCTCACATGGGAAATCAGGTCCGACGGTCTGAAAACGCTCCTCCGGAAGGAAGGCTCTGGCTTGCATGGAGTTGAGAACCGCTCATATGAACTTTGTGTTGGACTGGCCTTAAGGTGAAAGGTGGATTTTCTCTCATTTATCATCAACAGGCCCAGGTCATGGCAGGTGGCATGCAAGGCTTCTCTATACTTGGTTCCGGGACCCGCCCTTGATGAGCCAGGGACGGCTGGAACTGCTTCCTCACAGGCTGTGGCGTATGTATTCCCAGCGAGCAAAGGGTGGTCCTGGTGTCCTTCAGCCCACGTAACTTTGCATCAGTCTGGTCTGAAAAGAGACTGTTCCCATCAAATGGGAGGTCTTGGATGGAGGTCTGCATTTCCTGGGAGAGACCTACAGTCTGAAGCCAGGAGCTGCGCTGACGCGACCACCTTGGCTGATGAGTCTGCCACGTCCCACAGCCTCTGGAGGGAGCACCTGGTGGCCGCAGTGTCCTCCTCCACCAGAGTGCCAAATTCTTGGGTCAAACCTTGTGGAAAGGACTCGAACTTACGGAGGGAGTCCCATAACTTAAAGTTGTAACAGCCCAAGGGGGCCTGATCGTTTGCCACCCGGAACTGCAAACTGTCCGTCGAATAAATTTTCTCCTAAACCGTTTAGCCTCTTTATTGTTGAGGGTCGAACTGGTATGCCCCTCCTTGTCTCTTTTGTTGGCCACAGAGACCACAAGCGAGCTGGGGAGAGGGTGGGTATAGAGGTACTCAACCCCCTTCGCCGGGACAAAGTACTACTTTTTGGCCCTCTTTGAGGTAGGAGGAATGAGTTTGCCAGAGACCACTGGCACTCTTAAGGACACCATCGTGCACCAGTAGCGCGACATGGGTTGGGGTGGAGCTGACAGAACGCTGAACAAGGTGTCCATCTGCTCAGCTATTTCCTCCACCTCCAGGCCCAAGTTCTCGGCCACCCAACGCAGCAGAGCCTGATTTCCCTTGAAATTGTCCAGCAGCCTTGCCCTTGAGGGACCTGCAACCGCCTCATCTGGGGACCAGGATGATGATTGCACCACCAGGGGAGGTTCCGGAGCATCTTCCCCCACAGGGGAGGGAGGATTGGGGTGGGCGCCATTTCCTCTGTTTTGACCACTGGGAGTGCCCTGTGCACCAAGCCCGGTGCCGCCAGCTGCTGCTCTGAGGCAGCGGCCGATCAGTGATGAGAAGGGGGCATCGCCACAACCAGCATTACCCATGAGCCCCAATAAGGCCACTGCACCAGCCATTGGTCAGCCTCACCTCAGTCCCTGGAAAAATCATGGAGCAGGTCCTCAAAGAATCAATCCTGAAGCACTTACATGAGAGGAAAGTGATCAGGAACAGTCAGCATGGATTCACCAAGGGAAGGTCATGCCTGACTAATCTAATCGCCTTTTATGATGAGATTACTGGTTCTGTGGATGAAGGGAAAGCAGTGGATGTATTGTTTCTTGACTTTAGCAAAGCTTTTGACACTGTCTCCCACAGTATTCTTGTCAGCAAGTTAAAGAAGTATGGGCTGGATGAATGCACTATAAGGTGGGTAGAAAGCTGGCTAGAAAGCTGGCTAGATTGTCGGGCTCAACGGGTAGTGATAAATGGCTCCATGTCTAGTTGGCAGCCGGTGTCAAGTGGAGTGCCCCAGGGGTCGGTCCTGGGGCCGGTTTTGTTCAATATCTTCATAAATGATCTGGAGGATGGTGTGGATTGCACTCTCAGCAAATTTGCAGATGATACTAAACTGGGAGGAGTGGTAGATACGCTGGAGGGGAGGGATAGGATACAGAAGGACCTAGACAAATTGGAGGATTGGGCCAAAAGAAATCTGATGAGCTTCAATAAGGATAAGTGCAGGGTCCTGCACTTAGGATGGAAGAATCCAATGCACCGCTACAGACTAGGGACCGAATGGCTAGGCAGCAGTTCTGCGGAAAAGGACCTAGGGGTGACAGTGGACGAGAAGCTGGATATGAGTCAACAGTGTGCCCTTGTTGCCAAGAAGGCCAATGGCATTTTGGGATGTATAAGTAGGGGCATAGCCAGCAGATCGAGGGATGTGATCGTTCCCCTCTATTCGACACTGGTGAGGCCTCATCTGGAGTACTGTGTCCAGTTTTGGGCCCCACACTACAAGAAGGATGTGGATAAATTGGAGAGAGTCCAGCGAAGGGCAACAAAAATGATTAGGGGTCTAGAGCACATGACTTATGAGGAGAGGCTGAAGGAGCTGGGATTGTTTAGTCTGCAGAAGAGAAGAATGAGGGGGGATTTGATAGCTGCTTTCAACTACCTGAAAGGGGGTTCCAAAGAGGATGGCTCTAGACTGTTCTCAATGGTAGCAGATGACAGAACGAGGAGTAATGGTCTCAAGTTGCAATGGGGGAGGTTTAGATTGGATATTAGGAAAAACTTTTTCACTAAGAGGGTGGTGAAACACTGGAATGCGTTACCTAGGGAGGTGGTAGAATCTCCTTCCTTAGAGGTTTTTAAGGTCAGGCTTGACAAAGCCCTGGCTGGGATGATTTAACTGGGAATTGGTCCTGCTTCGAGCAGGGGGTTGGACTAGATGACCTTCTGGGGTCCCTTCCAACCCTGATATTCTATGATTCTATGATTCTATGATTGGCCACGCTGCTAAGTTGGAAATGTCGACGTAGCCTCGGGTGCCCGTTTGCGCTAGTGCAGACTAAGCAAGGGGCTGAACTGGGCTTCCATGCAAGAGAATCCCTTTCCAGTGACCACGGTGGAGCTGTTGACACTGGGTCTGCTTCCTGGCCGTTGCCGTCGGGGACTGGTGCCCAAGGCGAGGTGATCAGCGCTGGAGAGCCTGGAGACGTGATGGGAAGCGCTCCCACTATGCAGGCGACTGGAACCTGTGCCTAGAGGATGATCTGTGGGAGGGCGAGCAGCGTTGGTAGTACAGAGACTGGCGTCTTGCTCTAGGCGATCCGCATTGACACAGTGGCGACCATGAACGTGGTGCCGGTGACCAAGGATGAGCCCCAGAGCATCCGGGCTGCGACTCCGGCGACCTGCAGTGCAGAGGTAGAGAGCACTGCTTCGTCTCAGGGGACTGGTGGCACTCCACTGCCCCAAGGGGTCTTAGCGGCTGGCTTGCCCTCGTGGGGAGCCTTTGCCAGTTCGTGGGGCACATGCTGCAGTGGCGGCATGGGCAGAGGCCTGTGTGCTCTCGGCACAAGGGGTGCCTGTGAAGGAGTCAGTGCTGCCAGGGTTTTTGGTCCCATGCTGCTCCTGGGAGTCGGTGGTGGACCTTTCACGGGACTAAGAGCCCTGGCTGGGGGGGCAGTGCAAGTACACAGCTCTGGAGTGGCCAGGCAGCCTGAAGCGGGTCCTTTGCTCCAATGGCCCATGGCCCTTTTTGCTTGGTGCTGGGGAGCTATGCTCTTTAGTCTTCTTTTTGGGCACCAGTGACAGGGAACAGTGCCGTGGGAGCACTGCGCACCAAGGCAGAGGTACTTGGCGAGTCTTGCTGGGGCTGCTCGGAGGTAGGGCGGACTCCATGGGGAGAGCCCATAGCCAAATATCCTGCTCCTTTTGCGTGCAGGCCTGGAAGTTCTTACAAATTTGGCACTTGTCTCTAACGTGTCACTCCCCATTGCACTTGAGGCAGCTGCTATGGGGGTCACTTACAGACACAGGCCTGTTGCAGACCAGGCAGGGCTCAAATCCGGGAGACTGGGGCATGCACCGCTTGTGGCAAAGTCCCTGCTGGGACCCTAACTGCTAACTACACTTAACTACTTAACACTAAGTGCTATAAAAAAACCTATTTACAAGGCCTTAAGGCTCCAAGACACTAGATGAAAACCGCTAGTACTTGCAATGCAAGGAAAGGTGCACCGACCAATCACCACGGGCAGTAAGAAGGAACTGAAAGGGGGTAGGGTTGGCAGCGCCTGATATACTGGTGCATGAGCGCGGCACTCAAGGGGGTGCCACTGGCGACCCTACAGATACCGCTAAGGCAAAAATCTCCAACAACCACGCACGTGAGCGAGCACACACCTAGAAGAAATTGACATGAGCAAGCACTTGAATAACTGCACTTTGCATACAATTATCTTGCTGAGCTTATGAAGTATGCAGCTAAGGCGGCTGCAGTACCCAACATGTGCATGGCTAACTTAGTTGCACACTGAAAACTGAACTGAAATAATGAGGAAGCCTTGCCTCAACCTATGTACACTTTGAATGGGGTTGAGGGAGGCGTCAGAGAAGAACTGAGAAGTCTTGGGAAGAGGAGTCTAGAAAGCCTGGGAGTCACTGAAATGGAACCCAAGTGCATTGCATAAAAAAGCAAAAGCACCCTGTACATAGTTTTCCAAAGTAACTGGTATCAATTTAAAAGGCTCCCAAGCCCTTACTCCAATTCCCTTCCAAAGGCACATCTTCTCCAAGCTTCCCACAGATATTAAAGTAAGCCTAAAAGCAGACAGATGGTGCCAAGTGGGAGAATCAGAGGTTGAGTTATGACCCTATCTGTCCCTCCCCTCAAGGTCAGAAGAGGCCGAGAGCAGGCTGGTGAAAGCTCATCACTTCATGGTCCAGCAACCGCAGCTAGGTGACAAGTGGCACTGATAGACTAAACCCATTCTCTGATGGAGAGAAGGACATCATGATCTTGAACTAACAAAAATCTAGAACTCCCAAAAAAGAGAATGATACTATTTAGGATTCTGATATTCCAGAGCCAGGAAACTCAAAAGCTGAAGTACTTACTGGTGTTTCTTTCTCCCACCCCTGAGGAACTGCTGTGCATTGTTACTTTAATGCAGTGTTTGTTTAGCTTTTCTTAGGGAGGAAAGGGTTTCCTGTTCGTCTGGGAGGCCATGCACTCTTCTCTGCACTGTAAGGTCTTATGACTTTCAGTAGAGTACAACGCAGACATCACACTAAACCATCACAATACATGGTTATGTTAGTGTAAAAACTAATTTTGAGAGCTCTAATTTACTGTCCATAGGCAACCACCAATGAAATATTAATGCTGGTGAAGCATGAGAAAGAACCCAACTATCAGGAAGATCTACTAGATCATGTCATGGGCTAACTTGCTCCAAGTTATTTTTAAGCAGCCTGAAGTATAGTACCAAATACACTATTCCCCACCATGTTGCTCAACATTAGTTATGTTTATTTAAACGTAGCAATTCCATCATGTTACAGTTTGGAGTGTTTTCTTTTTAACTTGATTCCAAAAGGCAGGGGATTGGGGGGGAAGGGGGGTGTTAAGCTTCTCATCCTCACCTTTCAGACCGCACAGGTCTGCTCTTCCCTGTATCTTTGATCTCATTTCTTACTTCTTATCCTCTCCTCTCACCTTCCGTCATATTCATTTTCACACTTTTTTTCCCATGGTGTGCTCTCCACCAGACTCCCAACCCTTTAAAATTCCTCCTCAAACCTCACTTATTGTACAGAGCCCACAAACATGAGCCTACACTTACATTAAAACAAACAAAACATGTATCTTAAGATAGAGCGCTGTTCCACACTTCCCAATGTGTTTGATGCTTGCTGTTTACTACAGCATAACCTCCTTGAAGGAGGGGCTATTTCTGTATCTGGTACAGACTGAGCATGCTGACAGCACTTCGTAAAAAACAGCATTTAATGAAAACTGCAGCAGTATCTGAACCTCAGAACCATTAACGATTTTATTCTCAACAGTCCTGTGAGGTATGGAAGTACTATCCCCATTTTACAGGTGAGAAATGGAGGCACAGGGTAGATTAAGTGACTTGTGAAAGATCACACAGAGTGTCTAACTGAGCCAAGCACTGAATTCAGGACCTCAGTCCCTGTCCAGTGCCTTATTCACTAGATCATCCTTTCTACACTTGTAGTTTCCTCTTAGCAGGGCTTGTAATCTAGCAGCACTAGGGGAACCTCTGGAATTACATTACTTTGACGACAAAGATCTGATGTCATTTTGTTATTATGCCATAAAAGGCATCTAATAAAGGAAAAGGAGACTGCAATACAACAACAAAACCTTTCAAGAATCAAAACTATTCCTCCCACCCACACTAGCTGAACACACAAGATCCTGCAGAGTAGATAAAGCTTGTGGAAGAAAAACATTCTCTCAGGTAAAACCCATAGAAGCAGAGTTGTTAAAAGTCTGATTTCATGCTGTCTTCCAAGGATATGGGTCAACATGCACCACTTCCACTCTAATTGCTTCTTCTCCAATTTCTTCATAGTTTGCTATGGGAATACAGGTTTGTCAGTTTAAGAATTTTAAAACCAACCTTTCAAAGGCCATAATGCCTCCAAGAGAAATGGAAACTGTTCTATTTAGAACCCAAATCCTGTGTTTCCCTTAATGCTCTGTAGACTACTCACGTGGATTACAGGGGTAACACAAGAACAGAATCCCCAACAAGTTAAAGTCAAGCAATAGGCAGTCCCCTCTATTCAACACAAGTACACAGTCATACCATCCTCGGAGCTTAAATGCTTCTGGACTATCTGGGTTCACCACGACTGTGCTCGAGGCCAAGACAGAGAGACTCCGGCCACCAAAATCAGAGACTCTGGCTCCTTTGATGGCTACCACAGGTTGTCTAGAACCATCAAATCTTTCAGCCTGTGAAAACACAGAAAACATTAATGGCCCAATGTGGCAGCTCACCTCGGTTCATAATTCATAGATCATGACTAAAAACAGGCCAAAACTGGACCAGATTGTCCAACTGTACCTATGAGGTACAGTATCTAAGCTAGGTCATTAAGCCTTTGAAAACTGGCTATTAATCATTGTTTAAAGGATTTTTGTATCCCCAATGGCCAATCTCAGAGAATGCAGGAAGTCCCCAAACCCTAGTGTGTGCGCATTTAGCTGGAGAAAAATGAAGTCAGCCTAATTTCAAGAGCTAACACGGGTGTGTCAAGAACAAACCATGCCAAATCAACCTATTTATCTTCTTTGACAGGATTGCTGGCCTAGTGGATAGGAGGAAGTAGTAGGTGTGATCTTGATCTTAGTCAGGTTTTTTACCGTCCTACATGACATTTTCATAAACAAACTAGGGAAATAAAGTCTAGGGCTCCTCATTTGTTTTTACTGATACAGACTAACAGGGCTACCCCCCTGAAACCTGTCACCACTCAAAGAGTAGTTATCAATGGTTTGCTGTCAAACTGGGATGACGTATCTACTGAGGTCCCACAGAAATCTGTCCCGAGTCTGGTACTATTGAATATTTTCCTTCATGACTTAGCTGATGGAGTGGAGAGTATGTTTACAAAATTAAAATATGCTTATAAAAATTGAGGTCCCTTCCAGCTCTACATTTATATGTTTCTATAATTCTTCCTTTGTTTAATAAATAATTTTAAAAATAGAAAACATGTTTTGATAAGCTTTTTTCCTTATGTACCCAGCACATACAGTATTTTTATTTAATTAATAAAAATTAAAATGATGCGAATTTTTAACTGAAATTGAATTTCCATCCAACACAGAGCTTTACACAAAGCACAAGTAAAAAAAAAAATTAATCTAGTAAAGAAATACATCGTTCACCAGCAATAAAAAATATAAAAATTAAGAATCTGAATAAATGTAATTTAAGCTATAGAATTGTGCATCAATAAAGTATATCTTCCTGGTTAGCAAAAAGCAGCACAAAATTTAGAGTAGAGGCTATATTTAGTTACAAATCAACATGCTATAATTGTTACCAACTAATCAGAATCAACCCTTTTTTATGACAATAACTAAAAAGTATAAATGCAAAACACTACTAAGATTGGTAATTTAAACCAAGATTTCCTGCTTGCTGATTTAAATCATGATTAAAACTGATGATTTAAAAAATCAATCCACCCCGCCAACCCCAATATTCGGCCGTGCAAACAAACTGCAGTAGAAGACCAGGATTAAAGACAATGAGTGCTTATATTCAAGAAATCCAGCCCGATCACACAGGTCACAGATCTCTCCCTGCAGCAGCAGACTGGCCATTCACAACCCACATTGTGCCCCTCTCCTCCCTCTCAGCTTGCTCACCCTCTCCAGACTGTGGCAGAAAACAGTTTTAATTCATAATGTTTATAGCTCTGCACAATGGCTATTTGCATGAAGTTAACATTTAGCTCTTCTGTGGCACCTTCAATCAGAGAGGCTGTGTGACTTATGAACATCTAGCCTCAAAGAATCCTTGTCAGGTGGATCAGAATCATACCCATTTTACAGACAGGAAACTGGGGCACAGATCAACAAGAGCCTACCACATCACTAGAAAACAACAAAGTGACTTGTTCAAGGCCACAACAGACATTTATGGCAATGCTCAAAATTGAGCTCATGTCCCCCAAATCCCAATGGTTAAAAACTAAATACATTCATGAGCTCTTTATTCCTGCTAGCTTTTTGAGGTTGACTCCTCCTCACAACCTTAGACAAGCACTGGTTTTAGTCAGGGTTGCAAGGACCCTGCCCTACAAATAAACCTTAACCCTCCTGGACACCTTTGGTCATTGAGCTCTTCCTTGATCAAGCAGCAACTCACCTGGAGCTAATGCTGAGATTGGCTTCCTGAATCAGAAGCCTGTTTATCTCCAGACTCTTGACAGCCATGACGCACAGTGTTGCTCAAACTACACCAGATCGGCCACAGCATAAAGTTATTTTGGAGAAAGGCTAACAATGTCAGATCAGAGTGAAGCCAAACTAAATCTTTCACCCTCAATACTGAGATGCATCCCCTCCCTTAGCCTAGTACTATTACCTGCCTCAGGTGACATACCATAGCCATTCTTCTTTTTAATATATCTGAAAGCTCAGATCAGGCAACAGGGCACCCACCTCATCTCCCCAAAGAGTAGCTGTCACCATCTTCCCCGATGTATCCATCAAATGCACATTCCTCTTGGACACCTCTCTATTGGTAGATTTCACTGTAATTTTAGTGCTGTCTTCATAGCTCTTACAGACTCCAATTATGTCTGAAAAGTAGGCATAATTCAGTTAGAATTACTTGAAAGGTCATGGCTAGAGCAGATGAGCAAAGACTGCCTGGGAAGAACTCACACATAGGTAGCATCAGATTACATCTTGTGAGATTCTAAATCACTGTTAAAATTCTAAAAGTCTAAAACCTGAGAACCCTGTATATTAAAGTAGAAAGGCTGTTGGTGAAAGAAAAATCCATTACATCTTTGCAATACTATTTTGTTCATGAATTTAGCATTCATGAAAGTAAGGGACTCACCATACCAGGTAGATTAAGATTTTGTGCAATCTTCTCTCCTACCACTTTATAAAATGGACTTCATTCTCACCTTGCAGCACCACTTCCTATTCCAGTATCACAGGTTTCAGAGTAGAAGAGAGACTGGGAGTGGCAGGGTCATTACATATATTGAATCTATTTCCCCATGTTAAGTATCCTCACACCTTCTTGTCAACGGTCTAAATGGACCATCTTGATTATCACTACAAAAGTTTTTTTTCTCCTGCTAATAGCTCATCTTAATTAATTAGCCTCTTACTCCACTTTTTCATGTCCTCTGTATGTATATCTATCTATCTCTTCTTACTATATGTTGCATTCTATGCATCCGATGAAGTGGGCTGTAGCCCACGAAAGCTTATGCTCTAATACATTTGTTAGTCTCTAAGGTGCCACAAGTACTCCTGTTCTTTATTCCAGTATGAGGCTCTCTTGAGCAAGGGATTATAAAGTGGCTATTATGCATCTGCTAGGAACTATGATGAGGACACCAAAGTCATTTTCATTTGGCAACCCAAACATGTTTGGACACTTTAGAAGTGAAACTCGTGCAACATGTCCTCTAATCTCTACATTGCTTTGAACTCGGACATCCATCTCCAAAGTTCCTACCAGCAAAACAAGCAAAAGTAACTACCTCAGGCATTTCTAGGGGCATCCACCACTGCAGTAACTGAATGTCAATGTCTAATAGAGAACATATCAATCACATAGCACTATAGGTTTCTTCATCTGCTCCTCAAGTATTTGGTACAAGACGACTAATTTTAAGCCTCATGGCTCCCCATCTTGCAATACAGACTCACCGATAATTGAGTCTTTGCATGTGTTCTCCAAGTCAGAGATGGGCACAAACTCGAACTGAACTGAAGGAAGGTGCTGAGCATCCTCACAGGGTACAACAGAAGTCTCATTATGGAATGTGATCTCATAGTCATTTTTCACAGCTGTGTACTGCTTGTTAGCTGTCTTCAGATGGCCTTTGGTGAAGTAATACACCTACAAGAGAAGGAGAAGTGATGAAACATAGGATACACTTGCACTGAAATGCTGCAGATGGCTCATGTTCACATTAAACAACCCTGTACACTCTATGAACACCTCTCTTTAGCTCATATCGGTTTATAAAATAAAAAATGATACTATACCTTGTTCAATTCAATGAGGGGAAAGAACTTGTCCACTTGATCATTGAACGCAGTAGCTCTGATTTCACCCTGCAGGAAAATGCAAAAGCCAGTTAGAACTAAAATTCAGCATGCAAAAATCTTTCCAATAAAAGTGGCACCATTTCTACAGATGTGGAATGCTCTGTAGGGGTAGCCTTCTTTCAGCCACGGAAGAAACAAATTTTCCATACATATTTTGCTATAACTAGGATGATAAATCCTTTGCTTGACCATCTGATTTCATCTCCATGTTTTAACAACCCCATATAAAAAAACTCCAGAAAGAATGAGATGTGGTGGTGCATACAGTATGCCATCACATTGTAGTAAAGAAGTGTAGCTCTGAACAGATATGCCCGAACCTTGCATTAATTGTGTCATTTTACAGATTAGGCAATACCTCATTTTAGATATAGCATTTAGCTTCACAAATTAGGGGATGACATCATATCTGATCAGTACAGCAGTGTGTGTTGTGACAAGCTCTTCCCTGAATGACAATAAATGACAGAGCTAGAATTCCACTAGTTAAGATATTTATGCAATAGAAATATTAAAAATTAAAATAAAAACTGTCAGTCAAAATGCTGACAGCATACAGAAGTGAAATAAAAGGCTGATGAAGATGTGTCAAATTATGAACCACACATTTGGTACTAAAAATAATCTCGTACAAACAAATAAGCTGCTGTGTAACAAAATAGTTTAATCAAGAGATTTGTGTAACAAGTCTCAAGAGCAGACTTAGATTGACCAGACTTCACTTATCAAAATAAACCAGAAATGGAATTTCCCTTTATTACTTTTTTATACATTATGATTTCCCAATTAAAATGAGAGTTTCTATTTGGAGATGCTCATTTAAATTCCATGTCTTATTCCTTGTATTATGGATGTGAAGTCCTAGCAACAGCAATGGGATTCATCTGCCAATCTAAAGGGGAGTGCCACAAACCAGAGACATTGTCCGTCTGCATAGATACCAGATTCTGATGCTGCCACCATTTTTGCCCACTTACCACATGTTAGACTGAGTTAACAAAAGAGGCAAATAACTGTATTTAGGGTCTCATTTTAGATAGCTGTAAAGACTCTGAGCGAATGAATGCAGGACTATCAAGTACATTAACACCTCAAAGAATGCCATTCTCTATAACAAATCTGCCAACTATTTCCTTTGTTCTTCCTTCTCATTTCTCTCAGAATGTTGTTTCTCAAAAACTCATCTGCTCCTATCTAGGTACTTCTATGGCTCCCATCACAGTAGTATCTTGGATCCCACCACAGTACTTACACTTTCATCAACCAGCTCCATAGAGAACAGCTTTCCTTCACCACGGGAGTTGCTCCATGTGCGAACCTGGCCTTTCTGGGTAACACGAGCACAAATGGTCCATCTGGAAACAAGACAGTAAGAATTAGTACTCCAATGTCCTTTTTTAGACTGGAGTGGAGTCTTACAAATTTCACAGACTTTCAGTTCTTGAGATGTTAATTTAGAACCTAGGATTCTCCACTGTATCTCAGTGATTCTACTTGTCTGTGTAAACAGTATACTGTCTATACCATTAAAACAGAAATTAGAGAGAAGCAACAACATTTAAGAAAACAGTCACTTTTAAGGCATATAGCGTGATAAAGCACAATTCTCTTGGAAGCACTTCCTAGACACTACAGTGTTAATAAGCGATTGTCACATAAATACCACCCTACGCCGGAAACCTACTGACCGCTATACTTACCTACATGCCTCCAGCTTTCATCCAGACCACACCACACGATCCATTGTCTACGGCCAAGCTCTACGATACAACCGCGGTTGTATCGTAGAGCTTGGTGATCCAGAGCCTAATCTCAGATTATCAGAGTTCCTAGGACATGGGGTAATTGAAAAAATACCTTTAGTACCAGCTGTGTTGAGGTAACTGACACTGTGTCCGAGAGAAATTAAAGAATTTTTGGGAGACGTAAAAGACTGATGTTTCTCCTGAGAGAACAGAAATTTACTCTGAGCATCACTCCTTCATGCATGCAGTATTCTTTGAACCTGGCTGGTAGAGTAACTCACTTGGATTGGTATGGGTTCAGACTGGCAATTGGTACCACTTTGGACTGTGATCCACCAGGGGTGCTCAAGAAGCTAGTACCACCTGCTTTACCAAACTGCTTTGAGGGGCCCTGGTACTTAGTAGTAGTGGGACCTAGAAAAAACAAGCATAAATTCAGTTATATAGAACTCAGACAAAATGATCTTGCACTTTTGTTTTCTATGTATAGACAAAGATTAAAGTAAATAACTTTCAAGTGGCAGTGCCAAGCCAAGCACCACTCAATTAATCTGCAACAGAAGTTTCCTCACTAGGCTACAGGAAGATGGTGCACATAAGCAAGTAGAAGAAAGTGCATGTAGGCATTTATAAGGCTCCAGTCACCAGGGTACATAGGCACCGAACAGTATGTTTTTAAATAAGTTAGTCACTGTTTTAAAGCACTTCTACTCTTGAGTCACAAACTGTACCTAGTCTGTCACTGCAAACTGTTTCAGAAGAGAAATGCTTCAGTCTTTTATGACTATTAAACCGTAAGTGAACAAAGAATGGCAACTATGGACAAGTCTCCAAGGGTGTTCAGTTAGAATCATCAGCTATCAGCAAGGACAAACCAGCACCAATAAGATATGGCAAGTTTAGCTACAGTCCTGCAGCTCCTTGGAGAACTCAAACACACAGTTACTAAGCCTTTTTATGCTCCTATAAATGTAAAACGAATAACCAAATACGTTTAAGTAAGGTAAGGAGTAAAGAAAGTAAGGTAGGAGTCATTTTCACTTTTGTCTCAGTAAGCAGGCTTCAAAATTCTCGTATCTATTTCAAAATGCTTCTCAAATAGTGCAATTTGGCCAAAAAAGTCTAAGACAGGTCCCAAATCTTACTCACAGCTCAGACTTGGATTGAAACCTTTTTGCTTGAAAAATAAATCTGCAGCTAGACAGACAATTTATATGCCAATTTAAAGCCCTCACCAAAAACTACTATTTATAGAGGCAGTTTCAATTGAATCTCATACCTATAACACCTAACCATTCTGCTTTAATGGCTTAGCACGGACACACCCTTTCAATCAGTTTGGAACCTCAATCTGTTTAGTTGTCTAGAGGGCACAATGTATCTTCACTAGCAATGTTAAAGCGCTGCTGCGGCAGTGCTTTAACATGGCTGTGTAGTCACGGCACCAGCGCTGGGAGAGACCTCTCCCACTGCTGTATCCCCACGAGGGGAATAGCTCCCAGCACTGGTGCACTGTCTACGCTGCCACTTTACTGCGCTGAAACTTGCAGTGCTCGGGGGGGGAGGGGGTGCTGTGTTTTTTCACACCCCTGAGCGAGAAAGTTGTAGCGCTATAAAGTGGCAGCGTAGACAAGGCCTCAACCAAAAGCCATCCGTCAGAAAGAATGTGCAATATATGCCACTTCCCAAACGAGGTCAAGAATTTTTACCAAGTTTCTTTCATGTGTTTTAAGATGAACTCATCATTCTTCCCTCACAGAAGGGCTCAAATATTTTAAAGGCAGTAGTTCCTTTTCGCCATGGAAACAGATTCCAAAGATTCTAGGACAGCATTCTCTCAGGGACAGTAAGTGAATGAAGAGACATTTACGGTTTGTCTGTTGCTGTATACTTTTCACTTCCTGGTTTAGAACAACTTCTTGCCCTCTCTTTTCTCAGCACTTTGAAGTGGTGCCCTGAAGTTGCCTCCATTCTCTGCTGTTATAGGATTCTCTAGCTGCGTTTACTTTCCAGTCCTAAACAAATTCAGGCTCATAATTCAATTCAGTATTGCAAGCCAATATTTAGCCACCCTGAATGAGAATTGTCTTACCTACTGCTGAATTTCCATTCTGCTGCTGTGGTTTGCTGTGTCCTGGGCTGGCTGCTGGAGCTGAGGAACGTTGCTGCTGGTGCCCCTGTCCTGTTAACCAGAGGGGAAAAAAGACTACTTATAGTGCAATGGACTGGAGATCAAAGTAATTAAAACTGCCTTAAAGGTGCCTTTTTGAGATGGAACCTTGTTTTCACAAGAGCTCCATAGCACGTAACACCCTCTAACATTCAAATGTGTTACAAGACAACAGCAAGCCACCCTGAGGTTATGGGCACTAGACCAGCACAGCTATTGTGCCACAGATATGCTGCTGTAGTGCAGATGCATCCTACAGCAATGACAGGGGTTTTCCTCATCACCACAGAAACTCCAAAGCCCCAAGCAACAGTAGGTAGGTCGACAGAAACATTCTTCTATCAACCGAGCTGCCCTCATGTTGGAGGTTAATGTCACCATAGTTATGGTGTTCAGGGGGTGTGAACTTTTTTCCACACCCCTGAGCACCATGGCTATATTGACCTAACTTTTAAATGTAGACCATGCCTGAGAAATGCCGCAGCATATATGGATCTCAACCAGATCTCTCACAGCAACTGCTTTATGAGGACCCAAGTAATTAAAAGTGCCTTTCGGATGCCTGTCACAGGGGGTGGTCCTCTGTGGAGTCAGGCACCCAGCCTCCCCGTGACAGGCTCTACTGAAAAGAATGAGCCAACCCAGATCTACCTATGGATGGTTAATTGGATAAACAGGTGGGCAGAAGTTAATTAGTTAAGAAACACCTGGGCCTCAGCTTATGGGCCTCAGACAGGAGCCCAGAACCAAGAGGATGCTCCACAGGGGCGCTCGATAGGAAAGCTACTCCCAGTGGTGTGTTCCTGGAGAGCAGAAGTTCCCAGAGAGAGGAACCAGCCACAGAACACAAAGAGAACGCTCCAGAGGAGAAAGACTACAAAGCTCTTTAGGCAGGAAGGCATGGGAGAAACCCTGAGTTAGCATGGGAAAGACTGCACAGCTCCTGGCAGAAGAGAAGCCCTGGGTCTTAAAGCAGGTAGTGGCTTGTTTACAAAGCATGTTTGGTGGTTGATTAAATAAACTAGACCCCTGGAGGGGCACTGTTCACTGTATGCAGGCATCACTGAACTTACCAAAAGCCCACTAAAGGAAAATGAGGCACACATACCCATGGTGTCACAATGGGACGTAATCTTGTTTTCACAAGAGCCCCATGGCATAGAACACCCACTGACATTCAACTGTGTTACAAGACAACAGCAAACCATCCTGAGAAGAGCCATAGCATATGGTGATCTCAACCAGATCTATTTTCACAAGCAACCACTTTCTATTACTACTTAGAAAGAATTCAGGGCTGGCAATTATTTAAAGGGATACTATTAAAGGATCTCTCAAAACTGGGTGACTGGGTAACAAAATGGCAGATGAAATTAAGTTTCGATAAATGCAAAGTAATGCACGTTGGAAAACATAATCCCAACTATACATATAAAATGATGGGGTCTAAATTAACTGTTACCACTCGAGAAAGATATTGGAGTCACTATGGATAGTTCTCTGAAAACATCCACTCAATGTGCAGCGGCAGTCAAAAAAGCTAACGGAATGCTGGGAATAATTAAGAAAGGGATAGATAATAGGACAGAAAATATCATGTTGCCTCTGTATAAATCCATGGTATGCCCACATCTTGAATACTGTGTACAGATGTGATTTCCAATTCAATATATCTTTTCTGAGATGAGGAAAGGTTCAGAAAAGGGCAACAAAAATTATTAGAAGTACAGAACGGCTTCCATATGAGGAGAGATTAATAAGACTGGGACTTTTCAGCTTGGAAAAGAGATGGCTAAGGGGAGATATGATTGAGGTCTATAAAATCATAACTGGTGTAGAGAAAGTAGAGTAGTGTTTACTACTTCTCATAACACAAGAACTAGGGGTCACCAAATAAAATTAATAGGCAGCAGGTTTAAAACAACTAAAAGGGAGTATTTCTTCACATAACGCACAGTCAACCTGTGGAACTCCTTACCAGAGGATGTTGTTAAGGCCAAGACCATAACAGGGTTCAAAAAAGAACAAGATAAATTCATGGAGGATATGTCCATCAATGGCTCTTAGCCAGGATGGGCAGGAATGGTGTCCCTAGTCTCTGTTTGCCAGAAGCTGGGAATGAGTGACAGGGGATGGATCACTTGATGGATTACCTGTTCTGTTCATTCCCTCTGGGGCACCTGGGACTGGCCACTGTCAGTAGACAGGATACTGGGTTAGATGGACCTTTGGTCTGACCCAGTAGGGCTGTTCTTAAGCTTTTGACAGCTTTAAGCAGTAGGGTCTGCACCACTGCACCATGCAAGAGCTAAAATATAACAACTTAACAAAACTCTTTAAAATGCAGACGAAAAGGTGCTGGGTGAAGGTAAATCTAGACTCAACACTAACCATAAAGAAAACCATAAGAGATACCTTATTTTTTTAATTTAGAAAATATGGAGACACTAAATGAAGAATGATGGGCTCCACATTATAGAAACCACCACAGTCAAGTCTGAATCCATTGCTGACCAACCTGAGCCACAGTGCTGAGATTCACAGGAAGTCAGGTGGATCATCACAGCATCTGATCACCTTAGAGATAGTTGTCAGTATATTGACAATGGCCACTTGGGAGCACCCTAAAATAGGGACTGACTCTACATTACAGAAAACTATCCTATGTATGTGTCTTAATTGCAAAAAAAAAAAAAAAAAAAAAAAAAAAAGTGTTCAGACAATTTAAAACAACAGTGAAAACGCAGCAACTTGGCTTTTAACTCAGGTTAGCAGCTTGAAGTTCAACTCCAGACTCCCCAATAGGCTTCAACTTTGATCTTTGAGCTGCTAACCCAAGTTAAAAGCTAAATAGCTATGTCTTCACTGCTATTTTAATCCAAGGTAACAACACCCCCCAATTCCTCCCCAACCCCTTCCTCCCCCAACCCTCCCTAGTGAAGTGTTACCCATAGTTTGAAAACTTAGATCCTCTTACAGGTGTAATAGTCACCCTCATTATTTCACTGGTCAAAGATTTTGTTGGGTTTTTATTGACTGAGCGAAGTCAGGCCCTGCACTCAGCCTGATGGCATTTCTATATGTCTGGGCATGATGCAATAATTTTTAGAACAATGCATACAATCAATTCTCAAAATTCCAGGTCTACAGTTGTTTAGATCAAATAGTTGGTTTAATGGCAGCCATTAACACCTTCTAGCATAACACTCCACCATCTCAACTCTGCCTATTGCACCAAGAGAGTTCAAAATGCCCACAACCTGAATAACTCATCTCCCTGACGAAAAGAAAAAACCAACAACAGTAGAGGGAAGCACAAAGCCCGGGGGGGGGGGGGGGGGCGGCCGCGCGTTGCAGGGAGTCCCTGAAAGAGGGGAATGAGAGGGTGGCACATAGGGAGCTTGTGGGGGCGATCAGTGGAACTCAAGGAGCTCTGGTGTGTACGAGCTCAGCTGACAGAAGCTATAAAGTGTGTGACCCTTTAGTTTATTTTTAATCAGAACAAGGTTTCCGCACAAAGCCAATCTACTCTTCTAATTGGCTGCTACAGTAAAGTCAATACTGAATTGGTGACAGTTGTTCCCTAACAACAGACTGACATCAAACCCAATACTGTGTGCTTTCTCCAGTATCCACTAGACAGAGACGCTGGGCTTCACCCTTGCCACCCAAAACTTAGCTGACTTAAGTGCTCAAGCTTCAAAAGAGAAAAGATGCCCAACAGGACTCCCTATTCAGTAACTCCAAATTTATTCTGTATAGGAGCCAGATAAGAAAGCTAGAGTCCTAGATGCCCATGAAAGAGGAGTTAAATGAAGAGGCTTCAGAAATAGCACAAGTTTGGGGATTTTTTAAAACTATTTTTGCTCTTCCACATTTTCTCTTGCATTTTAACAGGAAAATACTTGTGAAAGAATCTTTTGATAAAAGCACTAAGAACTTCCAAGGCATGGCTTAGTAGCCAGCTGCCCAGTATTGTGCTTCACAACATACTTTATAAGTAATATATCCCCTGAGGAATCTATATACTTCAAGTTTGCAGATGATACCAAGCAGGGAGGGGATGCAAATGCTTTCAAGGACAGGATTAAAATTCAAAATGATCTGGACTAACTGGAGAATTGGTGTGAAGAGGATGATATTCAATAAGCACAAATGCAAAGTACTCCACTTACTTAGGAAGGAACAATCAGCTGCACACATACAAAATGGGAAATGACTGCCTGGGAAGGAGTGCTGTGGAAAGGGATCATAATGGATCACAAACTAAATATGAGTCAATAGTGAAACATTGTTGGGGGGGGGGGGAAAAAAAGGCAAGCAAGCAAGCAGCAAATATTCAGGGATGTATTAGCAGGAGTGTTGTAAGCAAGATAAGAGAAGTATTTTTTCCACTCTACTCCAAGCTGATAGGCATCAACTACAGTATTGTGTCCACTTCCAGGCACCACATTTCAGGGAAGATGTGGACAAATTGGAGAAAGCCCAAAGAAGAGCAACAAAAATGATTAAAGATCTAGAAAACGTGAACTATGGGGGAAGACTGAAAAAATTGGGTTTGTTTAGTCTGGAGAAGAGAAGACTATGGGGGGACAGGATAATAGTTTTCAAGTACATAGAAGTTGTTACAAGGAGGAGGGAGAAAAATTGTTCTTGTTAACTTCTGAAGCTAGGACAAGAAGCAATGGGCTTAAATTGCAGCAAGGACAGTTTAGGTTGGACATTAAGAAAAACTTCCCAACTGTCAGGGTGGTTAAGCACTGAAATAAATTGCCTAGGTTGTGGAATCTCCATCATTGGAGATTTTTAAGAGCAAGTTAGACAAACATCTCTCGGGGAAGTCTAGATACTACTTAGTCCTGCCTTTAATGCAGGTGACTGGACAGAAGACCTCTAGAAGTCCCTTCCAGTCCTACAATTCTACAATTAACACATCTGGAATATGTGTTCAAATATACAACTAGCAACAAACTCCCCTAGCTTCCTGGTCTTTCTCAATTAGGAGTCTATGGTTTTAACCAGGTAAAAGTTTAACAATCTATAGCAGAGGATCCAAAACTGTAGCACATGCGTAGCTAGTGGGTTGCAGAGCACTTGCTTGGGCTCTACAGAGAGCTTATTGATCTTATGCTGCTGGCAGACCAGGTCATGCCAAAGTGTATTCAGGCCAATTCACCAAATCAAAGTGACTGTTGAAGGCAGAAAAGAGTATTTGATGTTTAGACTTCATAAAACTAATGGGATGTTACTTGCGTTGTTTTCACTAATCTGTATCCTGTTATAATGAGCAGCAAACATTTACATTGTATATACCCTTATAACTAATGGGAAGTTTCAGAGTAACAGCCGTGTTAGTCTGTATTCGCAAAAAGAAAAGGAGTACCTGTGGCACCTTAGAGACTAACCAATTTATTTGAGCATAAGCTTTCGTGAGCTACAGCTCACTTCATCGGAACATCCTCATCAGAGAAGGGGGGTCAAGGACTCAAAGTGCATTCCTCACTCACCATCATCAAAGGAAAAGCCCATGCAGGTATAGACAAACAGTCAGCTTGTTTTCTGTCAGATGAAGCTATAAATATGGATTCAAGGAAAGATCCTTCTCTGAACCATTTGGATTCTTACAGGGAAGTGTACCAGTTGCAAACCAGAGATCCCCAGAGACATTTTGGGAAATTGGTAGTTTATTACATCACTTCCAACATTTGGAATTACAAACTTTGATTCACTTATATATCCACCACACACACACTTTACTTGCTTTAACCTCTCAATAATTCTCACTTCCTTTTCTTAGCTAAAAGATCTTTAGTTAGTTTACTATAGAATTGGCTGCCAATATTGTCTTTGGTGTAAGATTTAGAGTACCAATTGATCTGGGTAAGAGACTGGTTGGTCTCTTGGGACTGGGAACAATCTGATGTGGGGTGATTTTTGGTTTAAGTGACCTTTTATCATCAGTCCAGTTTGTCTGGGTGGCAAGACAGAATGGTGAATTTAAGGGGACTGTCTGTGACTCCATGGTAAAACTGGTATAGTGATCCAGGACTTCACCTTTGTTACTGGTTTGGTGAAATCTAAATTATAGAATACACCATTTTGGGATGTTTGCCCTGAGGTCAGCACTCGCAGTTATGAGGCGCTCCAGACAGCATCCTCTGCCCTATTTTCAGCTGTTAGCGTTTTTAGCTTCTGTTAATGAATTTTAAGTACTTCCTTAACATCACTGGTCCCTGCAAAAAAATTGCTGCAGTTACTACAGGGATGTTATGAGATGCCAAATGTGAGGGCATGAAGCGCACAGGACTATCTCCGTGTTAAAAAGTGGTCCACACTAAAGATGTAAATATCGTTTAAAAAGATAACCATTTAAACTATTAAAATTATATTGTTTAACTGGTTAATCAATTAAAGGGAGAGGGCTGCAGGTACCTAGTTTGTCCCGATGCGGCCTCCACAGACTCTCCGTGCCACCCCAGCAGCAGCTTCCCCTCCCTTCCCTTATCAGCACACCATCCGCTTCTGAAGCCGAACCCCTTCCAGTGGCACGGGGGAGACCGAGGACTACTTTACCCCCTCAATGGGGCCTGCAGCCCCAGCCCATCCCCCCCAGCCTAAATGTGCTCCCCCTGCCCAGCCAGCCGGCGCAGGGACAGGAGAACCAGTTCAAGACCCACATGCAAGGGGTTAACAGTAAGGGTGGGTTTACCGTAAGACTAATACTTACCAGTTAACCATTTAATATTTTACATCCCTAGTCCACACTATGAAAAAATTTGAGAACCTCTAATCTGCAGAATGCATCAGTGCATTGGCCTTGCTCCTGAACCTTTAACACCGCTCTGACTATATTAGACCAAATGCCAACAACTTTAGTTCTTTGACTAGCTGTAAATTCAAATAAGAAACACAAGGAGCAAAACTCCCCCAGTAATTTTAACAATGCAAGAACTGCTCAGTCTGTGTTGATTTCTGTTCCTATTACAATCACTTTTATGCAAATTTAAAACCTAAGCCATACTACAGAAAATAATTTCACAACTTGCACATTCAGAATAATCTGTAACTGAAAATGCATCTTAGAAATATTTGAAATGACAAGCTGCTTCTAAGCAACAGTAAAGAATAATTACAACTCTGAAACAGACACCTAGCTAACAAGAAATATACTATTGTATCAGACAAGCAATTGGGAAGAAAAATCACACATGCACATAAAACAGTCTATTCAGTAAATTTTCAGAAGACACTAGTCTAGACCTACGATTAACCACACCATTTAAAATTGTGATTAACTTCATGGCTGTCACAAGAGCAAGCTCTTGTTGTTTAGTGCATGCATTTCTCCCCCAAAAGTAACAATGGAAGTAACAGTGATAGAAAAAGATGATTCTACACAGCAGCATTAGGTAGGATTTCTGCTCCAACTAGTCAGCTAGATTTCTGGTCAGCCTGGCAGTTTACCTGTCAGTCCTGCTACTCTACCACACACACGTGTGTTATTTTCCCAAATCAGAAGGTGGAGACAGCAACAATGAAAATGGATCATATTGTTACCTGAGTTTCTCTGAAAGGCACTGCTCCTCCCAAAGGGCTATTTCCCTGCCAAATTTCAACTATTTATCCCCACCCATTTCAATGATAGAGCTGTTCAAAGAAAGTTCAGATTTTTTTTTTTTTTTTTTTTAATCATAGAAATGTCAGGCTGGAAGGGACCTTGACAAGTCATCAAGTCCAGCCCCCTGCACTGAGGCAGGACCAAGTAAATCTAGACCACCCCTAACACATGTAAGTCCAACCTGCTCTTAAAAACCTTCAGTGATGCGGATTCCACTGTCTCACTTGGAAGCCTGTTCAAGTGCTTAACTATCATCCCTGATAGTTTTATAAAACTTTTCCTAATATCTAACCTAAATCTTTCTTGCTGCAGATTAAGCCCATTACTTCTTGCCCTACCTTTGGCAGATGTGGCGACCAGTGGATCACAGTGCTCTGTAACAGCCTTATCAGGTCCCCCAGCACCTCCACCTTCTTTTCTCAAGACTAAACATGCCCAGTATTTTTTAACCTTTCCTTCTACGTCAGGTTTTCTAACCCTTGTCATTTTCACTGCTCTCCTGGACATTCTCTGCCATTTGTCCATATGTTTCTTAACATGTGGCGCCCAGCACTCAGCAGAGTGGACAATTACCTCCCGTGTCTTACACACAGCACTCCTATTAATACACCACAGAATGTTATTAGCCCTTTTTTGCAACTGCATCACATTGTTGACTCATTCAATTTGTGATCCGCTATACCCCCAGATCCTTTTCCGCAGTACTACCAGATAGCCAGTTATTCCCCATTTTGTAGTCGTGCATTTAGTTTTTTCTTCTTAAGTGAAGTACTACGCACTTATCTTTACTGAATTTCATCTTGTTGAATTCAGGCCAGTTCTCCAATTTGTTAAGGTCTTTTTGAATTCTAATTCGGTCTTCCAAAGTGCTTCCAATCTCTCCCAGATTGATGTCATCTATAAATTTTATAAGCATGCTCTCCACTCCAAAGTCATTAATGAAAATATTGACAAGTACTGAACCCAGGACAAACCCCTGTAGAACCCCATCAGATACTTCTAGTTGATAGGGAACCACAGATAACTACTCTCTGTGTATGGTGTCTCAGCCTTTTGTGCACCCACCTTATAGCAATTTCATCTAAACCACATTTCCAAACTTTGCTTATGAGAATGTCATGTAGAACTGTGTCAAAAGCCTTACTAAAATCAAGATATATCACATCTACTGACAGGCCAGTAACCCTATTCGTTTCAATATCTTCAGTATCAGGTATTGAAGTTAGGCTGACTGGTCTATAATTCCCCCAAGTACTCCTCGTTCCCCTTTTTAAAGAGGGGTAACATGTTTGCCCTTCTTCAGTCCAATGGGACCTGACCTATCCTCCATGAGTTCACACAGATAAATGCTAATGGTTCCAAGATTGCTTCAGCTAGTTCCTTAACTATCCCAGGATGAATTTCATCAGGACCTGATGACTTCAATATATTCAACTTATCTAAAATATTTTTTAATCTGTTCTTTCCATATTTTGTCTTACATTTCTTCCCCCTTTGCTAATATAAGTTGTGTTGAGCATCTGGTCGTCATTAACCATTTTAGCGAAGTGTGAAGCATTAAGCACCTAAGCCTTCTTGATGTTTTCTATTACTTCTCCTTCCCCACTAAGTAGAGGCCATCACTTTTGTTTTTTTCTTGCTCCTAATATATTTAAAGATCCTCTTTTTATTGCCTTTTATGTTTCTTGGTAGGTGTAATCATAGCCTTTCAGATGTTGTCCCTATATGCTTGTGCTACTCTTTTATACTCCTCCTTAGCAATTTGTTCATGTCTCCACTTTTTGTAAGATTCCTCTCAGGTCATTAAAGAGCTCCTAATAGGAAGAATAGAAAGAGGGCCAATATGGCTCTCTCTTTCCTTTATATCAGGAGTCTGCAGTTGTGCCTTTAATATCGTCTCCTTGAGAACCTGACAGCTCTCCTGAACTTTTTCCCTGAGATATTCTTCCCATGGCACCTTACCTGCCAGTTCTCTGAGTTCGTTAAAGCCTGCTTTTTTGAAGTCTGTGATGGGGTGGACTAGGTCCAGATGTCCCATCTCACCCCTCCCCAGAGAAGAGCAGAGGAGAAGTCCTCTAGGTAGCCTAGAGTGGCTGCAGGGGAAGCAGCCAAACAGAGGGACCAGGAAGGCCACTTAAAAAGAAGCAGCAGAACAAGCAGAGCAGTCAGTTGCTTCCTGGTGCTGGAAGAGGGAAGCCAAGGTTCCTGGCTAGCTGGAAGAGCAGCAGGCAACATACAGCTCCATGTGGGCAAGACTGAGCCCAGGGGAGGCTGCCGAAGACTGATGAAGCTAAAAAGGAGTTCCTGACAGGCTGCCGAGCAAAGACAAAGAACCTAGCCAGACCAAATGAGGGTATACCGCGATGGGCCCAGCTGGACTGTTATAGAGGGCAGTGTCTCCAGGGAGGAAGCCTTGGCAGAAGGTAAACACAGTATACCCCAGAAGGGATTTGTTTATTCTGTTCCACCTACAGACAGCGTGAGAGACTCAGCCGGAGGGATGAGTCACTGAAGACCTGCTGAAGAAACCATCGACCAGAAGGGGGCGCTTGTGAGAAGTGGATGCTACCCCATTACCACAAACCAAGAAACAGCAGGATCACATCCGACCAGAAGGGGCACTCATGAGAGGTGGGTGCCGACCCTGTTACAAAGTCCATTGTCCTCATTCTGCTGATCTCATGCCTTCCTTTCCTTCTACTCATGAAAATCATTTCATGACCATTTTCACCCACACTGTGTTCCACCTTCAGACTCACCACCAATTCCTCCCTGTTGGTCAGAATCAAGTCTGTTCCCTGGTTACTTCCTCCACTTTCTGAAACAAAAACTGTCCTCAATACATTCCAAGAACTTATTAAAAATGTTATGTTTTGCTGTATTACTTTTCCAAAAGACGTCAGGATAGTAGAAGCTCATGATCAGTACCATGTCTTGTGTTTTGGATATTTCTGTTATTTGTTCTAGAAATGCCTCATCAGCCTTCTCTTCCTGATTTGGTGATCTACTGTAGACCCCTACCATGTCGTCACCCTTATTTTTTTTTACTCCTTTATCTTTACTCAGATATTTTCAACTGGTCTGGCCTCTCATTTCCTCAGAACAAGTGTATATATTCTTGAGGTTTAATGCAACACCTTTTCCCTTTTTTACCCTGCCTGCCCTTACTGAACAAGCTATACCCTTAATACCAATATTCCAGTCATGACACTTCTCACAACACCAATTAAGTCATAATTTAGCTCAGGGACTAAGACTTCCAGTTATTTATGTTTATTCCCCATAGCCCTTACATTTGTGTATAGTCAATTAGTTGTCAAGCAGATTTCCTCACTAATTTCCCTCTTGTTGCTCCTATGACCCTATCATAAGTTTCCATGTCTCCCCCCAAAACAGCTAGCCCTCTGTTAAGGTCATTTCTTTTTACACTTACCTTTGGGCTTTTGTCTCCAGCACCTTTTAATCTAGTTTAAAGCCCTACATATCAAATTATTTCCCACCCACCACCCAACTTTCATTAAGAAAGCTGAACTTTTTGATCAATTTTCCAAACACAACCTCAAGGAGACTGGCTTGGAAAATGTCTGCCTGAAAGCTGACAGTTACAAGCAGATAAAAAAAGAATCAGAATGGAAACATTTAGGCAATATTATACTTGAGAGCTATATAGAAAGTCACTAAGGTGTGACAGTCAGCTGGTCTGATACTTCCCCATAACACATAGAAGCAGGAACTAACCCATTTGGCCTGGGCTTAGCTATTGTGGTGATAGGCACTGTACAAAACTGTAAGCTACACAGATACAGGTGACAGTGGAGAACTGGAAATCAAGACTCCAGGCACAAGACAATTAAATGGGTGTCCTTATTTTTTTCACTAAAAACAGAGTAACCAGCTGAAAACCAGCATGATAGTGAGTCTCTTATACAATGCTATTGTCTGTAGGAGGTTCCTTACCTTCATTGTATGGGACTGGATTGCCAATATTTGCACCAACCACATCAGCTGTTTTCAGAACATCTAAATCCATCAATATAATCACTCTCCTACAAACACAAAGTAAACAACAGTAAAGACTCTTGACATCTTCCTGGACACTTCTTGAGAGAGAAGCCCATATACAGCCCTAGGCTATAAATGTGTCTTTTGCATACACATAGGCACTGCAATCACTACAGAAGGCAGATTTCCTGCTGAGGCACTGTCAAGAAGAAACACTCCATTATCAACTAGAGATTTAACCATTTAGTAAATGCAGGTAGAAGTGGTGTAGATTGAAACAATACAGCACTTAATCAGGAAGAGCAGATAGCCATCAGAATGATGCACATGATGTTGAGATGTAGTGATACAGTCAACGTTACTGTCGGAGCACATAAAATGTGCTAGATCCCTTACAACTCTGCCCCATATGGCATAAAACTAAATACAAGTGAGCGTCAAATAGAAAAAGTGGACTGGGGAGAAAGACAGTGACAGCAAAAGTTCACACAGTTACACATTCATGCATGTATACAATCTTGAAGGTTTGTTACCCTACCTTAATTTGCAATAGAAAGTTCAAGTACTTTACCATCTGAATACAAAAACAACCACCACCAGGGCATGTCCTCATTCACACCCTCACCCACAGCGAGTAATTTTCAGTGACTGAAATCTAATGATTATGGAGTTGGATGCATTTTATCCAGTTATTTCCATTTAATTACTACACAGATATTAATATCTGCAACTAAACACACTGCAGCCAGGTATAGCAACTTTTATCTCTGCAACCCTCGAACAGCCATCACGATTACATGATGTGTCAGGAGAAACACATGCCTCCTCCCTCATGCACCATACACCCCAATGGATACACCTACTAATAATCTCAGAACAACAGCAGTTGACCTCTCATCCTGTATGTGAGATGCAGCAGCATCCACTAGTCAGATGCATTTGTGTGCCCATATCTAAATATACATGAATACCTTCCATCTTTCAGGCTGTTAACAATGTATCTGTTAACCTGGCAGATACAGTGGGCAGACAAGCGCTCCTCTTCAATTAGAGAGTTCAGCTGTGTAGCCAACATGAAAGCTGCAAAAAACAGAAGAAAAACCCTAAAATAACCAGCATATGCAGCCCTGAAAAGATGGTCGTCATAGCTAACTGCAGTCAATCCATTCTGGCCACTAGTCCTGCATAGATCTAAGGCCTGCCCCATTAATCATCTCACACAAACCAGTGCAATCACAAGTGAGAAAGTATGAATATATCTCTGGAACATAAATCACTTATTAACTCCCTAAAGTTTGAGAACAGAATACAACACCCTTGCAATGATATTTTGCCTTGTAGCCCAACCCCCTGAAGTAAAATTTATGCAGCAAATCAGAAAAAGATAGATTAAGATGAGCTGCTAAATGGTTCTTGGACCTCACCACTATTAGGATAGTCCGCTAATCGCTGTTCTCCATAATTAACATGAATTCTTGGACGCTCTGCAACAACAACTCAGAAAAGTTGGATTTTGTTTGTAAGATTAAAATACAATTATAGATCCCAGAATCTAAATAAATTTAAATAAATAAATTCTATATCCTTCACACACTCCTTTGGAACTTAGTTCAGCAGCAAAAACCACTCTGTCATTAATTCTGACAATTGGGTGCAGTTATTAGCCATGCACTTGTAAATTCTCATCACTATGCATTACTTACAGGAAAGTGTGTTCACCCCATCGCTCATCAGCACACGGTAACGAGGTGGCCCATTTCCTGTGGCTATGGCACGGATGTTCTAGAAGAAAACACTTGAATTCTTAGCCCTTATCTGATTTTATAGGCACACAGAGAAAGTATGAGATCACACCTATTGGGGAGAGCTTACTCATAAAGCAGAAAACTAAGATAGACAGATGACAATCAATTAAAGCCAATCTCAGATGGACTAAAACATGCTTGCTCAGATTCATGCCAACGAGCCTTTCAGTGCTCCTTTGCTCACCTACAAGGCTTCCACCTCTTCATGTCTGAATTGGATTGTAAACTCATGGGAGGGGAGTTGTCAGGCACCTTATCTTTATGGACTCGTGGATCAGCATGTACAATTATAAGTACACTAAGCTACGGATAATAGGAATAAAATAACACTTGAGGGAATACTCACAATGACTTGGAGGACAGGCTTTAAATTATTCTCTCCCTGCATTATGGCCTATAAAAGAAGATAGAGGATTTAATCCTTTTGATTGGAAAACATTTTTAGAGCTTTGTGACTGAGGAGATTAGCCAACAAATAACTGGACTAATTATAATAAACTGTTCCCAAAACAGGGAATCAAACTTGGTTAGTGTGCCAACAGTGTGAACATCCTCAAAATTTCTATTCATTGTATAAGCGCGTCCTGATACAAGGAAAAGGACAGACCATTTGTTGAGAGAAACATTTCACCTCAGAAATCCCTGCACTTTATGGGAAGCGACAGGCTGATTTACTAGTTCATCAATTCTCACACAGTTGCCTGTTGAGCATTTTCAGGCAGCCGATGGAGCTGCTGCAAGTAGTTATACTTCCTACAAATTGTAACTTAGCCAAGGAACCTAGAGTTCCCAAAGAGTTCAACTATTTTTTTTAAAGACCATCTCTTCCCTTTCCACATTTCTCTGTTTGTCAGGGGTGGGCAAACTTTTTGGCACGAGGGCCACATCTGGATATGGAAATTGTATGGTGAGGCATGAATGCTCATGAAATTGGGGGTTGGGGTGCAGGAGGGGGTGAGGGCTCCGGCTGATGGGTTGGGGGTGTAAGAGGGTCCTCTGGGCTGGGACCAAGGGGTTTGGAGGGTGGGAGGGGGATCAGGGCTGGGACAGGAGGTTGGGGCATGGGAAGGGATCAGTAGTGTAGGCTCCAGGCACATTTACCTCAAGCAGCTCCCAGAAACAGCAGCATGTCCCCTCTCCGTCTCCTACGCAGAGACACAGCCAGGTGGCTCTGCGCGCTGCCCCATCCAGAGGTGCTGCCCCTGCAGCTCCCATTGGCCATGGTTCCCGGCCAATGGGAGTTGCGGGAGCGGCAGCTGGGGAGGAGGCAGTGTGCAGAACCCTCTGGCTGCCCCTACATGTAGGTGCCAGAGGGGGGTACATGCCACTGCTTCTGGGAGCCTACAGAGCCACGGCACATGCGGAGGGGGGCAAGCCCCAGACCCCGCTCCCCAGGATATTGAGGGCCAGATGTGGCCCCTGGGCCGTAATCTGCCCACCCCTGCTCTTTGTTGCATATTTCTCCGGTGTTGAATTCAAGTGTGATCAAATTGGCAAAATACCAGAACTGGAGTAGTAGTAAACACGCAGGCACAGAACTAGACCACAAACAGTACCCAAGAGTTGGGGCAGAGAGTGCTATGGGTAATTTATTTTTTTGTTATACTTTGTAGGGTTGTTGCTCACTCTCTTTTGCTCATTTAACCAATTGTCAGAGGTGCGCTGAACAGATGACAAGCACTCCCTTCTAACTTTATAAACCTCAAAAATAATAGAAGTGAAATTATGGACAGGCAGCAAGAATAAACAGCTCAGATACAGAAAGGCGGGGTTATAACTAACCAGCTGCTCCAACACTTTAAAGAATACAGAAATCCACAGCCAGGCGGATACTATCCAGCTATAACTTCAGGGCCAGAAAGGGAGGTATGTGTGACAAGGATTGCTGAGGAAGTAGCCATGGAGTGGAAGAATGTAACAACCCAGGGGTGTAGTGAAGGGGTTCTCAAACTGGGGGTCATGACCCCCCCCGAGGAGTTTATTATGTGGGGGTCATGAGCTGTCAGTCTCCACCCCAAACCCCACTTCGCCTCCAGCATTTATAGTAGTGTTTCATATAAAAGAATTGTTTTTAACTTACAAGGGGAGGTCGCACTCCGAGGCTTGCTGTAAAGGTCACCAGTATAACAGTTTGAGAACCGTAACGAAAGCAGGTCCAGCACAGGCGCCGACTCCGTGGGTGCTCCGGGGCTGGAGCCCCCACGGGGAAAAACTGGTGGGTGCCCCCGCCCCGCCTCCCCCGAGCGCGCCCCCGCCCCGCCCCGCCCCGCCTCCCCTCCCCCGAGCGCGCCGCGGCGGCGAGCGCCGGGAGGGAGGGGGAGGAGCGGGGATTTGGGGAGGGGTCCAACGGGGGGGGGTGGAGGAGTTGAGGCAGCGACTTTGGGGGCAGGGACGGAGGGCGCGGGCACCCCCCGGCGCCATGAGGAGCTGGCGCCTCTGAGGGCCGGAGCGGGGTGGAGGGGCCTGTCCGGCCGCTTCCGAGAGCGCTCGGGGCCCTGCCCCACCCGAGAGCAGTTACTCCACTCGGCGCCGTGCGCTACCCTGCCTAGCCTCTGGGGGGGCCACAGGACAGGCCCCGCGCCGGGCCCCTGCCCCCGAGCACTGACCACGCCCATCTCGCCCCCCCGCCCCGTGGGGCCCAGCCCCCACTCCTTCCCACGGGAGGAGGTGGAACCGCAGCGCCGCCGGGCGGGCTCAGGGCAGGCCGGGCGCCCGCTCCCCGAAGCTCCTCACCGCGATGGCTCCCTCGCTCAGCCGCGCGCTCATGGTGCGTAGCCTCCCCGACCGCGAGCTCTTCGCACTCCCGCCAAATCCTCCTTCTTGCCGCTCAGCCGTCGCGCGACGCCACCGCCTCAGCACGTACGCTCCGCACGTGTAGACGTCACCGGTGCGACACCCGCTATTGGCTGGCGTGCTCTGTACGGCGGAAGTGATCCCCCGGCCGGTCGTCGGTGTGCGCCGCCATGGGCTCCTCCTGACTGACTCCGAGTCCCGCGGCTGAGGAGCGTGACGGAGAGAGCCCCGCCGGGCGGGGGTGAGCAGGCAGGGCCGTGTAGCCTTCTCGGGGCCGGGTGCGGGTCGGGGGGAGCTCAGCGGCCCGTGTCTCCAGGCGCGGGAGGGGTCCGTTCGCTGCCCGGCCCCGTCTCCCGGGCTGCTGTGAGCGTCGGGCGCCGTGTCCCGGCGGCCCCCAGTGGGGCCAGGACACGCCCCCTCGCCCACCCCGCCGCGGCGGGCACGCACGAAGGCGGGCGCGGGGCTGCCGCGGCCCCACTGGTCCTGACGCCGCTGCTGCCAGCTCGCAGGGCGGCTCTGTCCGGCCGGCGTCTTCCCGCCATGGATCTGCCCGCGGAGCAGTGGAAGGCGTACGCCCGTCGCAGGTGGGCCTCGCTGGAGCCCGGCCTGCGGGAGCAGCTCTCTCTGGCCGTGCCGCCTGGGGACACCTTCCTCCTCTGCCTGCCCCTCTTCCGGTGAGTAGCCGCCCGCCCGGCCGCCCGCCCGCGGCGCTGCCGTGTGGCCGCCGGCCCGTGACGCGGAGCTTTCCCTCTCCCCGCAGGGCCGCGGACGAGGAGTTTTTGCGCAGACTGGCGCTCGGGAACGGGGTGGGAAAGGATCCGAGAGCGGCGCTTTTCTACAAGCAGGAGGGGAACAAGAGGTTTCAGAAAAGGGAATACGCGGCTGCACGGATCCTCTATTCCAAGGTAGAGGTGCCCAGTGGTTCACGCCGATGGAAACACGGGTGCTTTGAGGGCACTTCGGCCTCAGGTTCATCTCGCGGTAGGCGGTGTGATGTGGGGATAACTTTGCTGGGACTCCCAAGGCATGCTGCGCTGTTTGTGGCTCTTGTGAGAGATGTCTAATGCGGCTGTGTACGGTGAGCAAGGAAACGGCGTTCTGGGGCGCCCTCGGGTAGAACCGTCAGAGAAGGTTTGTTCTGCGCGTACCCTGCGTGTAGCCAGCCAGTCTTCTCTCGTCACGGCTATAACCTGACCACGGGTCAGTCCCATCTCCGCTCTGGGCTTGCCAAGTCACTGGTTGCTCTTAGCTCAGTCTGGAAAGGTACTAGCAGTCTCAACTCCCAGTGATTTTCACAGGAGCTGAGAATGCTCTGCACCATTCAGGATTGGATCTACGATCTCTGTGATCTCTAGTTTCTATATATGCAAGATAAAAACATCTTCCTCACAAGGGTGTTGAGGCTTAATTTACAGGCTTTTGTACAGCATATTCGCAAAAAGAAAAGGAGTACTAGTGGCACCTGAGAGACTAACCCATTTATTTGAGCATAAGCTTTCGTGAGCTACAGCTCACTTCATCGGATGGAACTTCAGCTGTAGCTCACGAAAGCTTATGCTCAAATAAATGGGTTAGTCTCTCAGGTGCCACAAGTACTCCTTTTCTTTTTGCGAATACAGACTAACACGGCTGCTACTCTGAAACCTGTAGAGTGTATTGTGATCCTTGGATTGAAGACTCTAGAGAAGGGCAAATTATTATGATTGATAGATTTTTAAAGCCAGAAAGGGCCTTTCTAATCATCTAATCTGACCGCCTACAGAACACAGGCCATAGAACTTCATCCAGTAATTCCTACATCGAATACATTCTTTGTGATTAAGCTATAGTGTGTCTTTAAAAAGACATCCAGTTTTGGTTTAAAGATTTCAAGTGATGGAAAATCCACCATGTCCTTAGGCAAATTGTTCCAGTGGTTGGTTGATCTCTCTGTTAAAATTTTGCAATGTGTTTCAAGTCTGAATTTAGTCTAACAGAAAAAGGCATAATGAAGTGTTCGTGTGCAAGTACTTATAGACTGTGATTGAATCATCTTTTAACCATATAGTAACTAAATAGATTGAGCTTCTTAAGTCTTTTGCTGTAAGGCAGGATTTTCAGAGCTTGAGTAGTAATTTTTCCATTTTCTGAATCCTCTCCAATTTATCAACATCTCTCTTTGAAGAGTAGGCATCAAAATCAGGAATACTATTCCAGTAATGGCTTCACTAATGTAATCTACAGAGATAAACTACCTCCCTGCTCCTCTGTATTCCCCTGTTTAATATATCCAAGAATCTCACAAGCCCTCCTAACCACATTATGATGTGGAATAAAGATGGAAGAGGTCAAGATAAGCAAGATTGGGAATGAAAATCTCCAGTACACTAATCCAGTGGTTGGCACATAACAGGTTGAATTGACTCTTTACCCCACTACTCTCCCTTTCCCAGCCCTGACCACGCACATTTCATGTCCCAGAACCCAAGCTGCCCATAGAACATATACCAATCCCTCTTTCTCAATGTGCCAACTACTCTTTTTGGTCTTTGCAGGCAGTGTCCCACAACAGCCCAGAAATGTCATTGTGTTATGCCAATCGCTCTGCAGCCCTCTTTCACTTGGGTCAGTTTGAGGTAAGTCCTAGATTTGACAGAATCAAGGACAACCCAGCAGCTATTCATTTTGAAAACTGGGTATAGAGAATCCGGTAATGGCAGTGAAGTTTTTGCAGCTATTCAATTGTGTTTTATATGCTGTGCCACAACTTCAAAAAAGTGGCATGCTGTGTGTTTCTGAAGGTGCCAGCACTGCGTAATCCCCCTATATGTTTCCCAAAAGACGGCAGCAGTCAGGCTAGTTGAAGGTGTTTAAATGAAGTGCCACTAAATTGGAAAAGGCCATACCTCAGTGGGAGACCATTGCTCAACATTGTGTGCTCTTGGTCCAAAATAGCCTAAGATGGCATTTGGGGATGGCTAGAGTAGGATTTCTCTTTTGGAATCTGAGCAGTGGATGATATTAATCTGGTTTGTAATGTGTTCTTGCTGCTGTGTTTGTAATGGTTTTTATGGTATAGTTTTAGTGCATGATAAGGGTGCCTAGGACTTGGTGTTGTGTCCTTAGCTCTTTATATAGCAAACATAATATGAAGAAACCACACTGGCACAGTGAAGTCCATATCCCCAAATTTACTAACTGTATACAACATGCAATGCCTAGCTACATTTATACACTGGTGCTCTGCATTCCAGTAGCTTTTAAAACCTAGAAGAGAGGGAAAGCCAGTAGAGGGCTTACTAACTAACTAAAGCTATATTATCCGAGCCCTGTACACTAGACCTGGGATAGGTGTTCTTGTGTTTATTTAAATCCAAATTATGATGACTAAAGAACAAAGTTTAAATACCAGAACAAGAGGCTGTGGTCCCATATGGTTTTAAAACTGCTTCAAGCTGCAGGTGCCTTTCTGAATTCCTGCGGAATCTCTTCACCCTTTCTCTCTGTGGGATGGTCTCACTTTTAAAGTGGCAGCACTGTATAAGACTTTACTGTGACCCCTGTTCAGTCATGGACCAGAAACTTAGTTAATGCAGTTCTAAATAAATGAAATGTGTCCAATCTCAGATGAGGCAGAAGAGTAAAAATCTTTCAGGCATTTTTCAAAGTCATTTAAAACGCCTCTTGTATTTGCTTCCAGGATTGTCTGGAAGACATTGACAGGGCTCAAGCCCAGGGCTATCCAGACAGATTGCAGCCTAAGATCTTGCTGCGGAAGACTGAGTGTCTGCTTCTTCTGGGAAGATTACAGGAGGCAGCAGGGGTCATCAGCAAGGTGGAGAGTAAAATAGCTATGGATCAGAGTCTGACTAGTACCACACGCCAGATTTTGCTAAGAAAAATCAGCCAACTTAAAGTGAAAGCACATGAGAAGGAGAGTAGCCCACTATCGGTGCCGGAAGCACTCAGCAAAACTCAAAAGGACTTGGAATTCTGGGAAGAAAATGGTAAAATTTCAAGTGCATCTTCATCTGTGAGCTTGAACTTTAACTCCTGCAAAGGACGTCATCTGGTTGCCACCAAAGATATTCTGCCAGGGGAGAACTTGGTGAAAGAGGAGGCCTTTGTAAGTGTGCTCAGCCCAGGGAAGGGTCTGTTGCTCCAGGACAGTGCTGAAACAACATGGGATACTAGGGTAACTAATGGGGACCTCCACTGTCATCGCTGCTTGAAGCAGCTCTTGGCTTCAGTGCCCTGTGGGGGGTGTAGCTATGCCAAGTACTGCAGCAAGAAGTGTGCACAGCTGGCATGGGAGCACTATCACAGTACAGAGTGCCCATTAGGGGCACTGCTGCTCACACTAGGGGTCTTCTCCCATATTGCCTTAAGGACTGTCCTAGTGGCTGGATTTGCAGAGGTTAGCAGCTTAGTGAAGCAGTTTCATGGAGATGACAAGGAACTTTACAAGACTGAAGCCAGAGGTAAGAGTCTGGATGAGACACAAGATTCCACAGCTGGCATGGAGGGTCTCTCTGAGAAAGCAAAGCCTTTGATTCCTGGTTGTGAGGATGATGGACAGTACCAGGGTTCTTACCAAGCTGTCTTCAACCTTTTGACCCATGCTGAAAAGCACAGCCCTGAACACAAGTTCCTTTGCAGCCTGAGCATAATAGCCATATGCAAGAAACTGCTCGACACAGATCTGACCATTTTTAGTCAGGAGTCATGTGAGAGCCAGTCCAAACTGAAAGCACATGTGAAGTTGTCTGCTGAATTGTCTCCGGAGCTGAAGATTCTGGGAGAAGCAATGCTGAGGCATATGTTGCAGCTGCAATGTAATGCTCAAGCAGTGACTGCAATCCGGGAGTCAGGTCAGTGAGAAACTGTACTCTTCTCTCTTGTCCTCGTTGGATTGTCCTTTGGGAGGGATATAGTAAATGAATGAGCACTCTTAAAGAGATCACACTGCACTTGGGTAAACTTTGTGTAAGTATCTTATCTCCCTAAAACCTCATAATCTCTTTTACAATGGAAACTTCCTTATTCTTTCCTAGTGGTATGCCCAGCATAGAATCATACAAATGTAGGGCTAGAAGTGACCTCAAGAAATCATCAAGTCCAGCCCCCTGTGCTGCGACAGGACCAAGTAAACTTAGATCATCCCTGCCAGATGTTTGTCCAACCTGTTTTTAAAAACTTGCAATGATGGAGATACCACTACCTCCCTTGGAAGTCCATACCAGAGCTTAACTATCATTATAAGTGAAAAGTTTTTCCTGATATCTAACCTAAATCTCCAGGATTGCAGATTAAGCCCTTTATTCCTTGTTCTACCTTCATGGAGAACAATTGATCACCATCCTCTTTATAACAGCCCTTAACATATGTGAAGACTGTTTTCAACACCCCACCCCACCACCCCCGCCAGTCTTCTTTTCTCGACTAAATGACCATTTTTTTAACCTTTCCTTCTAAAAGGTTTAGAAAATCTGATTTGTCATTTTTATTGCTTCCTCTGCACACTCTCCAATTTATCCACATCTTTCCTAAACTGTGGTACCCAGAAATGGACACAGTACTCCAGCTGAGGCCTAACCAGTGCCGATAAAGTGGGACAGTTACCGCCTGCATCTTATACATAATGCTCCTGTATATACACCCTAGAAAGATACTAGCCTTTTTCACAGCTACATCACATTGCGGACTCATTCAATTTGTGATCCATTATAACTCCCAGATTCTGTTCAACAGTACTACCAACTACCCAGTTATTTCCCATTTTGTAGTTGTGCATTTGATTTTTCTTTCCTAAGTGGAGTACTTTGCACTTATCTTTATTAAATTTCATCTTGTTGAATTCAGACCAATTCTCCGATTTTTTCAAGGTTGTTTTGAATTGTAATCCTGTCTTCTAAAGTACTTGCAACCACTCCCAGGTTGTTGTCATCTGCAAAGTTTATAAGCATACTCTCCATTCTGTTATCCAAGTCCTTAATGAAAATATTGAATAGTACTGAATCCAGGACTGACCCCTGCAGAACCCCACTGGATACGCCCTCCCAGTTTGACAGTGAACCACTGATAACTACTCTGAGTACAATCTTTCAGCCAATTTTGCACCCAGCTTATGATGATTTCCTCTAGACCACATTTCCCTAGTTTGATAGATAACTAGGCTTGGAAGGATTAGATTTTTTTCAGCAAATATCAGTAAACATCAGTTTCACCATACACACAGAAACAAACAAAATACTTCAATCAAAATTTACAAATAGGGAAAGTAAGAAAAATGCTGCTTGAGAACTATTTTGATTTGAGTTTGATTTAAGGATATTTACTTTGTATATTTTCACATGGGATGTTGACAGTTTGTGGTTTAACAGCTATAAAGCTTTAACTTTTTGAATCTCAATGTCTACTGCCATTTAATGATTGTCTGACTCCCCCCATAATTTCTCATAGCTGTGAAATTTTAAATCAATATAAATCGAAAAAATTGCTTATTACCCATCATTTTGCACACATGAACATTGAAATTGATAAAAATTGGGGGGAAATGCTTAAAAATACACATCTATTGGCAGAATTAGATTATTTTTTATCTTTTTATAACGTCAAGTATAATGACATTATAGAGTAGACCTTAGGGAATCTGCTCTTCGTTTGGATGCAGGGAGAAATGATTTGGATGCAAAGATTTCTAAATTTATAATTTTAAGTTCTGTTTTTAAAAATACTTCAGTTAAACAGCAGCTAAACCAAATATTTAAACTTAGTATTTGTATTATAGTAGCAGTCTAGAAGAATAGAACTTACCTTCAGCAGTCTAGAAACTCTTTGCTTTCCCTGTGGATTCAAATGGGGAGCTGATTACCCAAAACCATCTCCACATGGTCAGACTGTGAGCATGGCAGCTTTCAAATTTGTTTAGTAATTATTCTTTTATTATCACATTAAAACACCAAAAACTTTTTTTGCTGCTGATGTTTTGCTGTGGTTAGATTCAGTGCCTGGAATATGAGCAAAGTAGGTCACTAGGTCTGATTTCATGATGTATTTGGCCCTTTTTATGTTGTGTGGTCTTTAGAGTCCGGAGACAGCATTGTTGCAGATAGTGAGGAGGTGCGCCTGGCCACAGCCCTTTTCCCTGTCACCAGCCTCCTGAACCATTCCTGTGACCCTAATACTAGCGTGACTTTCAGTGGGACTGCTGTCACAGTCAGGGCATCGCAGCCAATCCCAAGAGGGCAAGAGATTTTCCATTGCTATGGTAAGTTGCAGTCCCTTTCAGGAATACATAAGGTACACAAGTGACCTTTCACCTCTGCAGTCCCTGCAGTATCATGGCCACAAGGGTAACATTTCCAAACATGTGTTTGGAGTTTCTCTGTTCTATCCACACATGCATGTGTGTGCACAACCCTGCATCAATGACATCAGCATGAGACCTCCTATTCCTGCTGTTTATCTCTTACGGTCACTCTCTAGTTGCATCTCAAGATGTGGGACCCACAGTTTATAGCCCTGACATAGAGGCACTGGGCCACACCAACCCCTTCTTCAATCCCATTAATTTCACTGCAAGGCCTCAGATGTGGGTGGGAAATCCAAAATGTAATGAAGCCACAGATTAAATAGGTTTCAGAGTGGTAGCTGTGTTAGTCTGTATCAGCAAAAAAAACCGAGGAGTCCTTGTGGCACCTTGGAGACTAACAAATGTATTTGGGTAAATTTGTTAGTCTCTAAGGTGCCACAAGTACTCCTCGGTTTTTTTACAGATTATATATTCCCTCTCAATCCATGGCAGGGTGGATTTTAGTCTGTAGTTAGGTATCCAACTTCCCTGCTTTCTTAATGTATCATCTCTTTGACTCATTATCATCCCTTTGTAGGGCCTCACCGATGCAGAATGAGGGCTGCTGAGAGGCGGCAACGGCTCCTTTGTCAGTATTTCTTTGAGTGTCAATGCCAGGCCTGCCTGGATGAGTTGGGGTCTGATGTCACAGGCATAGTAGCCACAACGGATATATTCTGCTGTTCCAGCTGCCATGCTTCAATGCAGGTAACTGTTTCATAATCACAACTGTGTAACTTTTGAAATGTTAGTAAAACTAAATGTTCTCTGCACTCTGGCATTGTACTGTGAGGGGCAAGGTGGGGATCTGAGTCCAGGGCCCCTGCTCTTAGGACTAGGCAGAAGTGAGGGATGGTCTCGTTATTCTCTAGCAACCCTCTTGGAAGACTTGTACTTCTCCAGCCTGTCCAGAGGGAAAGGTTGCCACAATCAAGGGGTCCCACTCAAGTACTGTTTTCTCCCCACCCCCCCAATCTTCCAGATGTTTGGAAACCCCTTAATGTGTCTGCCTTGTGCCCTTGCTCTCAGTAATCCCTTCACAAAACCCACTTCTCAAGGAAGGTTTATAAACTAAAAACAGTCCTACTAGGGTCCTAATAGGATCTGCGCATTACTCTCTTGCAACCACAAGATCATATGATCTTTGGGCTAATCCTCCGCCAGCCTCCTGGTGGTCTCTTTTCCTGTTGGTCTGGTCTGGTCTTCAGATTGTAAGCTCTTAGGGTAGAGACTCTGTTTCATCTGTTTTTGTAAAATACCCTGCACAGCCATGTTGTTGTTTTTTTAACTTCTAAAACAGCTGTAGAGCCATGAGCCCTCAAGAAAGAGGGAAGAGAAAGTGTGTATTTTCTGTGAAGATTAATTGGGTGGCTCATGCCCTATTTTGGCCTTATCTAAGCAGGCTCAGGCTGGCATCATTGCCAGGGCTACTCCTTCAGCTTTCTTCCAGAGATCTGAAGATATAACACCAGCACACAGACAGGCCCCTTTGTTTAAAGTGTGGCTGGGAAACAGTGCAATAGCCCTGTAATACACTACAGGGTGTAGAGATACACAACTCTATGCTTTCTGTGTGCAAAAATTATTGTAAAGGTGGCTTGGTCTAGATAATTTAGTCCTGCCTTGAGTGCAGGGTACTGGACTTGAAGACCTCTTGCGGTCCCTATGATTCTATGACTTCCACAGGGGGAAGATGTGCTTCGTTGTTCCAGTGGTGCTTGTACACTCTTGGTTGGCAGGGATTACCTCCTACACCAGTTATGGGACCTTCAGCTGCAAGTTAAAACAGCACTGGGACTTCTCCAAGACAACCAGCCCAGTAAGAGAGCCAGCCATCTGTCTTGGACGTTGTTCAGTTCATTACACAAGTAATCTTTATAGCAAGATCCTGGTCCCAGCCACCAGATGGCAGTTTTGCCCAAGCATTTAGGTACTGCTGATATGAAGCTGGAATCCCTGGGAGCACAAGTGGTAGGCTGCTTATGCTGCTGATCAGACTGGGAGGCTAAATCTCATGTTTGCTCCACTGGAATTTGAGGGAATTCAGGGAAATGTTAAAGGTTCGGGCCCAGACCCTATGTTCCAGAAGGTCCCCCTGCCCCCAGTGACTCTGCATTAGGTCAGACAGGCTTCAGACTGAAATAGAAATGGTGACCCTAGGTAATTCTGCAAGAACAACATATAAAGTCCAGGGCTAACTGCTCAAGGCTGGGGGGCGGGAATAGATGGACCCAATCTCACTTCATAGACCATGGCTAGCTGGCAACTGGCACCTGAAATGGGTTCATGTCTTGTGGAAAAGTGCTTTTGTTCCCTGGATTTGCAGATCAGGCTGTTGAGCTGCTGATGAGGTGCCGGATGGATGCGGAGAACTTCCTGTCTGCAGAGCACATGCTGGTGGGCAAGATTGAGGATCACCTGGCACAGGGTTATGCCACGCTTGGTAAGATGTCTTCCTGTCGCCTCTGGGGTCATTTTTGTATGGCTGGCCTATTAATTCTAATGTCGGTAGAAGGAGATTCCCTGATTGGTCTGTTCCCTTTCTCACCTCTCTTCTCTTATTGCAGCCCACTAAACTGACATAGCGGAATCTTCTTAGGAATCTAGTTTTAGCCACAGTCTCTATTCCCAGCCAACAGGGACTGGCTGTGTGACCTTGTGTGCCTCAGTTTCCCACTCTGTACAATAAGGATAACACCCCTCTGTGAGTCTTAGTTCACTAAAGTTGTAAAGTCCTTTGAGTTCCTTCCAGGGCAGTGGCTATAGAAAGGGAGCTATAATAATCCATTCTCTCTTTGGCCAGGAAAGTGGCAGGAAGCAGCGAGGCACCTGCAGCGCAGCATTCAAATTGTGGAAACTCGCCATGGACCGTCCAGCGTGGAAACAGGTCATGAACTCTTCAAACTGGCGCAAGTCCTCTTTAATGGGTAAAGAGCCCCATTCCCATGATCTCACCCTTCATTCTCCATCTCTTCCCTGCTTTAGTCCATGTCCTTGTGTCTCTGAGATGGGGATGTGGCAGGAAGTCCTTGGCATCATTAGTCCCTTTGCAAGATGTCTTCCAGGACTCCTGGATGTTCTGGCAAAGGGGAGACATCTGCCCTTTATCCAGGATGAGGTGGAGGCTGCGAAGTATTTGGATCAAATGAAAATTTCCTTCAGTTGGCTAGGGGCTCCACAACCATCTTGTGTTCCTTTTGGCATCCTTCCTACCCATTCCTCTGTCCCACTCCTGTCCTATCATCCCCTTTCCTGTTACTGCTTCTCTGGCATCCCAGGTACCATGGAGTGTTCAGGCCCCAATACTACAGTGCTGCTGACACTTCCTTTTAAAGTGACAGTGCCCCAGACGCTTTCTCTTCTAACCCATTGGCCAGCAGATCTCATTACTTTTTTTGTCGACCCCTTTTTTATCAGTATTTCTGGTTTAACTGTCTCCCACCTTGGCAAGAGTGGCAATAAGATAATATGGCTGTTTTTCCAAGGGTGAAGCACTTTGAGTTCCCCTAGCTAAAACAGGGCATTTACCTGATAGTGATGGGATGTGGAGGGTGAGTCCTACCCATGTGATCAGGCACCTCTTCCTTCTTTCACTGAGACAGAAATTCTCTGAGCTGTCCTGGCTTAGGGGGAAATGGAGGAAAGGATGAAGGGTGCTGAATGAATGACTTCATCAAATGTGCTGTGGGAAGATTGTCCCCTAAATCTTTCTCTCACTTCTTCCCTCTGTACTTCAGGTTTGCAGTGTCTGAAGCTCTGTGCACAATTCAAAGAGCAGAGACGGTTTTGTCTGTGCACTGTGGCCCTCAGAATGCCCAGGTCCAGGAACTGCAGGAGATGAGAGCCTGTCTGCTGGAGCTGCCCAGAAGCCTCCTTCACAGGGTTGAGTGACTAACAAAGGAAGCTGCCATGTGGCAGGGCAGCCATGCAAACAAGGCCTGGCTACAAGCTGGGTGAGCTCTGAAATGTCCCTAGGGAGGGCCAGGGAATCAAGCTGATCACTGCTGACATGGGAGAGGACACCACTGTGGTACTGACAGAAGGGCTGTCTCATAAAAATGAATGTTGCTGTAGAATTTCTTAACATGCTTTTGAGAGCCCATTATGCGTTTTTTCTGAAGTTGTGGTTCTTCCCTGGAGGGTTAAATGTTGGTCCTATGCACGCAGCCCCCCCCCCCCCCCCGCCCACAGTTTTCGAAAGCAAACAATAGTGGTGAAGTGCTTGCCTGCCATTCAGCACACCTATTCCTGCAAACATGAGAGACACAGGGCTGGAATGAGGCGGGCAGCAGGACAGGAAATGTAGAGCCACAAGATGAAGGGGATGCAATAGAACTTGGGCAAGAACAGTGGAGCTCACCAGAGGGGACATATGGTGATGTTGGAGGAACTCTGGGAAACTGGTATGGGGACCCAGTGCAAACTGAACCAGGGCCTGTGTCACAAGGGAGAACATTGCGGCGCTTTGAGATGTTCGTGGCAAAAGCTCTTTTATTGCAGCATGTAGGCATAAGATTTGCAAGTTAAAATCTGTGCAGCAGAGCAGGGACCCAGCATCCTTCCCAGTTACCCCAGCCTTTCTGGAGGACTCTAACATCGCAGGCTGCTGTCCATGGAACTAAGTGCTCCTGGGATCCAGGATTTTGCCAATAAAGAGGAGGGTTCCCGTGACATCATCCCGCAGCACAAATAGGAAAGGTCTGTCCAGATGGTAGTCAAGGGGGAAGGTCAGGCGAGCAGCATTCTCTACAGGGTTTGGTGTGGATCTTGCCCCATCTTCATTTAGTTCCAGGACTGCCTTGTGTTGCACATGAGAGAGCTTGGTGGATTTGGGAGAAATCTTGCTGAAGTCAGGTGATGTGAAGAGCGACTGGAGCCCTATGGGAAAGGAGGAAGATTCCATTAGCTAGGAAGAAGGGGCCTTCTGGGCGGGTGAGGAGACAGTGCTGCAGATTGGGGCAGTACTACTAGTGCTGTAGAGGGGAGGAGTCATAGGCAGGGTTGCCAACCCTCCAGGGTTGGCCTGGAGTTTCCAGGAATTAAAGATTGTCATGTGATGAAATCTCCAGGAATACATCCAACCAAAATTGGCAACCCTATTCATGGGGTCCATTGAGCTCATTGGGGGATGGTGGGAGTTGCCCCCAGGCAGAGCCTATATGAGAGATGGAAGCATGAGCTGCAGTTGTCAGTGAAGCGCATGGATATGACAGCAGGACCTAGCTTGTGACAATTGACTGCTTGTTCTCAGGAAGCTGAAGGAACAGAGCAGCTCTGCTCACTGCTCTGAGCCCCGGCAGCCTGCAGAGGGCCATGCTGTGTACCTACTCATTTCCTGCAGTGTGCTTCTAAGTGCCTCCTCAGAGCTCAGCTTCAGCCTGGGTATGCTCAGCACAGCGTGAATTGTCTTCAGCTCCCTGTCAATGTCACGGACAAACTCTGAGGTGAGACTCTCCTCAATCAGGGTCATGTTCTGGGTCACCTTCTGTGGCAGGAAGAACATAGCACTGACACCGCCTGTTAGTGGTAGCTGGGCAATCTGGAAGGGTAGTTTAAAAAAAAAAAAAAAAACATGGAGTTATCTCTAAACACACCAGCAGAATCTCCCAGTGCCAGCTGTGGTCTCTGAACCTTGGTTGGTTGGCCAGCCGGCCACTCCATCTACCAGGTTCTTCCTTCCCACCCTGCTTATCTGTTATACCACAAGTCCCCCTTGCCCCTCCACAATGCAGACTTCTGCCCTAAACCCTGTCCCTCCTGCTGTGAAAGGGAATGCAAAATCTCTCCTGTGAGAATCTGTACTGAATTGCAGTATTGCTGTGGGGCACCGTGGAATTCTCAGCTGGAACTTCTACCCCTATACTGATGCTGTGCTATGCACAGTCCCCAGTTCTGGGAGTCTGACCCAGGGTCAGCCCTGCCTAACTCACTAGCAACCTTTCCAGCTATTTCAGGAGCAGCCTTGATGAATTCCCAGAAGCAGCACTTTCCCTCCCCTGTCAGAGGGAGGATGCTTACCAGAGTGTGGAGCTCCACTAGGAACAGGAAGGAACACATTGTAAAGCGAATAACTTACCACTTTTTGAAAGGCAGTGAGTCAGAGAGAAACTTCTACAAGAGCCTGCCCTTCCCTGCAACCTATCACTTTCCTCCCTGCCCAGCTGGGGATGGCTGTACAGACTGGAAAGACGTTTGTGCTACTTAAAGATGTAGTTGCTTGCCATATGATCATGGGGATGTGGAGTTCTCTAAGAAAACCCAAAGCTCTCTGCCCTGGTGTACAATGTAAGCATAAGAGTTACAGGAGTTTGGTGGGAGGGGCAGAACTCACCCTCTAGTGGGGGGGAGCTAGTGAGTGAAGATGGATCTTTCCCTAGTCTTGGGCGAGGTGATTTTGCACAGGGACTACCGTCTCTTTCTTGCTCAGTCCTTCACCTGACCTTGCAGTTGAGTTCTGAGTCGAAGCCATATCGCAGTATGGCTTTGGGGTCCGACATCATGGGCACCTTCACAGATCTGTCTTCATCCAGGTGGAAGTCCTGCAGCATAGTCTTTGTAGGGTCAAACTTGGTCTCCCACTGTCCTATTTTTAAAAATAAAACAGGAACGTTCAGGAATAATGGGAAAACCTAAGGCCTGGGTGTGTAGCCAGTGGAATGGTTTTGTGGTTTCATACATGAAATAGCCCTTCTTTAGGGGATTGGTCTTGGTAAGTGGAGGATGATAGAAGTGAGAGAGCCAGTTACTGGGATCAGCTATACTTGCAACTTTGTCTTATTGTTACTGTTGGCTCTCTAGTCCCTTCCATCCCATCTGAGGTTTAACCAGATTGGACACGAAGTCATCTGACATATGCTGGTTGAGTGGAGGAGCAGTTGGGGAGAGCTGATATTTTATTTATGTAATTATAAATACATAACTATTTTATACTTTATATGCACAAATACAAGTGGTACTGCTAATCTCCACCTACCCTTTGTGTATTTGCTCGTTGTCTTGACTTGTTAACTCTCCAGGCCAGGGACTGTGTCTGTACCCCTGTTCAGGGAGCACCCAGCACAACGTGGCCCTGAGCCCGACTAGGCCAATAGCTTCTCTTATAATATAAATACTTGATGTCTGGATTCCCTAAAACGGCTCCCCAGTATCTCCTGTCCATGGAGAGGGGTGCTGTGGCAAGCACAGTCCCATCTGAACTGTTGATGAATCTCCTTCCATTGGGCAGGGCATTCTGTCTTTCATCCTTACAGGCTTTCATTTTCCTCCTTCCCTGACCCCTTTTTGCAAGCAGGTCAAGACTCAGCTTCCTGTGAGTAGTGACTCCTCCCCTGGGGAAGTTCTTTCCATGTTCATCAGGCATCTGTCCCACCTCCTTTACTAAACTCACAGTAGAGAATCTATATCCATGTGTTCAAAGAAGTTTCCTCCTGTCGCTCTGTCTTTCTGCCTACCTCTTCAGTGTGCTCTAGCCAGAAATTGACCTTCCCTCCTGTGTTTTCTGGCATGCAAATAGGAGGACCCCCCCCCCCCCCGTTTCCCCTGCCATGAATGACAGTAAGCTCTTACCTTTGAAATAAGCTGCCCCGATGAGGAAGATGCTGATGCCTGTAGGTATCTCCTTCAGGAATTTGACAATCTTTCCCTTGGTCTGTTGTTGCACCCAGTTGTTGATGTCTTGAAGGTCTGATTGGGCATTGCCAGTCAGCAACTTGGGCCGTGCTCCATAGGACTTCACCAGCCGGCTCACAAACCCAATTTTCATTCTCAGTTCTGAGGGCCAGAAAGACCATTACTGCGGCCTACTCCCTCTATCAGAGACTAAATCCCAAGGCAATGACATACAGCTGAAGGCTTGGCAGTGAGCAGCCCGCGCCCTTTCCTGACATACTTACAGATGTGTAAGCCAAGGTCTTCTAAATACCCATTGTTGTGATACACAGGCATGCGCAAACACCTAGAGAGTCTGACTAAAGCTGTGTGGGGAACTGATGTATTTATCTAAGTCTCACAGCCACATCCTATGCTGTCGTCTGGAAAAACCTTCAACTAATGGGTAAAGATGGGAGATAGGAACCAAAAGCCTGCCTGTAGCTGCCACTACTTTGGTGTCTGACTGTAGCCCTGTCCCTACACTCCTTATATGATTACAGCTTATTGAGGAGCTTGGATCTTCCTCAAGCCCTCAGGCTGACTGGGGGAAGTGGGAGATTTTAGCATTCTTATCAAGATGGTCTAGAGCAGAGTGAAACATGGCATTTTAACTGACGCTGAGGGGTCAAACAGTCTTATATGATCTGTCTTCCAGGCTGGGGCTGATCATTATAGTAAAGCAAAAGATATAATCAAACTGTATCTGGAAATGAAAATACATCAGATGGCTCCTGGGAGGTAGGCACAGCTAGAGTGAGGTTTAGAGAGGAGATGAAATTATCAAAGCAATTTTTTCTTGGGTCCCTTCTGTACCAGCAGCTCTGTTGCCAAGTGCCCTGTTGACACTTTTGATTTTAATAAACATTTTCCAAGCTCTATATAGGGACCCCCAACATTGTTACTGCATGGTGCAATCAGCACAGGGCAGAAGCAGTTGCTCAGGCTCCAGGCACAGCTGTGTCCCGTAACTGAAGCCATGGGTGCCTGTGACAGTTACCCATCCATTCTGCTCTACTGACTGCTGCTCAGGGACAAAAACAAGGTAGGTTTTTACTTTTCTCCACAACAATGCGGGTGGCACTTCTTAGGCCCTTTTCAGGTGCAGTGATGCTGGCCAGTAGCTCCTTGTAGGTGTTGTGGACCTCAGCCTTGTTAAGCAGGTCGTAGAAGAGAGTACGAGAAATCAGGTCTTCTGTTCGCTCTCCAGCACCTGCCAACCATAAATAAGGGAGCATGAGGCCCCCCTCCAGCCATGCTCGAGTATGCATGAGGAGGAGGAGGAGTAGGGACTCACCTAGTAAAATACCAGAAAGTGCAGTAGCCACACTGAAGGGAGACAGTAACACATTGGCGGTGGGAGTCTTGCTCGACTGCTGGCGATATAGGTCATAGCCAAAGTTGGAGACTGCAGCTGCCAGTTTGTTTACAGGGCTTTTGTAGAAGGGATCTTCCTCCTCAGCAGCCTCTGTGTTGCCTCCTTCAGGGGTACCAGAGTCCTTGCAGGCACAAGAAACACTTCTTTAGAATTGTTATGTATCAGAAGGGAGGAGCAGTAATGATAGCCAGAGAACCGTTCACCTTCAAAGTGCTTTACAGACATTCCTCTGTAAACTGGGGAAGTACTGGCCTTGTCTTACCATTGGGAAAACTGAGGATCACACAGTATGTCATAGGCAGAGCTGGGAATAGAACCCAGTCCTCCCTGCTGTACCTACTAGAGATCCCACCATGCTTTTACCTAGGCAGAGTAGGACTTACCTTTCTCATTTCATTGCCCATTATGATCCTAGGTTGTCCTTGGCAACTCTGGAGGATGGTGCTTAATATTCCCATTTAGAATTTTAATTTTGGAAGTTTTATGTTCCAGGTTTCTCACTCTCCTTGTCATGTTTTGTATCACGCTCACCTGCTCTGTAGCAGAGTCCTGAGATCTGCTGGGGGAGGCTAGGAGCCCTAACCACAGGAGAACAAACAGAGTCTGCATGATGGAACCTAGAAGGGAAGAACACAATAGAGCTGTTTGCCCTAGTCAGTCTGCCTACTTATTTGTTCCAGCTAGCTCTGTCTACTACACCTAGCAGGAACTGCATTTGCATCTCTGTCTGCAGCAGGACCTGGTGTGCACAGCTGACCAGTTGCAAATCCTCAGCCTTTGGCTTCTTCAGCTGCTTCAGCTCCAGCTGCTTTGAGCTTCTTGAGATTGTGGCATGCACATTTGTGGACACATGGGCAGGTGTGCCTGTGCCCAAAAGCAGAGGTAGAGATGTGATGCAAATCACCCTGGCTCTCAGACAAGACACCAGACTCCATGGCCCTGAAAGGTACTAGATCAGATCAGTGCACAAGAGACGCTTCTTGCTGCTTTACATCCCATACATTCAAATGTCAATATTCATACAAAAGCAGCAAGTGCAACAACTAACACTGGATGAAATAAAAGATAGTTAACGGGCTACTGCTGTTGTTCTGAACATGCATACACCCCCTGCCCAGCCCCCCAATTCCTAGCCTCAGTCTTGCTCACTGAGTAGCCCTATCCTTGGAGGATTACTGCCTGCATGAGCACCTTACTATCACTCTCACTCAGTAGCTGTTTAAATAGCAACATTGATGGGCTCCAAAGGGAGTCCTACGAACTCTTCCTCACCCTAAATGTATACCATGGGGTAGAGGCTAAAGCAGAGAGGAGGTAAAGGACAGGACTGGGCTTACTCAGGATTCCTGATAGGAAAAAACCACCAAGCTCCCTAGAGCCAGTAATCCTGTTCTTTTTCAGAAATCCAATGTTAACCTCTCCAGTGTCTGCATGGGAGGATTCTGTACGATGATGTGTCTGGCCCAAAGGGTAGTGTTACCCAAATGTTCATCCTGGGTAAATTAGAGCTATTGCAGGGATGCCATGTCCCTGAGGTGGGATGCCATGTCCCTGAGGTCAGATGCCATGGGCTGGGTGAAAGCCATGTTTATATAAATTCCAAAGAAATTAAAGGAAGGGCACTTGTATTTAACTAACCCCTGTGATCCAGTGCAGCCAGAGGAGTAGGAGTCTGCACATGTGTTTCAAATTAAATGCAGCTCTAAAGCAAACATGGCTGTTGGTAGAATTGCAAACTCTTAAAGCCACGTGTCCAAAACGACTACAATTCAGGGACCAGCCTTTCAGGCAGAGGATTCCCCTACAAGAAAAAGCTCCCCCAGACCCTCTCTCCAGAATAGCTGTTTTGCTTTAGGAAACACGATGTGCCTCTACAGCATCCCTGCCAAAGGAGATTTCTCTGTAGCATTGTTTCTGTTTAGAGCAGACATGAAACTGGCTATGCAGTCCAATTTCACAAAACTGCATCTATGCTCAGACACCATCGCCCACCCAGGAGAGCGGTATTCTGGATTTCTTTCCAGTGCAGAAAATATGCTCTGAGTAGAGCTGCTGTACTGAACCAAAGCAATGTTAGGTGGCGTGATGGTGGGTGTGAGTCGGGGACTTTTCGTCCCTGTGAGAGTGAGCCTTATGGTGGGGATTTCTGAGCAGGCCTTCCTCCTGTGGCACACGTGAGCAGAGAGGCTCTGGCTGGATGCTGTCTGAGGATGCCTGCTGCAAGCAGATTCTTCACCTGGCTTTACCACTATGCGTAGTGTGAGAGGTGTGCTCTGGGCTAGGCGTGAGACGTGGGTTTTCCATGAAGTGTGGTCTTTGTTCTGAAAAAAAGCTCTACAATACTCTGCTCCCAACTGCTCTGTGCTCCTGGGAGCATGAGAATGGAGCATGCATTCCCAGATCTTATCATCTTTGCCAAGATTGTCACCACCCTCATATTTCTCAGGCTTTGCCAAGAAGTGATTTCCATTTTAGAATGACAAAGCCCTGCTGAGCCGGAATGGGCCTGAACATCTGGATTCTATTTTTGCAGTTATGATGCACACAGCCAAAACTGCAGATAGAAAAAGTCCTTGCTGGAGCAGAGCTGGGGTGATTTCTAGCATGACTTTAAAATCTATAGCTATGTTTAAAAGGAGAGGAAAAGATCTAGAGCACACAGTCTGTGATGTTAGACTCAGAAAGAGCAGGTTGGGAAACAAGCTGAGAAGATACTTTCAAAGCGCGAATTGTCCGATCCCTGGATCTCTGCAGCTCTAAAATAAAACAGCATTTCCCCCAGGCTAGAGAGTTCTGAAGGTCTCTAACTATCCTTAAGCACATTTGAGTGTGGGATATCTCAGCCACCCCACCCATGAGGTCTGTTTCTCTCTATTGGGGGGTGTCTCAGAGCACCTCACCAAGAGGGTCTGACTCAGTTTTCTGCTAGACTTAGTTACTATTGCAAAGAAAAATATCTAACTGCAACACAAGTGCTAATTGATGCAGCATTGTAACCCCTGCCCATCCATGCTTGGTCCTCAGAGCCTTCAGGAGGGACCCTTGTTCCCAAGCACATTTCTGGCCCTCAATCCCTTCAGGAGGAGCCCCATGACATCTGGAGAGCCCCAGGCCCTCTGTGAGAGTCCCCCATTTCCAGCCTACTCCTGTTCCCCAGGAGGAATTCTACACTCCCCAGGCCATACCACAGCAAGGACCATCACTCCTGTCTCCCAGGCCCAGCAAGAGAGCTCCCCCCCCACCCCACCCCTGGGCTCATTCCTGTGCCCTTCCCATAATTCTGGGTACTCCCATTGCTACTAGCTGTGGGCCAACAGGGCCGGAAGCAAGGTGAATTGCTCCTTACCTCGGACTCCTCTCAGCCAGTGCTGTCTAATGTTACCACCCTTGATGAGAGTCTGGACAGCATGGAGTTTATAACAGCCACATCTGCTTTCTTTGCTGCCTGCCAGCAGACTGCCCCCAAGCCCAGCCTTCAGCAGGCTTCAGGTTACACTTCCCAGGGCTCTCTTAAAGTGGTCTGCTCTCATTTTTGATCCTGTGATTGTCACTGCATTGTGCTTGCTTTAACCCTTCACTTGATCCAGCTCCCAAAGCAAATCCCATTATTTGAGAAACAGTCAATGGTTAAAGCACAAAACTAAGAACCAAGTTCTCTGGCTTCTATTCTGTGCTTTGCACAAGCTCCTTGTGTGACTTTGGGCAAGTCAGCTCCCGTCGCAGAGCCCCAGCTTCCCCATCTGTAAAATGGGACTATTCCTTCCCTACCTCAGGGGGTTATAAAATGCTTGGTGATGGCTGTGTGGGAGCTGCAGTAGCATCATTAATATAGCAGCAACTTTAACATTGAACGTAGCAAGAACCTCGACCCAGCAGCAGGATCCAAATACTGATTTAAAGCAACTAAGGACCCAGGAGTGGCTCTAGCCAAGCTGCAGGATCAGTATTAACAAGAATGTTAATATGCTCAGTGAAGGAGAGATGGGATGGGACTGTGGCTATCTGACCATTGCCTCAAGCAGCTTGTCTAGAGGGAAATGCTGAAAATGTAGTGAAGGCAGCTGTGCCAAACCCCATATGGGGGATTGTCCTGGAATCTGTCCCTGCTGTGCTGCAGGCCTTACTCTCTAGGCAATGAGAAGCATAAAACTGACTTATTCATACATGCACTCATCGCCTACAGGCCCTCAGCTAATGGGAAGAGGGGATGACTGCAAACCAGCACCTTTGTGAGCAAAGCAAATAATCCCAGCTGGTTTCTTGTGGCTCAGTGCTGCTTCATTGACCATGGCCAAGCGAGAAAAAACAGTCTTCCTGAGCAGGAATAAGATGGACAGTTATGGCCTTATGTGGAAATTACTTCTGGACTTATATTGTAAGCAGAGATCAGTGGAAATAAGCTTGTCCCTGTGACCCCTTCTGCGTTCCCCTGAGGCTGAGTGATGCTGGTTGTTGGAGATTAGCAGTTGACATTTCCCATGTTTTTCTCCATTTCCTCTTTTCAATGTATGTGTTTTGTACTAAAATGCACTTTGTGGAAGGCTTTGGGCTGATTCTTACTAAGGCCTTGTCTACACAAGAAAGTTGCACCAGTTTAACTATAGGTGTGATTTTAACCCATGCAAAGGCTGTGTGAACACACCTATTTTGCTTTAGCTAAGTCAATTGGTCCTTTTCTATGTGGAGAGTTGTATCTGTTTAACTAAAGTTGTGAATTTAAACAAACTGTTAAACCAGTCCAAACCCTCCATGTGGACATTTTATTTTGGTTTGAGGAGCTTATTTTATTTAAAATAGGGCATATTCTTTCTGAACAGCATTAGGCTTTATGTCATGGACATTTTGTATGTTTGGTATTCATATGGATTTGCTAAAGTGAAGAAATTCAATAACATTTCAAATATGAAAGTTATCAAGAAATATTAATTTAGTGATGGCTTCACCCTATGGGCAATTGTTTTCAGGGAAGAGGTCCTGTACCTACATGAGGGAACAGAAATTTTATAATAGAGGGCTCTTCAATTTAGCAGAAAAAGTTATAGCGAGATCCAATGGCTGGAAGTTGAAGCTCAACAAATTCAGACTGGAAGTAAGTTATAAATTTAACAGTAAGGGTAATTGACCATTGGAACAGCTTACTAAGGGACATGGGAAATTCTCACTCACTGGAAATTTTTAAATCAAGATGGGATGTTTTTCTAAAAGACCTTCTCTAGTTCAAACAGGAATTAATTCAAGGAAGTCCTATGGCCTGTGTCATACATTTGAGTCTAGAAGATCACAGTCATTCCTTCCGGCCTTACAATCTATGATAGAGCTTTGCTTTACCAGAATAGGTTCAAGGGTCATCACCAAGATGTATGAATGTTAGGAAGCAAGAGCATTGTCCTGTGGTGGGAAGTCATGAGCCTGGATCTTAATAATATTTTGCATTTCTACAGCACTCCTCCATTAAAGAGCCTCAAAAGACTGCGCAAAATCTCATGAATTAATTTCAATGTAACAGATCATTTGTTGAACATAAAAAGTTAATTGTGCCTCATACACAGTGCAGTAGGAACTAGCCACTGTCCCCTGGAACAACATGAAGATGGGAGTATGAGAAGAAAAGCAGGAGGGAACTACCAGAATGAAGGGGAGTAGGAGGAAATAAGAACTGAGTTGTTCAGGGCTTTGAAGAGGAAGAAACATGTACATTCTGCACAAAGGGAGCCGGAAGGCAGTGGTGTGGAAGGAAGATGACTTTAGCTGCAGGATTTTGGATAGAATGGAATGCAGCAAGGTGCAAATCAAGGAGGAGGAAGTTGCAGTAGCCAAGGCAAGACCTAACTAAGGCATGGACCAGCATCTCTAAATTAAGGCAATAAATATGAGAGCAAAGCAATCTGAAATGTTCTCTGAGGGCCCAGGTAATAGAGCTGGGTTCCTGCTGGTTTACTTGTTAATTACACGGTAGAGTAATTATACCCTCTTTTTGACCAGTAAATGTCATTCCATGGGTCACAGGGCTGGGAATTATTCTTAGCTGGTCTCCCCTTAGATTTGGAGTCTGTAAACCATGTGTGGTGTCTATTGGTAATTGCAGGTTTGAGCCAGTTGCTTTCTTTGAAAAAGTTTCTTGTGTCCCTGAAGTCTGTGGTCAGTGCGTTGATCCCCCTCCCTCCAATCCCAACAGAAAGTGCAGGCCAGTCAGTGAGGGAGATGCCAGCAGGCAGCTTGCTGTTTGGTTGGGGCAGATCTACTCAGGAAAGGGGAAGCTGTTGGGAAGGTGACTCTGATTCTTTAGCTACTTCCATTCAAAAACAAAACCACTAAGGTATGTCTACCTGGTGTCTGGGAGTAAGTCCTTCAGCTCGGGTGAAGAGACTTGTGTTAGCAGGGCTCACGGTAGTGTGCTAAAGATCGCTGTGTCCATGTTGCAGCTTGGGCTCTGAAACCTGTGGGAGGAGGGTGGGCTTCAGAGCCCAAGCCACCCTGTCTACACAGCTACCTTTAGCTCACTACTGTGGACCAGGGTGGGAAGCTCGCTCCCAGATGCACTGTAGACATACCCTAGAATGACTTCCTAGAAGCAATGAGAAGCAGAATCTACCAACAAAGAGTGGTTCTAAATCCCCTTTGTCAGCAGGTAGACATTCACTGTTAATTGCTACAGAAACACCAAAACTAGCAAGACTAACATAAGACAGCTTAAGTTGCTGTGGGGGGGGTTGCTTTTCCCCAGAACCATCAGTCTTTGCTGCTTGGGTCAGACACACTGAATTATTTCAGAGCAGGGATTCAGTGAGCTGTACCCGTCTCAGAAGTGAACTTCAAGGTGAACACCATCCCTGTACTGATGGGAGGGAGTGACTCTGACCCCAAGGAGATGCAGTCATGTCCTGGAAGATGTCAAACTCCTGTAGCATTGTTCTGCAGGCTCAGGAGTACCCAACATAGGAGAACAAGTCACACGTAGGATGTGCCAGACCAGATTAGACCACTGATCCATTGAAGCCAGTAGCCTGCCAGCTGGCAATGCCCAATACCAATTCCTCCCTCAGAGGAAGGCAAAGACCAGCCAGTTGTGCTATGCTGCTAATGGGGAAACTTCCTTCTTGACCCCTACAGCATTCAGCTCAGACCCTATGGCATCAGACTGGATCTCCCCTCTCTTTGTATCCACCCACACTAGTGGATTCTCTGGTATGTTCAGCTGAGATTTCCAAAGAGGAATAGGCAATGTCCTTTTAGTGGTTCCATATTTACTAGACATTAATCTCATCCTGTGGCTCCTCATTCTGGTGGTGTGAGTTGGAGTAAGGAGAAAGGACTGCTCACTTCTCATGAGACCCTTTAGGACCTTCCATCCTTTGGTCAAGCCCCAGTAAGTCTTTTTTTTCCCTCAGTCTTTGCAGTTACTCCGCCTGTTTGCTGCCCTGCTATGCCCCTTTCCAGTCTCTGCCAGGTATCTCTCAAGGTGACAACTCAGCCAAACATCTTCTGTTTTACTCTTTATTATTCTGCCAACATAAAAATTACTAAAAAAACAATTTACAAAATATGCCTCCAAAATCCCAGGTGAAGGGCTGGTGCTAGGGATAGAAATAAACCCCCTCCCTTGTGCACACACCCAGCAAATCCCAGTACCCAGGGGGACAGGGGCAGGAATGTTCTAGGCAGAACCTTTATCAGAAGTAGTAGCTGAGACTCACATCCCAGGGAAGGCAACTGGCTGCTAGTCAGTTTGATTTAGCTGCCGTTGGCCTATATAGTGACAAGCAAGTCCTGCTATTTGGTCAATGTCCTGACCAAGGAATGTGCATGAGGGGCTCAGAAGGAAGAGCAGCTTTTACACTTCTTGTCTTTGTCCAATTGCATAGAGACATTGTCAGAAACTAATGAGTATTCAAGACAATGAAGTACCCAGCACTGCTGCTCAAGAGTGGTGCTGAGGGGCTCTAGAGAGCCCTGCCAGAGGGGACCCACTGGGATGGGGCAGAAGGGCTTCTGATGGAAGCCTGGTCAAGGGAGAGAGACCCTGCTACAGAGGTCTCACAGGCAGCAGTCCCAGGACTCCTAGGCACTGCTCCTCCCTTATTTGGGGATACTATTTTTGATGGCATTTTTCAGGTTAGGCAAGTCCTGTGGCTCTTTTCTCTGTTTGGCAGCGTTGGGATTGGGGTTCTGGATGCTGCCCACAAAGAGTGGGATGCCCGTTGTCTCCTCAAAGATGATGAAGAGAAAGGGTTGGTTGAGGCTGAAAGTGGAGAGTGAACGAGACATCATGACACTGGTGGCAGCTGATGCCTCCACGCCATCTTCTGCAAGCTCCAGGGTGGACTGGTGCTGGATGCTGGATACAAAGAGAGGCTCATCTGTGATCTTCTGCAGGTCTGGGGCTGAAAACAACTCCCCGAGGCCTAAAGAGAAATCAAATTGGGGTCAAACAGAAGACTGTCTACTCACTAGTTCGGGGCCATGGCATGCCATTGGCTCAGACATTCATTTCATCTTTGTAGAACAGTGGTTCTCAACTTTTATACAGGTGATGCCTTTCACATAGCAAGCCTCTGAGTGCAACCCTCCCTTATAAATTAAAAACACATAAATATTTAACACTGTTATAAATGCTGGAGGCAAAGCAGGGTTTGGGGTGGAGGCTGACAGCTCACACCCCTCTCAGGGGTCCTGACCCCCAGTTTGAGAACCTTTGCTGTAGAGGCGGCAGCCGCCTGTATCGCTGTATTCTATGCACAACACCAGGGACTGGCCAGGCAGAGGAAGGAAAAGTGCACTCTGGCCAGATTTACCAGTCCTTCCCTGTATGGAGATCTGCAAGTGCCAAACAAACACAGCTTTCATATGGACTGATCATATCCTAGGGCTTTATACTGCTGCCCACAGCATGGTATCTGAGCACCTTCCACATAAAACCAGTAGAAACAGTGATGTCCCTAGTGGAATTCATAGAGTCTCTGGCATTTCTCCCTTGCGGGGGGGAAAGCTCTGATGGGGTATATTTTGTTTGCTGCTTAGTGTTGATTGGTTGGTTGCAGATTTTGTTTTCTGAAGGGTGCTAGGGTAGATCGGGGGCTTTGTGGTTAAGGTCATTCCTGCTATGCTGGAAATGTTTTGTCCATGAGGAAGGTTCTGCTGCATTTCCTAAAACACACTCATACTCTGTTTTTGCCTAATCTCATCTGGAAGTCCATTTCATAACCTGGTCCGGATCCTCTTAACAAAGACTGTTTTGTCCTTAGTTCTCACACACTTTGTTCTGGGCTTTGTGATCTACATTGTCACTGAGAAGCATGGTTGTCTTGGCAGTTCATACATCCTAACATCAAGGGAAAATAAATTGAGGTCACAGGCAGGGGAAAGGTGGTCACAGCTGAGTTTGGAAGTGAGATGGAGAGCTGAAGGAGGGGAAGATAGGGAGAGACAGTTACAGGAACTGCAGTGAAGAAGGCTCTCAGACTAACAGTGGCCACATTTTTGCGGGGTGGGCAGAGAAAAGGCTGGTGCTAAAAAAGCAAAGGGCAGGAACAGGGAGAAGAGTAAAGAGTTACATGGTCTTTGAAGTTGCCTCGAGCAAGGAGATCAGTTCTGAGCTTCAGTGCACAGATAACTGTAATCAGCCCAACCCATTCATGCTGTGCAAACCTCACCCTGGGCATTACCTAGTTGGCTGAGGACTTGGTTGAGTTCAAGCTGGTAATCTACATGCAGTTTGGGCATCTTTACCATGGTGGGCTTCTCCTTGAGGAAACGGCTGTGCAGCTTGTCATGACTGAGGTTCACCAGCACCTGGGAGACGTTCCACTTAAACTGGTTTGGGACAATGGCCACAAAACTCATGTTGCCCTTAAAGGGAAACCTGGCTACCTGGAAACAAACCAATCAGAAGAACTGGTGGAATAGGAAACAGCCAAGCAAAGCCAATGAGGGCTCAGAAAGGGATACTTCCCCTCATTGCTGATTTTTCAATAGAACAATTAGCCAGGGGGAGGAGGGCAGCATGGTGGGAGTGGAGTGGCTGTTTATCCCAGGGAGACAGAGGTCAGACTGGAACAGATAGGGCTAATGCTCAGAGCCAGTATTTATCCACAAGGCAGGTGGAGACCAAAGATATGAGAAACACAAAGTCCACCCTGTAAAATGAACTGCATTTACACTGCAGTGGCCCTGTTCTGAAGAGATCCTCCCAATTTTCATGGGAGAATTCCATCTCCATGTTGCTTTTTCTCTCAGACTTATCCAAAAGGTCCATTAGGTCCCATCTAGTCCATCATCCCCATGAATTTGAGGGCAAAGATGTTACAGCCTTTCAGGGAATGAAGGCAAAGGATGTTTGAAAAGAACTTCTGTGTCCTGCGTCTGTGAACAGGTATTACTCATCTCTTCTCATAGAACATGAATACAGTGGAGGTATTGCAATAACAAAGGGATATTCCTGTAGCTGCCCGGCAGAACCCTAGACAGACTCTTACCTGAACCTCCAGGGGATCCAGAGTAAACCAGCTCAGGGAATATTTCTGAGCTTTCATCATCTCAACTGGAACTATGAACTGGTCATCAAGGTGGAATATATCTGGCCCAGTCTGGCTGGGGTCAAACTTATGCCTCCAAAATCCTGTCCAAAACCATAAATTTGTAATTAATCAAACCCAAATCTGAATGAAAAACAAAGGAAAGTGCCTGACAAAGCATCAGCAAACAGGTGAGTGGGGACTGGAGCAGAAAGAAGTGTCAGAGCAGGAAGAATTGTGAGTTCAGGATGTCTTTATCCTCAGGAGAGGCTGTGTGGTGCAGTGGAATGAGCCAACGCCTAATGGCATCCCCTCTCTGTGCCTCAGTGAGGGAGAAGACTGAGGTGCTGTGGGGAGGAAGTAGAGAATGTCTGTAAGTGCAGGATAAAGTCAGTGATGGAGGAGAAGAGAGACAGCTGTAGAGCAACCAGTAATGCAGGGATTGAGGAAGGAGGCCAACATCAGTGATAGTGCAAGGAGCTCCTGCAAGAGTACAGGCCAGGCTCCTGACAGCACGGAGGTATTCAGCCCTCAGAGAATTAGAGGAAGACCACGCTAAAGTTGGGCTGGGCTGAAACCCTGGCCAGTACTTCACAGGAGCACCTCAGAGCACCTTGCTGGGCACCTAATGAAGTGTGTGTGACCTGGCTAAGAAGAGCAAGGTGATGTGCTGCGTCCCAGGGACCAGGACC